>NW_027555958.1:239637003-240154503 GCF_003287225.1 Phascolarctos cinereus
TCCGGCCTCAGACCAAACACTTGATACTTACTAGCTGTGTGACCCTGGGCAAGTCACTTAACCCCAACAGCCTAAAATATATATATATATATATACACATATATATATGTATATATATATATATTATATATATATATATATATATATATAATATATATATGTATATATATATATATATATTTCTAGCAGCTCTCTTTGTGGTGGCAAAGAACTGGAAATTGAGGGGATGACCATCAGTAGGGCAATGGCTGAACAAACTGCGATATATGATTGTGATGGAAAATACTGTGCTGTAAAAAATGATGAGTTGGTTGATTCTAGAAAAACATGAAGAGACTTACATGAAATAATGAAGAGAAATGAGCAGAACCAAGAGAATGTTGTATGTAGTAACAGCAACATTGTTTGAAGAACTGTGAATGATTAAGTTATTCTGAGTATTATAAATACTGAAATCAACCATAAAGGAAAACACTATCCACCTCCAGAGAAAGAACTGATAAATAGAAGTATGTATAGCATGATTTTACATACATGTTTGTACATATATACTGTTAAAAATGATTTCTCTTGGTAATCTGAGTCTTGGAGACTCAGAGCTCCACCCCAAGCCTTCGGCTTCAAAATTCTTTAGAAGGACATCACTGATAAGAGATTGCATTGAATCTTCTTATCCTGGTCAAACCAGAATTGATTTTATCCTGCTGTTGAGGTTTAGGGTTGGGAGAGCTAGTTCAGGTGTGAAAGAATTCACTTAGACCTTCTCTGTAACCATTGGGAGCTTTTATGGACACAAAAGCAGTGGGCTAGCTCTGGAAAGGAACTAGCAACTTACGGAGGGGTGGGGTCTGTTTTATCTTATAAGATAAGGGGGAGGATTGTCATGACACACTGGAAGGAATTGGATGGAATGACAGGATAGGGGACCCAGGATAAGGAAGAGGGGAAATGTTATGACTCATGATAAGGGAGACAAGGCATTTTTATGGTCCAGGATAGGGTGGAGGTTTTATGGTATCTCAAGATAAGGGAAAGAGACTCTAGGATGCCCTCAGGTTCAGGAGGGGCCTCACAAGGTGCTGGAAAAACAACCCTTAATTAAAATTTGTTTCTTTAAAAGTTTTTAACTTTTAGGGCACTGTTCAGTTTTACATCACTACTCAGGGTTGGGTGGAGACAGATACTACTGCCCAGATAGATGGAGGCTGGGAGTCGTCTGGTGGAATGATGGCCTGTTGAAAAGGTATATTAGGCTGTCCCCCAAAATCCCAAATTGAGCCAGTTCTGAACTGGCCCCCTTAGGAGCACCCAGTTTGGGACTGAACTCCCATGCAAGATATGTCAAGTTAGCTTGAGAGAAATTAAGCTGTGGACACATCTATCTCCATTTTGTTTGTCTCTTTCTTAGAGCAGAGTCTGTTTCAAAATTGGAGTTCGTGGTTCACAAGGTGGCCTTCTCTAGTGTGGGGTGGGGAGGGAGGTAGGGAGGTAGACAATTTGGAACTTAAAATGTGACCAAAATTTTTTAATTTAATTAAAAAAACAAAATGGGAGCACACAAGCATCTTCTTGAAAAAAAAAAGATGTGAAGATTTGAAACCAATGTCACAAATTAACAGAGAGAAAAAGACATGTCACCTTCCCCCCTTTTCTGGATCTCAGTCTCCTCTGTAAGATAAAGAAGTTGAACTAGGCATTTCCTTCCAATTCTAGATACTGGAAAACCAATTTACAAAATACATTTCAAATTCTCCTCAACAGAGTTGTACAAATATCCTGGACACAAGGCTCTGTTCTCCAATCCTTACAACCACAACCTAAGTAGGGATGGATCTGGAAAAAGATTTCTCATGGTTGTTTCCCCCATCCTTTGCTTCTCTCTGTCTCTTGTCTCCCTCTCTGGTAGATTCCTCCTTTGTTCAGACTTGAGGTATGAACTCTACCCCTGAAGAGGTCTAGGACTTTGGGGTGCTGCTGGGAACCCCAAGAATGCGATGCCGGGCCCTGCCTAAAAGAATTCAACTCAAATCTTCTTCCAGCCAGAGGAAAAGTTTTATTAGACTGGGTGATGCTCATAGGGAAGAGCTGGCATGAGAAAGTCCAAGCCTTTTGGGCATGAGATTCTCAGCGTCTGAATGGGGGCCAGGATAGATCTTATATACTAAAGTGACTTTGGGTGGCCAGAGGAGGGTCTGGGTGAGAATTCGATTGGATTGTCTAAGAGACTGAATAGACAATGAAGGAACTGAAAGGCATCAGAATGAGATTAAAAAGGTGGTGCTAGGGCTTTCAAAGGGAGATAAGGGCTGGGGCCTGTAGACAAATGGGAATAGATTGCCTTTGGGGCAAGGGGCGAAGACCTTGGCTTGGGCCATGCCCCATCATTCCCCCCTCAAACAAATTGGACCCAAATTCTTTTGGTGAAAGGGGAGAAGGTCTCAGCTTCTGAAACTGCTTCCTGCTGGTAAGGGGCTTACAGCCGTCCCTGCCTCTCTGGGATCCGTTTGAGGGGTCAAACTTCAAAACCTGGCTGCTGCCAGGTGCAGCGAGCTAGAGTCCTCGGATTGGTATACAGCCTGAGCAGTCATCTGGAAGTTGATAGCTCCAACCCTAGAAGAAAGGAATCCAGCAAGAATATTTAGTGAACACGGACCAAACAAACACAAGAGAAATACGATCAGTAGTGGAATGAGAATAGGGGCCAGTAGTATAGAAAGAAGCCAGGACTCCCATGAAAAAGATTTTGGAGCCCTGAGGTTATTGTGAATCTCTTGCATCCAACTAGCCTTTTCCAAAATACATTCAGTGTGGAGTTCTATCTGTCCAGAGGTGTTGATGTACGTGCAACAAGATGTGTTTGCTAAAGCATATACACCCCCACTGGAGGCCAGCAAGTAGTCTAGGGCTATTCTGTTACCTAGAAATACTTTTGCTAAGGAATCGAGAGACTGCTGGATTTCCTGAAGACCATAAGCCGTCTCATTTGCCAACTGGCGAATAGTCTCTGTAAGGTTAGAGAGAATATGTTCATGTTATACCAGGATATAAGACAGTCTGCTCCCTTTTTAAGAGACCGGAGGACATTTCCAAATCCATGTTTTGCCTTTAAGTTAGAGATTGTGGGCCGTTTGGCATTGAAAATGGAGAAGGGCGGTGCTAAAAATCTGAGGGTGCACACCCCAAAGTCCTTGTAGGGTGCCAAACACTGCGTGTCCAAGACAGTAGTTCTGGGGTCTTGCCATGTGTTGGCACTTCATTTCAACTTTTCCCCAAAATTCTTGTCACTAGTGGTGTCTGCACAGGTAGTGCAGATCAAAATATTAGCAGAAACTCTAACAAACCCTCCCTCCACAGGGGTGTTAACTTGTCTAGTGGCCTTGGAGCTTGTCTCCCAAGTAAGGGAATATTCCCCTGTGGAGAAGCAAGGTGTGGATACAGAGAGAGTAGCCCATAGAGAGCATAAATAAGGTGGCATAAACTTCTGAGAAAGTCACATTGGGGAGGGGGGCTTTGTGGAGATGAGAGTTATCATGTGGGTGTGAGTGTTCTGAAGAGCTTCCCAGTTTAACTAGGGAAATATTTCCCCACTTTTGGAGGCCAGATGCAAATTTAGAGGCTTCCTCAATTAGAATGACTGTAGCCGCCACCTCCAGGAAGCTTGCAGGCTTTCCAGTGGCTCCTAAGGACTGAGTTAGGGGCGTGGAGGTCAATTTAGATTTTAAAATCACAAAAGCCTGGTCTGGGCTCCACTCTTGAGGGAGTGAGTCAGGGCCCAGAGGACAGTCATAAAGGGGCTTAACAATCAAACTATTATCAGAGATCCAGAGTCTACAAAAATCTATCCATGCCTAGAAAAGTTTGAAATTGTTTCTTAGCGGCTGGGACAGGGAGTTCCTGGCCCAGAAACTTTACAGACTGGGATGCTATTTGGACTTTGTTCAAAGAGACCATATAGCCTTGAGTTCCCAAGAAATTAAGCACTCCTGAGGCAGAGGACAAAGAAGCCTCTTGGGTGGGGCTACAAATACAGAGACAGGAAAATACTTTAGGGTCTTGGAGGTGAACAACAGGGGTTGCAAAAGTATCCCAAAATGTCTCCCACACTTCCAGGGGAACATGGGGAAGTCTGGCACACAGAGGCAAAAGGGAGATGGGAGCCTTAACTAGAGAAAATTGGCTCCCCAACTTTACCATTAGGTCCCTTCCCAACGAGGGGGCAGGGCAAGAGGAGAGCATAAGGGAGGAGTGTTTAAACAACAGATTCTCAAATAGGCAGGGGGAGGGGTATGTCTGGAGACATCCCTCAGTTACCTCTGGAATGCCCATGACCAAATGGGTCAAGGAGCGAATAGGACCAGAGTAATTGGTTAAAGCAAAGAACATAGCCATGATAACGTGGGTAACCTTACCTTCAGCCTCGATTTCTGCCCAGGGCTTGGTGAGAGAGATGGAGAAAGTGGGAGTGTTGCCCACACCCAGGCTCCCTTGTCCTCCCCAGTCTTGAGAAGACTGGAGGACAGGGTCCTGGAGGGCTGCTCTACCACTTCTCCTACCTCGGGGACAATCCTTCCAATATCCCTCCTGGTCACATCTTGGGCAAGGTCATGGAGGTGTCCGTCTTGGGGGCTTCCTCCAAGGGAGTGCCCTGGGGCACTCCTTGGATCAGTGACCCTCATGATGGCATCGAAAGCAGGTTTTCCCACTGCCCAGGTTGCCAGGAGCACCCTTGGGTCTTTTCCTGACCATGGCAGTGTTGCAGGCTGAGAGGTTGAGAGATTGTGACCCCTCAAAGACTACGGAGTACAGGTCAGGCCGTCTGGAAGGAATTCACAGACTCAAGCACTCTTTAATTCAAGGTGGCAAAGATTTATTGTTACGCTTTTCAGCGGGCAAGGATTCTTAAAGGATCCTGCAACCTTAGAGAGCTGCAGGTAAAGTTTATATAGGACAAAATGCAATAAAACATATGTCAAATATGCTAACTAGGGGATTCAGGGAGGGATTAGGGAGTGGTTAAGGAGTGGTCAGTTCTCAATTGAAACTCAAGATAAGAAAAGTCCCATTATTCAAGAGAGTATCTGGTCCCAGACATCCTGGGCCCAGTGATAACAAACAGGAAGAATACTGATCAGCTCTATCTGGTCCTGGAATTTGCTGTCACAGGAAGGGGTGTTTTTAGTTCACTCAGCGAGAAAAAGATTAATTTAGGTTTTTTGGCCCTTATTGGGGCTCAATTGATCTTAAATGATTATCAAGGGACAGTGTTTCTGAGGCTAGGGAGAAATTGGGGTCCAAGTACATAAGCACCCAAGCACCCCAACAGCAACAGCCAGGAATCGAGCATGTTCTTTGTCTCTAGCCCTCTGCCTGTGTTCTTTCTCCTCCGCTGCAACTAAGTCTCTGTTGTTAAAGACTCCAAAGGCAATCTCCAATAACTGGGCCTGAGATGTTTGGGGTCCCATTGCCAATTTCTGTAGTTTCCTCCTAATATCTGGGGCAGATTGGTTAATGAAATATATGCTAAGGATTGCTGTCCCTTCTAATTCGTATACTTTTTAATGCCTTCTACTAGCCTATCTTGGAAAAGCGCAGGATTTTCCTTTTCTTCATGAGTAATTCCCTTAATCTTTTGAAAGCTTACTTGCTTTTGAAATGCTGTTTTCAGGCCTTCTAACAGGCAAATTATCACGTAGTCCCTCTTTCCCCTATCCTCACTCTTCTGATAATCCCACCCCGGATCACTAGCAGGAACAGCAGCTGTTCCTGGGGAGTATTTTGTGGGGTCATTGCTAGCCAAATGATCCCCAAAGTTTTGGGCTTGTTCCCAGATTCTCTTCCTCTCCTCAGGGGTACAACAGGTGGAGAAGAGGGCATGCAAATCACCCCAAGAAAGTTCGAATTGTAGGGACACATCCCTGAAGCCCTCAGTAAATTTAGTGGGATCTTCAGAGTATCGACCCAGCCTTTCCTTAATCTGGGTGAGGTCTGAAATGGAGAATGGAACATGCACCCTAAGCGTCCCATTAGGAGAGGCATGTACTTTCCTTAAAAGAAAAAGCCCTGAAGGCCCTGCAGGAGCAGGGGCTTGCAGGGGAGGGAGGTAGGAAGTCCCACTTCTCCTGAGTGAGGGGCTGGAAAGCGCCGGCTGAACTGGCAAGGCCGAGGAATCTGGCTGACATGGGGGAGGATTACCTGACACTGGAGGAGGGGGAGGGATCAGGGGAGAAGACGCCACTGCAATACCCTTGTCTGGAGCCTGAGGAGGGGTCCCATCGGAAGTAGAGGTCTGGGGAGGAGGCACTGAGTTGAGAACTTCATCTGGAGCTTGAGCTGGGGTCTCTTCGGAAGTAAAGGCTGGGGCGAGACCCTTGCTCAAGGCCTGAGTAGGAGCAGCCTCTAGAGTAGGGGCTTGGGGGGAAAATGCAGGAGCCAGAGGACCCCATTAATAAAAGGATTTGTTCTATAAAACTTGGACTCAGTGAAAAGGTCACACCCAAGGGCCTAGAGAGTCACGTATGGCCTGGAGGCCACAGGTTCTCCACCCCTGGCTTAGACCCTTTCCAAGTACATAGCTCCCTGACAACCTCCTTTCCTCCCTCCAGTCCAACTTCACCTGACTACCCTGTCTTAAGCCGAAACCTCTAAATCCAGGTGAGCTACAACTTATATTTTTCTTTAGCTTGTGTAATTAGGGTCCCCTTTCCAGAGCATGCTTTCCATTCACAAATTCAATTAGCAAAGGATTTAACTAACTAATTAAAACAGAATAGCCAGGTAACTAACACAGTAAAATCATACACAGCTCCTACCTCCATACACCCCAAAATAGGTACAACCAGTGGAGAAGCGACCAAGTCACAGAGAAACTAATGTCAAACATTCCATGGTATCAGGTTGTTATGGCTTTTTCCTATGGTCAATTCGGGCTCCATAGCCAGCAAGACTGTGCTTCTGGGTTTGGCCAAAGAACATTGCCATCCATATATTCTCTCCATGGCTCTCCTTTTCTTTGATCAAACCTGAGCCTCTTGACATAACTTCTGCACAGAGGCCCCAGTCCCACAGGATTCTGACGTCCTGAGACTTTCCCCTGGGGAATAGTGACTCCCTTGCCCTGGTCAATGTAGGAAGTAATGTGGGATGGGAGGCAGCTGTTACAGCAATGACTTATACACTGTCATGACAAAATTCTCTCCTTGCAAATCATAGGATATTAAGACCATAAAGTTAGAGCACAGGAGCTATGAATTCGAAGATGATGCCATGGACTACCATGTTCGGTATTCTTCTGTCTCTGAGAGGACAACTCTCCAAGACTGATTTTTAAAAGTTCAGGAGTCACTAAAGTGGATTATGTGCAAGAGTGTGCTGGAGCATGCTTGAACTCAATCAAGAGAGCCAATTGTTAAATTTTCAATGTGAGCATTTATGCCGCAGAAATTGGCAAATACTATAAATCAGGGCTTGATGATTTGTTTTGTTAATTGTCTAGACTTTAAAAAGTGATCAAGAATATGTTAAAAATGCAGATTAAACTTAAAAGGATGTCATGCTTACAAATCTTTCCCCTTCCTCCCAAAGAAACTGGTTGTTAAACATTAACCAACACAGCTCTGGTAAAGTGTGACGCTCTTTGGTCACATCCCATATCCCATTCACGCACTGAGGACATACATTAGCTCCTTGTGGCATTTTTTCCTCAGATAACCCTTCTACTCTTTAGGCACTGGAGGCTTTCCAGGGTAGAATTCTCAGGAGCCACCACTGAGTTGTTGAACCCTCAGGTGGTGCTGATAACCACTTGCTAGTGAGTATACCAGCTTTAAAAACCTGGTGGTTTTTAAGTCTTTTTTTTATTACTAAAACTTAAATACACAGTAAGAAAAGAAAAAGAAACATTATAAACTTAAAATACAAAACAAGAAAAGAAAAAAAAGCATGTCATGCACAGCAGAACATGAGAGGATTCAAAATACATAGCAATACATTTACATTTCAAGAAAGCCTATATAATAAATACTACACGTTGTGTTGAGAGCTGTCCATCTTTGCTTCCTTGTAAGTTTCCTTTTGTTCTCTGCTGAGCACTTTTTACTTTGTTCTTTTTTCCTCCCTTCCTTCCCCCCCCAATTAAGCATGGAAATATATATATATATACACACACACACATACATACACACATATATATATAGCCATACATACATATATAGATGTATACTTTCCCTAACAAATTCTACTTCTGATCTTTGTTTTTATGTTTGTCCGTATCTCTTTTTTCCTACCTCTCCTAACTCCTCTACTTCACTTCTACCTGCTACCATGCCCTCCTATTACTTAACCTACCTCCTCTCCAAGGATCCTTCCCTTATCCTCCCATTCCCATATATCTAAACGTCTTCCATAGCCCCCCCCTGACCTATTCCCTCACCCTCCCCTCTAGAGATCCCTCCTTTATCCTCTCCTCCCTATCCTCTTGGTGTTTTATTTCTCTCTGAATTTAGAAGATGTTTATACTCTTCTAGATTATATGTATGGTTCCCTCTTGAACTCATTCCCGATGAAAGCAGGTTACCAGAACTACCAGACCCCCTCCCCCATCTAATTCCTCTGTTTCAGTTCTTCCTCTCCCACCTCATTTGGATAATTACTCTTTTTAGCTGTTCCTAAGTGGTTTTACTTTTTGAAGTCACATCATACTCAGGTCTACCCCAATCTTTCTTACAAACTACCCAATTACTAATCACAATCTTAGACATATGTTTTACATTTTACATACATAAAAGGTAAACAGTCTGTCCCTTGTAATTAGTCTTTGGTATGTTCCTTATATATATATATATATATATATATATATATATTTTTTTTTTTGTTTGTTTTTTTGGCTCTTGTATGTCAAATCTATTAAGTTCAGTTTTTTTTTTAACAAAGTCCTGAAAGTCTGACAGTTCATTAAATGTCCATTCCCCCCCCCCCATTATGTTTAGCTTTGCTGGATATGATATTTTCTGCCGGAACCCCAGTTCTTTTATTCTTTGCTACATAGTGTTCCAAGATCTTCAGTCTTCTGGTTTCAGAATTTGACTATAATATTCCTGTGGGTTTTCCTCATAGGATCTCTTTCAGGTGGTGATCAGTGGATTTTTTTTTTCTATTTCTATTTCCCCCTCTTGTTCTAATGCTTCAGGACAATTTTCTTTAATTATTTCTTGTGTTATTGTATCAAGACTCTTTTTTTGATCATAGCTTTCAGGTAGTCCTATTATTCTTATGTTTTCTCTTCTTGATCTGTTCTCCAGATCAGTTGTTTTTCTTATGAAGTATTTCACATTCTATTCTATTTTTTCCTTCTTTATATTTTATTATTTCTTGATCACTTATGACTTTGCTGGCTTCCCCTTGCCCAATTCTGATTTTCAAGGAGTCATTTTCTTCTTTAAGATTCTGGATCTCCTTTTCTAATTGGTTGACTTTCTCTTCATAATCTTCTTGTTTTTCCTGAATTGTTTTTTTTTTCCCCAGGATTTTCCTCAGTCTTGCTTATTTGATTTTTAAAGTCCTTTTAAAGTTCTTCAATGAACTCTTTTTTGGGCAGGTGACCATTTGACGTTAATCTTTGCGGTTGAAGAGGGTTTCTTTGCTTCAGTATCCTCCTCTGAAGATGAACCCCATTCTTCTCTATTCCCATAGTAACCCTATAGTTGGATTCTTTCTCCTTTGCCTCTGCATTTTAAAAAAATTTGTAATGGCTTAGTTTTCGTAATCACCTCTAGTCCTGGGCATGGGGGATAGTGCCTCTGACACAGAACCAAAGCCAAACCTCCAGCCTCCTGTAAGTGCCCACATCCAGTGGCGTCCCCACCCCATTGCTTCTGCACTCACCAGGCTGACTTGTGCTGGTTCCTTCTTGTGAACCCCCCCCCCCACCCATGTCTCCACAGCACAGCTGGGTCTGGCATTCCTTGTCAGCAGAAGTTCTCTCAATCTTCCCCCACTCAGACACCCAACTCTCCTCACTGTTCCGGGTAAAAGTTCCCGTGACCTGGGGCTGAGGCAGCCTCCCAACCCAGCTAACCCCAGAGCTTGCCCCTTGTTGTTTAAGCAGTCTGTAGCCTGGAGGTGTTTACTCTTCATAGGTTCCAAACCCCATCCTGCGATTTTTTTTTTAGGTAATTGGAGTTAAATGACTTGCCCAGGGTCACACAGCTAGTAAAAGTCAAGTGTCTGGTCTCAGGCCAGATTTGAACTCGGGTGCTCCTGACTTCAGGACTGGTGCTCTATCCACTACGCCACCTAGGTGCCCTGGGATTTTTGTCAGATCTTCTTGGATTTCTCAGGAGGACCCTTGTTCTACCCCTACTCTTATTTATTTTGCTACTCTATATTTGTCCTGAGGTGCTATTTCATCTCTTTTGTCGGGGGAAATCTTGAAAGCTTGGAATTTCCTGACCGATTCCGCCATCTTCCCAGAATCCTCTCATAAATACCTGTTTCTAAAAGCTAATTAAGTCTGGCTGGCTGACTGACATCAACTGATAATTAATGGGAAAAGTACACTGACTGGAGCTTGTGAGCTGGAATTCAGCTGGAGTATAGCCCCCTGTTCCTGTCTTTCAGGGTTGGCCACAAAACCCTAAGGGGCAGAAGTAGTAACTGCTCTCCAGAGTACCAGTGCCAGTAAGCCCTAGCTAGAGAAGTAAGCCCAGTGTCTATATGTGCCAAAGTGTTGTAAGTGCCATGCTCTCTCTAGTTTCCACAGAGTTGGTGATCTATCCCTCAGTTCTACCTCTGTCTATGGGACAGTACTGGCTCATCACCAAGAGGTTATGGCTTTAGCTCTGAGCCCCCACTTACTGTTGTAATAAGAACACATCAGCCATTTCTTGTAACTGCCAAAACTCTGCCATCCCTTTCTTGAATTTTCTGTATTTCAGAGAACGCTAGTCATATGACATTAGCAAAATAGTTGGCTGTTGGCTCTTTATGAATACATACCTACATGCTCGGATACTGTCTGTAGCATTTATTCAGCACAGGTTCAAACAACGTTAAATAAACACACTAACAAGCAGCACTTTCTGGGTTTTTCCATATCCTGGAAGTCTCCCAGACATAGGATTGGTTTGGACCCAGGAGTTCTAGGAAATGTGTAATTTCAATTTGTTTGGCTCCTCATTGTTACCCCCTTCTTTCTGCTTTAAATGTTAACAAAGAGGCAGAAACATTGGAGGACCTCTGGAAACAAGCATTTATTAAGCACCTCCTATGTGTCAGGCACTGTGTTGAGTGCTTTATAAATATCTCACTCGATCTTCAAAACTACCTGTGAGATAGATGCTATTATCTCCATTTTACAGTTGAAGAAACTGAGACAGAGATTGTGACTTGCCCAGGGTCACACAGCTAGTATCTGAGGCCAGAGAGTGTCTGGTCTGATTTCTGACTCAGCACTCTGAACCACCCGGAGAGCCACAAAAGAATGTTGCACTCTAGATCTAATGCAAATTGTGTCTCAGAAGGGTTGGGGTTTTTCCCAGTCTTGACTGTTTGGTCATTAACAAGGATCTCCGATTGCCTCTGGTCTCGTCTAACCCACTGTGGAGGGGGATGAGTGGACCTAGCAGTCCAGCCCAGCTTACAGTCAGTCCTGGAGGCCTTTTCTCTGTGACCTTCAGTGTGGCCCCCTGCTACCCAAATCCTAAGGGGAGACGGTGAAAGAGGGGCACTACATCCAGAAGAAGGAGAAAGGCTTCTTACATTACGTCTGCTGAACTACCCTCTACTTTTCTGTAAGCCACACAGGAGGCCTGGCTTGTCGCCATATTGAAATGCTGAGAGTAGCTACAACTACTCTTTTGCAGTCTTCCACTAATCTAAACAAGCCACAGCTGATCCCTGCTGACACAGGTCTGTGCATATCAAGGCCACAGTATCCACCTTCTTGCTAATACCTACTTCTCTAGGAAACTCCACTCACCCTGACATAACCCAAACATGGGTAGTCCTCACACTGAGGCCAAGTCCCTATATATGGTCTTTATCTTCTGCCCAACCAGAGATGAATTCTTTTCTTGAATGTATACAGCATACATATACCCATCTTGTTTCCTCTTTGGGCGCACTGTCAACCCTGTTCCCAGTGTCGACCTTTGGTTCCAAGATCATTTGTCCCTCTTAGACGAGGGGCTTTTGGCAAGCTTGACCCAACCTTTCTTGGTAGTATGTGATTGGTCTGAATAGGATGAAGGGAAATATAGTTAGTTTTTTATAACGACTACTGTGGAAGTGTTTTGTATGACTACACATGTATAATCTATATACTTGTATACAACCTATATATACTTATATGCTTGCCTTCTCAGTGAGGGTGGGTGGGGAGAGAGGAAGGGAGAAAATTTGGAACCCAAAGTTTTAAAAACAAATGTTAAAAATTGTTTTCACATACAACTGGGAAATAAAATACATAGGCAGTGGTGTATAGAAATCTATCCTGCCCTATAGGAAAATAGAAGGGGAATGAAGTAGAAGACTTGTGGGGGGGGAATAGAAGGGAGGGCAGATTAGGGGAAGGGTAATTCAGAATGCATGCCATCTTGGGGTTGGGGGAGGGACGAGAAGGTAAGAAAATTGGAACTCAAAATGTTGTGGAAGTGAATGCTGAAAACTAAAACTAAAATTAATTAATGAAAAAAAGAACAGGACTCTCTTTTGGTCTGTAGCTCATATTTGAGCCGTCTTAGAGCCGCACAGGACCAACTTTAGTTGTTTCAGTCAACTCTGTCAATCACTTATCTCCATTTCCCTGACCAGCTGTACCAACTCCATATGACTGCCTATATCTGGTGAGCAAATATTATTATTTACACTATTATATATATTAAATATATGTTATATATTAATATATAATAATATATATTATATATAATTATATATTATACTATTATACCTATGTTGTTTGAGGTATACCAGCGCCCTGATCACTGGAACCAGTGTAGTGTAGTCCAGTTTCCATATCCTTTTCTATTACCACTCTGAAGCAGGCCCTCCAATGCTATCACAAAGTCAGAATCTTTTTCCATTCTTCTTCTAGCTTATCATTGTTTCTCCATATGCTCTTAGTATGGCCAAATTGGCTTCAACCATTTAAATATCAGGACACGGCGGTACTACCACTTCCAGGAGCGTGTCAGATTAAAGGCATGCTCCCTGAGGTTCTCCACTGGTCTCCCATGTTTTTTTGCAATGGTCATCTGCCATTCCTGCATCATTTCCATGGCATGTTCTAGCCGGGACTTGAAGGATTTCTCCACTGATGGATAGATTTGAAAACTGCCATGTCTTTCCAGATTGAGTCCCATGTATTTATTGATTTTATTGGTTCATCTGTTCCTGGGACTAGCTCCTGACATCATTGGCAGTGGGTCATTCATTGCTGAAGAGGGCAACTTTCCCCTCAGTAAGGTCTTTTACATCATACCCAGTCCATCTTGCAACTACTGCAAGAATATTAAACATGTTTAATCACTTCCTATTTAGCAGTTGGAAGATTTAATAACAAAATTCCAAGTATCCCCATTACCAGTTATCTCTTTGGGGATTCAGGAACACCACACACATAGTTTCAGGCAGTTCATGTAGTGCTGGGGCCGCCCCATCTTTCCTCTTGATGGATAGCTGTCAAATCCAATCTTTAAGCAGCTGTCACTGTCCTATATCATCACTGTTTCTGATCAAAAGGGGCTGGAACTCAGATACAGGTATGGCAGACAAGGTATGGCCTTGGCACACCAGGAGAGATTCTGGTCCAAGTCCTGATTCAAACATGTATGACTCTGGCCAAATGACCCAACATCTCACTGCTCTAGGCAGCTCTTTTAAGACTGTAACTTGCAGAGAATGACAACATGCATTGGTAGAGTTTCTCATCCAGGGAGTTAGCCATATCAGTGCAATCACAGGTCCAATCCTATCCCTATCTGAATCAAACTGAAATGTTTTTCCCTAATCTGAAGCCTTCTGTTCTCTGCTCTCACCTTTCTTCCTCCCTGGTCCTCACTTTACTGGCTGTAGTTTTAGATATATCTTCATGTACGTCCTACCTCTCTGACAAAATTCAGTTATCTGTATTTTTCCTCTTTCTCTACTTGGTTACTATAGTAAGAGTTCCTTGAAGAAAGTGACTGTGACTGACTAAATTAGCCTTCTGTGAAGACCATCCTCTCCCTGCCTCATAGCTGGAAGGGTTCTCTCCCTCCATTTTTTAAAAAAGCCTCTCAAATGTATCTCTCCTTTGCTTTTTTGACATTCCATCTTACATCTCATTTACTGTGTGTATGCTCTTTCCCAACTATTATATTTTGAGCTCCTTGACAGCAAGGAACTATGCTATCTTTCATTTCCGAAATGCCAACATCAAGTAGAATGCCTAACATGCACAGAGAAGGTGCTTAACAAGTAATTTTGAATTATTTTAACCTTTTTGGAGGTCTTGACCTGTGATTTAATTGCCACAAGAACACCTAACGTGGAAACACCCTCCACTGACAGAGAGCATTGCATTTGAGGCACTGAGAGGTTAAATGACTAGGTCAGAAGCAGGTGTTAAAACCACATTTTCTTGGCTCCAGTGACAGCCCTCTGGATCCATCAGGACATTTCTAAGTGTCTACTCTGTCAAGAACTGCATGAGAATTTGAGCAAGAAAGTTTAGATAAGATATGGTTACCATATAAATGACACAGACTTTTAAAAAAAGTTATATTTTATTTTCAGTTCCAAATTTTCTCCCTCCTCCCCCTGCTTTTGAGAATGCAAGAAAAATAACGCCCATTACAAATAATAAATATGTCTAGACATTACAAAACAAATCTCTGCATTGGCTGTGTTCCAAAATTCAAAAAAGAACAGAAAGAAAAAGGGAAAAAAAACATGCTTCAAACTGCATTCTGAGTGCATCTGTTCTCTTTCTGGAGGTAGACAGTGCATTTTTTTAAAAAAAAGTCAGTTCAAGGGGGCAGCTAGGTGGCGCAGTGGATAGAGCACCGGCCCTGGATTCAGGAGGACCTGAGTTCAAATCCAGCCTCTGACACATAACACTTACTAGCTGTGTGACCCTGGGCAAGTCACTTAACCCCACTGCCTAGCCAAAATAAAAAAAAAATTAATAAATAAAACAAAAAATCGGTTCATTTCATTTAACAGTTAGCAGGGAGCACTGAACATTATTCATTAATGACAGCAAATATCTTAAAATGTAGTTATAACCTGGCCAGTTAAGCCAGTGGGGCAAAAGATAAGAAGTGCTAGAGAGACAGAAAGGAGGGGAAGGATGAAAGAAACAAGGGGCAAAGTGAGAGAACCATACAGGGAAAGACAAACATAGAAGCTAGGGGAGAGAAGGCAAAGGAAACAGGAACAGAGAAGTAGGTTCAGAACTTACTGTTGGTGATGACTTGGCTGACTCGATCAGCTGTTTATTTGCAGTGGGAGGGGTCCTGAATAAGTTATAATTTTTCACTGAAATAATTATTTACCATTTACTACTTACAGATCTTTTGTTTATTTCTAATACCTGAGGGGGTTCTGAAATGCAGTGGCATGAGCAGAGCAGTACTACGCTCAGAACAGATGAGATGACACCATTAGCCAGGTATCCTAGAGTTTGACCCCTCCTGCACACCCCCTGCCCTCCCCCAAGCTCTGCTATTGTTTTTCTCTTCTACCTGGGACGAATCCTTAGGCCTCAATATCCTGATCTATAAAAATTAAGGAACTTGCCTAGAGGATCTCTAAATTTCCTTCCAGTTCTAGACCTCATGCCAGTGTCCTAGGACAGATAAAAGAAGGGGTGGTGCTCACAGGTAAGAACCTGGACCCACAGCCACAAGACAGAGCCCTCCGAGTTCTCAAATGGGAGCAAACCATCAATAGCAGGAAGATTGCTAACCAATTTGCCACCATTGTCTTCAGGGACACCTTGGGTCTAGGATTGTAAGAATCTATGTAGTGAGAAGTACCTTCTTTCATCTCAGACATACTTGCCGTCTCCAAAGGTCCAGTCTAAGCCCCACCCCCTGAGCGGCACTAGGGATTTTTGGCCTCAAAATTTAGAAGGCTCCAGGGCCCACTCCTCCCACTCGGTGCAGTGGAAGCCTAGTATAATCTGCCCTGAAACAGCTACTTGGGCCAAAAGGCTCAGTTTGCAGAAGATCTAGAAGAAAGCTGACCTGGGCAGAAGTTTCCAGAAGCCTGGTTTTCAGAAAAAGTTTTCCTTTTCAAATAGCTAGTAGTTCTAGCCTGAATTTTCCTATATCTCCATTTATCTCTATAATGGAAAGCAACAGAGGAAGCAAGAGTAATGGCCTCCAAACTCATCTAGTCTCTATTCTAAATTTTCTCTTTCATTAATCCTCAAAATCCAAACCCCCTAGTCAAGATCTTTACTGACTCCTGCATGACCTCTGTTTCCATCTGTGGGGCTTTGCTCATGCTTTTCCCTTTGTCTGAAATGCAAACTCTCCTGTTCTCCATAATCCTAGCTACAACTAAACCCCTGTCTCCTGCATGAAGCTGTCCCCAACTCCTCTACATCTTCTTAATCTTTCCCTTCTTTCAACTCTCACTGACTTCTTTCTACCTCACTAATGCTCTCAGGTACCCTCTGCCTTCTGTAGGTGTTACATGTGCAGGTGTCTTGTCTTCTAGGATTCAGGAGACCCGGGTTCTAGTTCTAACACTCATGCTGTGACTTTGGAGTCCCTTCTCTGGACCTAAATTTCCTTGCCAGGAAATGAGAAGGTTTGATCTCTGATCTTCCAACTCTGACATTCTGTAGGTCTGTGATTACGCCTTCTGCTTTTGCTGTATCCTCAGAGTATCCAACGCGGTATAAGACCCAAAGTATCAATGCTGTAAGTGGGAATTCTTGTACCTGGAGCAGACTGGCATGGGGTGTGTAGTAGCAGTGGCAGGCATAGAGGACATGAATGATGCCAAAAAGGGGGCAGTTTTCTTCACCCTAAAGTGTCTTCCCCCAGCCTCTCTGGGGAGTTAAAGGGAAGGTAGCCCTTGGGAGAAGGGTGTCATCAAGGCTGTGTTGGTAAATATTTAACTGGCTCTGCACAACAACAACAAAAAACCCCAAACACACGCACAGAACATTTTTAACTTTGATCTGCATCATTAAGATTTCCTCTGACATTTTCTCAAATCTAGAAATTAACAACTCAAACCCTGATTTGCAGCTTTTGCCACTGATTTCTGAGGAGTGTTCATAATAAAAATTTAGCAATCAGCTCATGAGCCTAGTATGCCCCTGGGTGTGGGGGTGGCAGGGCAATGATGCCAGTGGCATAGGCTGGCAGCTGGCAAAGTGCTTCATGCAGAGGAGCGGCTTGGGTCTGCCCAAGTGGAAGGCGTGGGTTCAAGTCCTGCCTTGGACACGCACTGAGTGCACGGCCATGGTTATTTACTTCACTTAAACTCTTAGTGTCTTAGGTAATTCTCAAAGACTACTAATTGCTGGGGAGTTGACAAATCTGCTTTAGTGGAGGGAGTTTCCTCAAAACTTCGAGTTCCCGACATACTGATGAAATCAAGGCTTTGGGGAAAAAAGAGGAGGAAGACTGTAAAACGTCTATCACTTACCTAATAAGGGTTGTTGTGAGAAAAAGTTGTTTGTAAATCTTAAAGTATTATTTAAGTGCAAATTATTTTAAACTACTATCAAAAATCAAGATGTTTAGCTTTAGTTTTCTAACTGTGGATTTGTGTTTCCAGAAACGTACTTGATGACAACAGAGCATTATTCAATGAGTTAAGAGGCCTATTAGCCCCTTTTTCTCACTGCAAGTTTGTGTACACTAAATCAAGCCCTTATATTTAAAAAACTGCAAACTTTCAAAGAAATGAAAAGAATTGTGGAACAAAGTGCATTGGGAGGAATAAGCATTGACTCATCAAACAGCCGCCACTTTCTTTCATTTATTCATTCATTTGTTTGTTTGTTCATGTATTTATTTATTTATTTTTGGCTAGGCAATGGGGTTAAGTGACTTGTCCAGGGTCACACAGCTAGTAAGTGTTATGTGTCTGAGGCCAGATTTGAACTTGGGTCCTCCTGACTCCAGGGTTAGTGCTCTATCCACTGCCAGTGCTCTATCCACTGCACCACCTAGCTGCCCCAAAAGCCACTTTCTGTAGAAAATTTTGAGTAATCTTCGTGACTTCATGTAACACAAATCACGACTTCAACTGATTTAAAACTGAATCCATGCTGGTCCCAAATAGTTCTTTTAGACTGTGGGTGACCACTGAGGATCAAAATGTAATATCTAGTGGCAATCAGGGCTAATGTGGGTACAGAGGGTGAATTTGCAGTGAGTGAGAAAAATTGGTCCAGAATTTTAGAATACTTACATAGATCTTGTGTGAAAACTGAGGTAATGGATAATGATGGGATCCACTCACAGAGTAGTTGATTTCTTACCTGGTGGTCGGTGAGAAGGCAGAAGGTAGGTAGGGACGTCAATTCAAGTAAGAGACATTTAAAAAACTTAACAGGGGCAACTAGAACTTTTTAGAATACAGTAATGCCAAAAGATTAAAAGTCACTGTGTATGCAGATGGCTGGTTCTGTGACATAAAAGTTGGGTCAGAGTGTCTTTAGGAAAAAAGAAGAATAGTGACAGGTGATTTATTGTAAAGCCCACACTGTTGGTACATGGCACCTTATGAACCAAGAGGGAGGCAGCTGACGTTCCCAAAGTCAAGATAAAATGACAAAGTGGATGTGGAGACTGAGATGTATCACAGGTGATTTCTTAAGCCAGAAATTAAAGAGTCAAGTGAACCACTGAAAACATTTAACACCATATGCACTTTTAATCACAAAAAGTAAAAACAAACTCTACATAAAATCTTGGTTTATATACATTCTTTACAGGATGGAAGTATTTACAAGTTTGCAATATATTAAGTTCCTGTAAATAAAATTTTGTTCGTTGTGTATTTGATTAACAACCACAAATATTCATAGCATATGGAGTTCCAACACTTATGTCACTAACTATGCGCAAATTACTACCGCCTTACTAAGCCTCAGTTTTCACAACACACCCAACTTCTCCGAACAAAACAGAGTACTGAAAATGAACTGCAGCTGCCTCCAGGCTCCAAAGCAAAGGAAGAGCCCTGACCTTCCAGAGACATACAGAAGAAACCAATTCTGGAGCTACACTCCCTGCCAGCTACCCTCTTCCCTGCTTGATTTCTGAGGATTTAATGCAGCCTGGGTTTCCTGGGCTTCTCAAATTCTTCTCCGAAATTCTGCATGCCACAGAAGGGCCACTGGCATCAGAGGGCAGGGGAAAGGAGGCGGGCAAGTCCCACTGCTTTTGCTACATGTTCAAAACTGTTCAGGTAGCTCTGGAAGGGGAAGAAGGTTGAAGCCGTATCTGTTTGAAATAAGACTAGGGATTATCTGTGGCTTCCATCGATCTATCACTCCTACCACAGATTACAACAGCAAGTTGGCAACACCTAGCTGACTGGAAGGGAGCCCAAGGACAGCGACAGACAAAAAGCCACTGGCTGTAGGCGGGTAAAGGTGGCTTACTGGATGCTTCTTCTAACATCGCCATTCATGAGCTTGTTTCCTCTTTCTGTTCAAGAGCCTTTACAGCAGCGAGTTGATAAGTATCTGTTGATTGACACACACTAAGAGGTGGAGAAGTGGCAATTATATAAGCAGAGTCACAATACCACATGTATCTACTTACCAAAATTATTTAATAACCCTCATCAAAAAAGCATGGAAGTTTTGAGGTCTCAAGGGAAAGGAATGGCAGATCAAAAGAACCCTCACTTAAATCATTCAGGCCAAGGAAGTCACACAGCGATGGGGCCAGATGTCTAGAAGTGCTGGGAGGATGATTTCTGAGCATGACTAGCAGACTTGCACTTAAGCCCTCACTGCTTACAGGGTGTGGTGCTCTTGGATACGATGCAGAAGAAACACCACCTGTTAAGTCTTCCAAAACTCACTCCCCTTCCCCAGGAATATTTTTGCAGTTACAGGATCTCAGTGAGGAAGAGGTTTACTAGATGCTAAGATAGTTACTATATGCCTCCCATTTCCATGGATTCTGCTTACCTGACTCCCACACTTTAGTAACCATGACACGCAGCTTGGAGTTGTGGCTGGAGTCCAGAGGGCTGTCTGGCTGGCTGAACCACTTTGGAATGCTACTTTACAGACCCAATGTGGCCTTGCAGAGGTGGAACAACAGAGATCATTCCAGACTTTTTTTTTTTGATGTGCTGGTCAGTTTTCCTGAACTGTGTTTTTCCCCTTCAAAAATTGTTTATTATATTAAAGGACAGCTCTCTGGGAAGGAATGCGAAGGCTACATTGGGAAAAGTAGGTGACGTTAAAACAAAAAGTATTAATAACAATTCCTAGTTAAAAAACCTAGTATGCCAAGGCCCAGCTGAGAACAAGACTCAAGCTCCTCAGGACGACGGGGCAGTGTGATCACCTGACAGACAGGCACCATCTAAAATTTTATCCATCTCGACAAGACAGTTGTTCAGGCCTTCACTGTCTCACCCCATGACAAGAGTTGGCCAAAGAGGGTGCAATGAGGTTAAGGAAAAGGAGGGTATGCAACAGTTTACAGGTGTCTTTTCCCAGAAGTTTGTCTTTCTATACCCAAACATTCTGGAATTGCAGTCTCTTGGAATTAGTACCATGGAAAGACCAACACCTTGTGAGGAGAGGAGCAGGTGGAGAAATGAATGCCGATGGCAGTGGGGAAAAGCATCTTATGGTACCACAGCCTTTCCATTGGACATCAACTTGAAAGGTTGTACACCCACTCTCATATTTTCCTGCAGGCCCTGACACTTCAAGTGTTTCATGTATAAACTTTTCAGGGACCAGATATGAGGAGAATCATTAACTTAAAATCTTCCAAAGCAATTTAGGAGTAGAACCCTGTTAAGCTACAGAATCACCACTGGGAGATGCAAAGGGGATGATAGAACTTGAGGAGTGACGAGATCTTTTCAATTTCTAACAGGAGTTCAAAAGGAGAAACAGACCTCACTGCCTAACTCCCAGAAAATAGGTTAAATCTCTGTGCAACAAGGGCTAGGCAAAGCTTTCTACCTCTGCCTCCGTTGCCCATGCCAACTCTTTTCCTTTCCCAATCTGGCCTTTTCCAGCTATGTAAAGCAAAAGAGAAAGAGAAGGAAAGAGACTAGACTTTGATTAGTACAAAAACTGTAAAAGCCCTACACCCTACCCTTGTAACATTTATTAAAAGACACTACCACAACAATGACAAAAAGGGAAAAAACCGCAAAGCGATGAATTCCAGTGTTGACTTCCTAGTGCCATTCCTAGAGCAAGATACTTTTGGTTTTGAAAGCACTGCTCCTGCCTCAGGTCCTGAAGAGGACCCTGGTCATGGAAGGTTCCCCTTTTTAGGGGAAGGGAACAGAAAACTTAATGTTGAGGGAACCACAACAGAAAATAGGCCATACCCTTGCCCGTCGACCTATCTGAAAGCACCTGGTCCTGGAGAGTTGTCTTGGACGAGCTCATCTTCTAACTACCATGTTGTGTGATCAGATTTTAAAACTGATCATCATAAAAGACAAAGCCTATCTCACCTGTTTTCCTTTGTATTTCTTTCTAGAAGATTCTTGCAAATAAAATTTTTAAATTTTTTTTAACCCTCTTCCCCCCCTGCTCTTTTCAACTTCTTCCCTTTGTGTGCTGTCTTGACCTTTTGGGCTGTAAGCTTTGAAGGCAGGGACTTCTGTTGTTATTTGCACTTTATCCCCATCACTTGGCACAATCCCTGACATACAGTACATATTTAAATAAATGCTACTGACTGACTAATAAATTTTAAAGCCTTACTAGCCTCCGTGCCTTTTTCCCCAGATGGCCTAATTCCGAGGTAGGTGTACAAAGAAGTTAAATTGGCTCACCTCTGACACTCACTTCATTATCTGCTTATGCCATTCCTTGACTAGATCAAGTGGCTATCTGAGAGCTGCAGAAGGCTGCTGCCTGTTTGTAGATGTCCTCTATACCAACTAACACTGTGACCTTAAGAATCAGTATTTTCTACCACAGTTCTTCTCTTCAGCAAAGCAGATCATGGTCCCTTCTCCTCATACCTTAGCAGACAGTTTTTATGGGTTGCTATGGTCAAAGAGGAAAATCATTTGGTGGTCAGTCCTCTGATGATAAGGTGTCTAGGTCTTTTCATAGACCTGATTTTTCCAAATTAGAAAGCTCTGGAAACCAGCATTTCTGATATCTATGTGCTATCCCTGCCGTCACCATCTTTTACCTCAATACAGATATTTAATCTAGTAAAAGGGCCCAAAGCTGGTACTAACTGGACTCTGTGCCAAAGTAGCCAAAATCCAAAGACAGTCAGAGATAACTGCAGTTTCTAGTGATGAAATCCTCTCTGCTCTGGGAAAACGAAACCTCATCTTGTCACATATATAGGTCTCAGTGTGCAATTTCAGTCTGTACAACAGCCACCTCACTTCTTGACAAGAGTGCCTCCAGAAGCCAGGAACCGACAGTTCAGTCTGCCTCAGTCAATTCCAACTGTGAATTTCAAATAGGTCTTAGGCAGATGCTTCACCATGGCACGGAAGGGAATCCAAAGGCATTGCTAACAAAGTGTAAACTCTGGCAGGTTTTCCCAGGCTTTAAGGATGGCCCCAGGTTTGGAACAGACAAAGCTTATTTTCTGAGAACCAGCCTGGGAAGAGAGAGGCACAGCAGAAATAGGCTGGCCAACGAGGCTTTTTTTGGCCACAGCAACCTATAAAACAGGTAAAATTTAAAATGGCTCTTCAGCCGAGTCATTAAGACTTAGTTTTCAGACCATCAAACAAACATCTTCAAAACAGTGGGACACTTCAGAGGTCTACATTATTTCTAATAACTTATTGTAATGGTCCTTTGTGAAACTGGCAAAACCACAGCTACTAGAACTTCCTGGTGGGTCACCTTTCAGTGGCGGGTCTGCTAAGACCTTCACTGCTCAGTCCCTCAAGGTCACTGTTTCATGTAAATGGGGCATTCCCCAGACCTTTTAAGCTCTAGTTGGATCTCCTCTGGTGGAGGGAGAAAGCCACAGGTCTGGAGTCAGAGCCCCTGGGTTCAAGTCATGTCTCTGCCCGACTGTCTGGGTGACTATGGGCAAGTCACTCTGCATTCTGGGCCCTCCATTCCTTCCATAACCTCTAAAAGGAGCGACTGGGCGAGAGGGTCTCTAAGACCCCTTTCAGTTCTGAACAGGCTCTAAAAACCTATGATATTGCTACGCTCTTATTAGCTCCTCCAAGAGACAAACCCAGAAGTCCCATTCACCGGAACAGTTGTTGTGGAGCAACCCGTCGAAAACAGGGAGAAGACAGGCGTACACTTGGCCAGAGGTACCAAAGACATCTAAAGCCAAGTCATTATTCCCCTTCGTGCTCTATATGGAGTGCGCTACAAGAAACTCTGCATGTTTGCCTACATTCCTATCAGACCTTCTCTTCTGAGTTCTAAAGCAATCTTGAATCATGATTTAAAAGGACTGTATTTTCTACAAGGAAATATTGGTTTGAGTTTTCACATATTGATATAAAAAGTGGCTGCATCTTTTAACCAGTGATGCCACTGAATGTAATCCATTATTTTTTCTAATCTAGGATGGCTCAAAATGACTCACCTACACAGCAGCTATAGAACTACCACTCTAAATTCATATTATGTCCCTTTATAAAACAATAGGTAGGAATACAACAAAGGAAATCACGTTAAGCAGAAGGGGCCACGTGACTCATAAGACTGACAGAAAAACTCGGAGCTTTGGGCTTCGTAGGGTTTCTCCTGATGCTAAGAATGAAGCCTTGCAGGCAGCTGCTGGTGGACATCAGGATGAACTGCCCTCAACACTGGTCTCTCTAGTCAATAACACTGGTCTCTAGCAAAAAGATGTGCTCTGGAAGTTGACTCTCAGCAGCTCCAAATACAGCCACACCACGGTTAGTCTTGTTAGTTTTGCCTCTTTCTGAGCAGTGGCCTGCCCACCCACTGGGTCTTAGGTGTCTTCACATTTTCAAGAAAGGCAGCAGAACAAGAAATGAACCCTACCATTTACACCATATTACTGGTGCTGAATGACAGCATTTCAGAGAAATTTTTACTAGACTCAAATGCCCAATGAAAATAAAACAGCTTTACAAGACTGAAAAAAAGCAACAACCCACCTTATTTCTCAGTAAAACAGCAGCCTTACACCCCACCAACATCAGTCAGCCAACAATGCATGTCCTGAGTTCCTCCCCTAACCACACTATGACATCAGCTTGACACATCTGTAAACCATCTTTCACAGAAGAAATTCAAATCCTAAAGATCAAGGCCAGGGAGGAAACTGCTTCCCATGCTGGCCTACTTTAACAATACTCCCTCTCTGAAAGACATTTTGGTAAAGCAAAACAGAATCCCTTGATATGGGTGGGATTATGAGATGTGTTACTGAGAAAACAAATCAGAGAGAGAAGAGAATGAGAAGAAGAAAAAAACCTGGAGAATCTGAACAATTTGGGAGAGTATTGCCCCTAGGAACTGCCCAATCAAATTACTGTCAGGCTCTAGTCAGAGTCTGAAATTCCTAAGGTCTCTAGGAAGGATAGCTGGAAAGAAGTACATCTGCTGAGTGTGCTGAGGACATATTGGTTGCTAACATGGGCTACTCTATAGTCAATACTACTGAGGGCAACAATGAAAGCGTTCCTGAGGAAGCCTCTACTATAGATCTGCAAAATATGGAAGTCTAAATAGGAGAGAGTCAGGACAGAGGGGGGCCTAAGTATGGTTGGGCACTCAGGAGGATGGTCTTGCGCCCCCCGTGTTGAAAGCTGGAAGTGGTAAACTTAAGAGTTAGCAGAAAGGGCAGAATCTACTCCCCTTCTCTATGCCGAGCCCCTTCAGTGGGACAGTGGTAGTCTCAGCTGCAAGATGTCAGGTCAGACAGGTGCCATCTTATTGAGTGTTCCCTTTTCTTGAGAATTCTCCAAGGTCAGACAATATCTGGCACTCACCAGGAACACAGGCTTTTAGCCTGAGCAGCCTATAGGGAAGTGAATTCTTCACAGTCTATCTACAGAGTGAGTATAACTGTATGGTACACAAGGCTACATTGAGCATATCACTACCTGAATCACAGAATCACACATGCAAAGGGAAAACTACTAAGTAACCAACCCCTGAAAAGAAATTTCATTGTTTCGGTCTTTTTTTTATTTCCCACCCCGCCCACCCAATCAACCTGATCTTCTCTTCAGCTCTACCAGGTTCTCCTGGGACAGAATCCTGTTTCTCTACATTTCTGAGTTGGTGGGTTCCATCACAGATCACCAAGGGCTCTGTTCCTCTTGGTCCAACACTTATCTTCCAATAATCCACACTGGCATAGCCTTTGGGAGCAAATGACAACAGCAGATCATATCATTTTTATTTGTTGGCTCAAAGATGGGTACAACATCAAAATCAAACTGAAAAAGCCAGCAGTCAACACTGAATGATCCTCCAGCACACTACAAGATATTGCTTCTGAGTCTATTTTGATTTAAATAAGCGACAGCATGTGAAGAAATTATTCACTGACCCATAGTTGCTTGCAGCATCATGCCGAGCCCTGAAGTTCCTGTTAGAACTGACAAAGTAGAATGGGCTGGTACAAGAGCGTTTTTCTCAAAAGAGGTCTTCAAGTAAAATCTGGGCAACCTCTTATTAGATATGATGCTATAGAAAGGAAGCCTATTCAGGTGTAAGTTGGACTAGATGGCCTCTAGATGGCAGCTCTGGGATTCTACATGACTGATTCTGGATCAGAAGAGTTGGGTTCAAGTTTCAGCTGAGACAATGACAAGTTCTGTGACTTTGGGCAAGGTTATTATTTGGGCCTCTATATAAATAAGGGTTAAAATCTCTGACCTCCCTACCTCACAGGGTTGTAATCAAATGAGTTAAGAAATGGGAAATCACTATGTAAATATTAATCTGTTACTATTATACGTTCTCAAATTCAACAATCTTTTAAACTAAAACATTTAATTACAACTAATCCACAAAAAATGGAAACTACAAATATAGTCATTTGAGAGAAGCCTGTTTACAGTAATCATGGATTTACAATTTACAATCATAGGATTTATAAATGGAAGAATGTTTCAGATCATCTACTTCTACTCCCTCATTTTACAGGTAAGAAAAGTGAGGCCTAGAGAGGTTAAGAGTCCATTCCTTTCCTTTTCAGGCACCTTTGTGGCTTCTTGTGAATTTAGGAAACATTCTCCATGTGAGGTGTAATAATATCTTTCGTTTGAAATGCTATGAATTCTCAGAACATAAAGATATTACATTCAAATATATTCAGGTACAAAAATGTTAATATTCCAAATCCAAATCTAAAGGTCACTTTCAACGTGGAGGAAGTAAGTTTAAAAATTTGAAATCTCCTATATTTAGGTCCTTTCTAGTAGTCCCTGGTTATCTATATCACACCTACACCATTTTTTTTCCCCACTAGAGACTCTGGACCCGGTATCACTGGCAAACATCAGTCCGATCAATGTTCATACTGTGTTGTTTAATTTTTAAATGTGATTTAATTTAAATTAATTTAAATCTGGTTTAACTTTTAAATCTGAAATAAAATTTGGAATTTGATTAGATTATGTACACTTCAAATTTTCCCTGACAATGGCAATGTGATAATGTGGAAAGAAATTTCTCCTTAATCCTATCCTTCCAGTAGAATCACAGTATCTCAGAGTTAGAAGTTACAATAGAACTCAGTGAGATACCTAAGCAGGTAGAATGTGTGACAAGTGAACATACACAGAACTTCTTCCTGAAGACCTCAAGTGAAGAGAGCAATCTCACACCAACAAAAAGACAATGATAAGCAATCCAAAAAACCAAAAAGAAAACAACAGGGCCAGTCACCAGTGTAACTGACATTGGCTGTTTTTGGTGCAATCAGACATCTGGATTACATTTATTCTGTAATGACTGGCCTCAAAAAAAAGTTACATCTCTTTCCTCTTTCTTTCCCCCAATCAATAAAAACTCATGAATAAAAAACTTATTTAGGGAGATGGACACACAATGGACCTATCTCTCTCTCTCTCTCTCTCTCACACACACACACACACACACACACACACACCCCTCCACCCCTCCCAGCACAAAATATGTTCCCTCTCCAAATAATTTTAAGCAAAACTGCCTAAAAGAGTAATAAAGGAGTAAACAAGTAAGGCTCAATGATCTTCCCACAGGGCTTGATACATACCAACGTCCCCTGGCTCCAGCTGCATCACCACAGTATTACAGTGCCTTCTGCACTCAATAGGAGGAGTGAGGTACATGATACCCTCACCACTGCCGATGACAAAGAGGTCGTGAACCGCACGCATCTGCAGAAGGAGAATACAGCATAAGGAAAACAAAGAGGGTCAAGGTCCATTGGCCAACTTGAATGCCACCCGATTAAGAGTTAGGCACTGAAAATAAAAGATATAATTCTTCTACCTAGGAGGACATTATAATCTGGTTGAAGAGACAGAGGCAGCATTACACAGTGGGAGAAACACTGGGCTTGGGAGTTGGGAGTGATGTGGGTTTGAATTCTAGCTAAGACTTAATAGCTTTGTAATCACAGGCAAGTGCTTAACCTCTCTGAGCTTTGGTTTCCTTATGGAAGCTGAGAATAAAAATCCTTGCTCTCCAGGTTATTGTACTATAGAAATGTGAGTTACATAATCAAGACCAGTTCACTGTATAACCTGAGCCTCAGTCTCAGAATCTATAAAACTCATAGGTACTACTGTGGAAAGAACACTGACTCTGGCATTGTAGGATCTGGGTTCAAATTCTACTTCTGATACTCACTATCTATGTGACCTTGGGCAAGTCGCTGAACCACCATGAACCTTAGTCTCCTTATCCGTAAAATGACAGGGGGTGGGGGGGGGATTGGACTAGTTGACCTGAGGTCCCATACAAGCCATTAATATACAGTGCTATAGAAAAATATGGCCAACGATCATGGTAAAACACTAAGAAGAAATACATTAGCACCTTACCTACTCAGTTCCTACTCTTCCGGATATCTGGAACATCAGGGCAGGAGCCACTGACTTGTGGTTTCCATCCATCATCCCCCTCCCCACAGCCATGGGCCTCAGCTCCTGCCCTGTTTACCCCCCCCTCCACCACTACTAAAGCCGCCTGCTATAAGCTAGGCCAATCCCATGCCTACCGCTGTTGCCAGGGCAACACTGGGAACAATGGGTGCAACTCTAGCAGCAAGGGCTGAAGCTAGCAATGACCAGGGACAGGAAGTCGTCTGGGAGCAGGGCTGGCACCGGAGCCTAGGGCAGCGGGGACAGGAAGATAAGGAGAAGTACACTGGGACAAGAGCTGGGGAAAAAGGGCCAGGGTGGAGAACACAGGAATCATCTGCTATGTAAAGAAACAGACCATATTTGGAATGTTTGCCTTTTGGGTCATTCCTCTTAGATTACTTTGCTTAGTAATTTAACAGGCTATGATAACTGAGTGGAATGTGATGAAGGCCCTTTGTTATCTACAGGGATTCTGCAGTCAGGTTTCTCACCATCGTTATAAGGCAGGTTGGTGTAACTCACCCTAATTCTCAAGTGAAAAAAAGAAGGTAAAAACAGTCACTCATCCAGAAACACACAGTAATTATGGAGATGAATTTATTATGCTTGGGGTCCTAAGTTCTAGCACGTAGTAGCAAACTGGACTCTTTTTAAAGCCCTGGCAAGAGCTCGGCATCACCATCTAGTCTACTACTAGACAAAAAGGGACCCTACTTCTAGGCAACATATTTTCACGAGCTTTTAACTCCTCACATGGTGAGGATGGTAAGCAAGCACCTTATCCACAGTGATTTCTCCCCTCGATAATGGCTCTAGGGGATGGGCTGGAAGGAGGTCTTTGTGGTTTAGGGGCACTGCTATTCCCAAGGATCCTGGGCTCAGGGTCCTAGGATATCTCCTTTGGGGATGGGGGGCAGGTAGAATTTAAGGGGAAATGGTATTCAAGGTAGTAGTGGTTTGATTTGTCTGGCACACGACAGCTCCTATCTCTCCCTCAGGGAAACTTGCTGCTCCAGTTAGGCTGGCTGGCCTGCCTTGTGGGTAGCAGTTGATGGCTGGCTGCCTCTTACCAAGAATTAACATGGGCGGGAGAACATAAGGCAATATCAGGCACTGACCGACAACTGGGAGATATTCTTAGGCAGATCAAACTCAAACCATAAACAGCAAATGTGTCTTTAGTTCACACTTTAATGCTGCTAGCTTTGAAGCGGGCATAAGAAAAGATTCCTTCTTTATTCACATATTTAGCTCTTCCACGTTAATGAACTCAAATGAGTAGATAATGACCAAACAGAAAATGTCAGCAAGAATGTAATCCTCAGAAAAGATGTTATTAGAATCTGCACCAATGAAACCCAATTAATGGCAAAGAACCATCCTCCCTGACCCAATATATAAAAGAGACTTTCATACTGCTCAGAGAGTGGCATGCTTTGCTTCTTAAAATCCCTAGTTTCTTTCAAGCCCTTCTACATGAGGCTTCTCTTCATCTCTTAGCTGATGGGATCTCTCTCCAAAAAAAAAATAACTTTCTATTTTTCTCTGATAGAGGATAAGCTCCTCAGGGGGAAGGATCATTTTGCATTTCTCTCTTCGTATTCTCTGGCACATAGTAGACCTGTAATAAATGGTCATTGTTTGATTGACTCCTCACCTTACTCCCTAGTACAGGAGGCTGGTGGGCGACAAAGCAGGTTTTCAAGGAGGAATCTTTGGGAAACGGCAAGGAATCGAACATAGGGAAAAGCTCATGTAGAATGTTTGTTCTATTCAGAGGTTTGCTCCTGTGAAATAACAGACAGAAAAAAAGGTCACACTGGGGGAGTGGAACCGTTGCCATTCTCTAGAAAGCAAAATAAGAATGGAATGATATAGGGTGGGGTGGGTGGAAAAATAACTGGGCTTATCTTTTAAATCCATTCCATCAAAAAGAACCATCATAAATTATTTAACAAACATAACACAAAGACACCCCACAACCACATTTGTGTAAGTGGGTGGGATGTTGATGAAGTCCAGTTAAAATAACATGAAGAAAGCAGCAAAACACAACTTATTCATCTTATCTTGGAAAACAGACAGAAGTCAGAGAGAGAGAGAGAGGCAAGAAGACAAAAGGAAAGAGTAAGGGAGAGGAGGAGGAGGAAGAAAGGAATACCCCACTGCACAGATAATGCAAGCCTGTCCCCTCTTTCCAGGGTACGGTTTACAAGGGAGGTAGGGGGGAGGATGTAAATCAGCTTGCTAAATGAAGCCAACTTGTACAATTGAGGATGAAAACTCTAATTCTTATTTAGGAGACACAATTATGAGACAGGAAGAAGAGGAAAAGACTATCAGTAAATTTCACAAAAACAAATGGAGATGAAAAGCCATTTCACCCTATTTTCTTCTGAGGATATTTTCATTCTAGCAGAAAACTGTCCCCCTCCCCCAAAAAAGGAAACAAAACCCCAAGGGCAAAGACCATGTCTCTATTTGTCTTTCATTAAGCAAGCAATTTCTAGCACTTATTTTGAGTTCCACCCAATATGCAAACAGAAATTGGTACCGTATTAAGTATTCCTAGGGTGTATTCCTCTTTCCCCTTCCTGGCCCTATTCACCTCACAACCTTTTTCTGCTCTTCAACTCTGTCATTCATCATTATTTTTTAACTCTGCTTTTCAATATCACGCACTCGGGCCTTGGGCTAACCCACTCGTTCTTGTGACTCACCATGGGAAATTAAAAGGGAAACGCTGATGAGGAAAACAATTCCACCACCGGGTTAACATTCCTTCTGAGATCCCTTCTGTCAACTCTGGATACTGGCATTGAAAAAGATGAAGCTCCTTGGATGACAGAATGTTTCCAGTCTTAGGCAAAGCAAAAATAAAAACACAACACAAAAGTTATTACTGGTTGCTGCTGGAAAGCACTGGGTACTTTTTCAGTTTTGACTAATTAATCATTCAAAGAACTAGGCTTCTTTTTACCTTGATCAGCAGAGGCTGGAGTTTGTCAAATTCGGAGGGTAATTGTGACATGAGTGGCACCACCTGGAGGCCTGTAAGCACTGCACAGCCAGTGCAGTTAGAAGGGATGGTGGTATTGTTCGGGTTGCAGTCGGTTTTCCACCAGTCATCACATTCTAGGTCAGGAAGGGAGAATGAAAAAATAGGTACAGGGAGACCAACACCTTGTAAAGCCAAAAATTTCACAAGTGAAAGCCAAATGTACAAATGCAAATATTTGTTTGAAAGCCAATGACATGAAACTTAAGCCCAGGTGAGCTGTCAGGAGCAGGTGACACTCGTACAGGGCAGTGCTTTCCAACCTTTTCCATTACGTGATGAAACCTACAAATTTCTCAAAGTGGGAAAGTGAAAGGGCATAACTCCATGTGAATATACATAGAAGAAAGACTATGATAAGAGGAGAAGGGGGCAGCTAGGTGGCGCAGAGGATAGAGTACTGACCCTGGATTCAGGAGGAACTGAGCTCAAATCCAGCCTCAGACACGTAACACTTACTGGCTGTGGTGACCGTAGGCAGGTTACTTACCCCATTGCCCAGATTTAATTAAAAAATATATATATATATATATATATGTGTGTATATATATATATATATATAAAATAAAAACATATAAATAAATAAATAAAAGGAGAAAGCATGAAAGAACAGCAAGAAGATGGAGAGAAAAGAGATTTGATTTACTAAAAACTTTTCGAGGATGGAACTTCTGGGTTAAGTGAGGTACAGTACAGTTGGTTAGACAAGAAGCCAGTTCACTGACAGCTAGCAGATCATGCTTTAAGAACCACTGCCTCCCAATTCAGATCAAAACCCATCTTTTCTCCAGCTCATCAGTTCAGACTGGGTCAGATACAGTGAGAAAACACTCAAACTTTGATGAAACTAGTCACTTTTCTAACACTACTTCCTTGACAAATAATCATCGACATTTCTTGCTCTGAGGTTGTATACCTTTCCAAGATAATTCATCGGACCTTGCAAAGGCCTCACCAGTGTTTCTGCTCCTAATGTCAGACAGTTTTGCTTATCATGTTCTATTATTTTCACCTATTTTTGTTCCATTCAAAGGTTCCTTGGTATGTATGTAATTTGCAATGTAATTTGTAAATTAAAATGTAACTCAGGTCCAAAACCCTTCAAAAGATGGTCTCATTAAAACCCAATGAAACAGAGGGAACATTAAGACCAAAAGATAACAGTAAGTCAAATCTGAGTGATCTTAATTCCATTCTTAATTAATTAGCATGAGTTTAGCCTTTCTCACCTCCAAAACATCTTCTGAAGTCTAAAACTATAAGGCAGCAAATACTTTATTCTTTTTGCCTCCTTTACAATAATAATCAGTGTTCAATAAATATCTGTTAACTAAGACACAATTTGAATAATGTTGCTCTGCTAGAATATCCTAGGTCTCCTGGGGATAGTATCCCCATTCTCCTACGTCTTTCCAGCATGTCCTAAACTTCAGGCAGAACTCGTAAACTCCCCAATGCCAATATCTTCTCTAATCAAACTAGTAATGTCTAATGCCTTCCTTTCAGGGCAGAAACTTGAGGGAGACAACTTCAGTCCAATCAAAGCAGATATGTCAACTAAATGCCTAGAAAGATACTTCAGCAACTGTAATCTTCCCTGGTTTCTCCCTCCACCATGACTTTGTCCACATCGTATTCTATGCCTGGAATAGGATGGCTACGCCCTATTACACTTTTGCCAAATGAAATGTTTCCCTTCCGCTAGGGCCCAGCTCAAGTATCACTTTCTCAAGAAAGCCTAGCCGCACCTGATACTTCCAGCTAGAAATTATCTCTACTTCCAATCTCATATAACTTGGACTTCTGTTTTGCACTTAACTCTTTCTTATTTTTATTAAGTTATATCTCTTATCTCTTCTATCAGAAGGTAAACTGACTAAGGGCAGGGGCCATGGCTTACTTACCTTTGTATTCCCTCAGTAGAGGCTGCTGGGTGTATTAGATAGAAAGTAAGGCTCGAAAACTAGATCAAGTTACCCCCTGCCGCCCAACAACAACAAGGATGATGATACTAGCAACTACATGGCACCTACTATGTGCCAGCTACAATGGGCAACCAGGTGGCACAGCAGATACAGTACAGAAGATTCCAGACCCTTACTAGCTGTGTGACTCTGGGTGGCAAGTCGCCATCTGCCCCAGTAAAACGAACTAGAGAAGGAAATGGCAAACCACTCCAATATCTCCGTCAAGAAAATCCCAAAGAGGTCATGAAGAGTTGGACATGACTGAAAAATGACCAACAACAATTACGTGCCAGGCACTATGCTGAACACTTTACAAATTTTATCTCATTTGACCCTCACAACAACCCTGGGAGGTAAGGGATGTTATTATCCCCATTTTACAGATGAGGAAACTGAGGTAAAGAGCACTCAGGGGTTATACAGCTAGTAAGTATCTGAGGTCGAATTTGATCTCAGGTCTTCCTGGCTCCAGGCCCAGTGCTCTAACCGATACGCTATTAGCTGCCATGTGCACATCTCATGTGCCAAGTCACTTAACCTCTCAATGCCGTGGGCAACTCTTTAAGACTTTCCTGTTTTAGCGAGTGTGCCAGCTTGCCCTGGCACACATCCCTTTGCCATAAAGCATCAATTACATGGCAGATCCAGTTGCTCTCCCTCCCGTGTCAGTGCTTGGCACATAGGGAGCAGGCACTTCATGAGCGTGGACTTGAATGCCAGGTGGGTGTTCTCAGCTCTATGCCAGACCAAAGATGAAAGTGTATTCCTTTTTTTTCTGAATCTTCCCACATGCCTCTATGGCCATTTCACTGAATCCTTGTCAAAAAAAAAAAATCTGAAAGATAAGGTACATCTGGGAAGACTCCAGAAAAAGGAATACTGCTGATACCATATATTGATTGATGGTTTCCTTCCTGCACTTAATGTGAAGCAGGTTTGTACTCCATGCACATCAACCTTCATGAACCAACCACCTGATTTTCATGCAAATGTATCTGTAATTATCTTTGCAATATGTAACACATTTCTGAGGCAACCATAAGATTCAGTCATATTTTGTTAGCATGGTTTAAAAAAAACTCTACCACAAAAACACTTCATCATCTCTTTTTCCTTCTTGATCAAAAGTTTTATCCTGGGGGCAGTTAGGTGGCTTAGTGGATACAGCACTGGCCCCCGGAGGCAGAAGGACCTGAGTTCAAATCCAGCTTCAAAAACTTGACACTTACTAGCTGTGTGACAGTGGGCAAGTCACTTAATCCTGACTGCCTCAAAAAAAAAGGAAACTGAAAAGGTGTTTTTGGATACATGATAGAAAAAGCAGCATACATTTTTAGACATGGCCACTCTGTGGATCTGATTGTTACAACTCTCCATCCTACTCCCCCATACCCCTTCCCCCCTTCCTTTTTGTGTTCTTAATTGGGAGGAAAAAAGGGAGATTAATGAAAGATCGAGTTAGTAATAGTGTAGTAATAGTAAAAATGATGTCTTAAAGGCCCATAGTCATGTTTTGTGTAAATTCACACAAGGGAAGTTCAACTACTAACATGACAAGCAGAACTACTTTGAAATGAAAATTTAGAATTATATACCTAAAGTAAGTGATATGAAGTAGAATCCATAGTTTCATATAAAGTCCTACTGTTTTTGCATGTTTTGATTTATGTATGGACATTCTCTTTATGGTGTTCAAACTTTGTAATTAATTTTAAAAAGTCACAATTCAAAAAAAATAAGTTTTATCCTGAACAATATAGTTACGCTATATTCTAAGGGATAGATGTAATTCAAATGGAGGTTAAATGCTGCTGTCTCCATACCCTCTAGTCTAATTATACAGGTCCAGCCACCACTAGTTTAGTGGTCACAGTAACTTTTTTAGTAGAGATTCCCCACATACAGTGCTAGGCATTTCAGAGATACTGAGATAATGAAATCATGGTCACTGACCTCAGAGGTTTCATATCACAAACATGAAACCGATATGTTTAGTCACATAAGTTAGTTTCAAACAATGTAAAGAAGCGGAAAGATTACTGGACTGTGAACCAGGAGGCTCAGATTCTAGTCCTGGCCCTGCCTCTGACCAGCAATTTGATCCTGAGCAAGTCATTTTCCCCATTGAGCTTCAGTTTTCTCATCTGTAAAGTGAAAAGATTTGCCTAGATGACTTCTAAGGAAGCATACAATAACAAAAGCCTGATTCCACACTATTTTCTTGTGGCAGCTGTTAAAAATGTAGACCATGGAAATCACACAAAATAATGAAAATGGGTGGTGCATTGTAAATTTAGAGTCTACATTTCGACCTCGGTGAAATACCCAGCAGTCTTATGAGAAAAAAGGTCTCTGTGCTTTCTTTCAGTGAAAGCTCTGACTGTACTAGCATCAGAAGTGGGTGTTTGTCCTGGCTCTGCCACTAGTTTCTGGATCTGAGTTTCATTATCTATTAAAAGCGTTGGACAGAATCATCTTTAAGGGCTTTTGCATCTAATATGCTATGATTCTAATATCCATTTTAAGCCACATATAAATGGTGAGCTAATATTAAACAGTTCTCTTCACCCAAGTTCATCTCCCTCCATTTCCTTCTCTCTCCTTTTCCATCCTTTTCTAACTTCAGTTCTTTCTTTTTTTTTTTAAAGGCAATTGGGGTTAAGTGACTTGCCCAGGGTCACACAGCTATTAAGTGTCAAGTGTTTGGTCTGAGGCTGGATTTGAACTCAGGTCCTCCTGACTTCAGGGCTGGTGCTCTATCCACTGTGCCACCCAGCTGCCCCTTCAGTTCTTTCCAACAGCCTTTTCTCCCCCTCACCCCCCCGCCCCAATTTTTCTTTTTCACTACTGCTGTCCACGTGTTTTTTCTCTTTTATTCTCTTTGCTGCTCTCTTTTTCACCTTCTTTCCTTCCCTTACCACATACTTACTTTTCTCATCTTATTTGGCAATGCACTCCCCCTAGCTCAGGCCCTCATCACTTCTAACAGGCCAAAAGCCTTCTAACTGGTCTCCCTGCCTCAACTCTCTCCCTCCCATTCACCTTCCATACAGGTGTCAATGTGATTTTCCTAAAGCATAGGTTTGATCGTGTCACCTTCCTATTCAATAAAATCAAGGAGCTCCCTATAGTACCTCTAGGACTAAATCTAATTTGGCATTTAAGGACCATCACAACCTAACCCCAATCCACCTTTCTTTCCAGACTTATACATTATTCTCCTCTCTCGTTCTATCGTTCTGTTGAAATGGCGGTCTTGTTTCTCATTTAGAACATGCCCATCTTTTCTCTGTTTGCTTTGTATGGCTGGTCACTTATGCCCAGAATTCACTCCTTCCCTTCAAAGTCTGCTCAAGTAACGTATTCTACATGAGGCTCTTCCTAATCTCCAAATTCTTAGCACCTCCTCAAAGTTGCCTTGTGTTTATTTTGTGTACATTCTGTATTTGTGTACATATAAATAAGCTAAAACACTGGAAATGGAATTAGGAAAACCTGAGTTTAAATCCTGCCCGAGACACCTAGTAGCTGTGTGTGTGACCCTGGAAAAGTCACTTATCCTCTCTCAGGCTCAGTTTTTCATCTGTAAAAAGGGAATAATAATATCTACCTTATAGGGTCTGAGGATGAAATGCCATAATATGTGTAATGTGATCTGCAGACTTTAAAGCACTATAAAAATATTATTATTATGTACACGTCATCCCTAACAGAAACTGAATTCTTTTAGGGCAGGCATTATTTCAGTTATATGTATCCTTAGCTCTAAGAGCTCCTGCCTGCTGCCTGACTGATTTATCTCTCTTCCACCCTTGTTTTTCATTCCAGCTTGTCCTAAATTTTCCCCTCCTTTTGGGTGAGCTGTAGAGGCAGTATGGAACAGCAAGTGCTTTGAGTCAGATGCGGGTCCAAATCCCACTTCTTATCCTTAATAGCTATGTAATCCTGGACATATCACTTAACCTTTATATATCTCATATGATAACAGTCTAGGATTAATCTACTAAATCAAAGTTAGGATATGATTTTCACATCTCAAGTTTATATAGCACATCCACCCCTTACACATTTTCCTTTCATTTTTTTTCCTTCTATTGCTACCACCTAGTGGTCAGGATTATAAACTACAGCATGACAAGGAAGAGGAAGGTTAACCCTCCTCGGTTTATGTTTCGACTGACTCACAGTTAAGTTTTTTAAAAATTATCAACGGGTCCACATCATTTACACATATAAGAGTTGACTATATGGTTTATGTGGTAGTGTTTTTTACAGTCAGGGAAGGGAAAAGGTACAAGAACTAACTACCTTTTCTTTTAAGACTCAGAAAAATTTGAACAGAATGTTACCATTATAGAATCAAAACCCAAAAAAGGTGTTATGCAGATAAGGCAATGTTGGGGATTGTCAACCAAGACAACCAAGGTTAGTTTGGAGCCAATCATCATCTGCGGCAACTTTCCCTTCTAATGATCAAATGATAATGCTCAAATAAAACCCATGTACCAGTTTCCTCCAACCACCCACAAGGAGAAAGCACAAACAAGTTTTTCCTAGAAAACTGAGAGACCAGATCTGAAAGGGCCGATTCATCAGGAGCCATGAGAAAGACGATACAGACAGGGCAGATAGGTCAACACCGTGGGCAGAGAGACCTCTGGTTTGCACCATCTTGAAAAGTCCACCGTATCGCAATAACAACTTGCTTGGTGACTCAGAGACAAGTACTTAACTCAGAACACCAGTTTCAAGCCTTGGTGCTGGTTTGCAGGCTTCTGACTCGAGGCAGGGGATGGAATCACCTAACACCTGATGAAGCCTCTTTGTTAAAGTTTTTCCTTCCCCGAATATGTCTGCCCATTTGCTGTTTTCCCATCTCAGTCTCAGTGTCTGTTTGGCAGCCAAAACAGCCTTCAGAGGCATAGCTCTTCCTCAATCACATGATCTTGTTTTGACAGTGGGTCCCATTGTGCATTATGGCATTAAAGGAATGACTGTCCAAGCAGCTGGGCCAAGGTCTCATCTTCCCCTGACAAACACTCTCAACAGCTGCGGCAGTTCTGTATGCCGGATAGATTAGACCAGAGTAACAAAGAGATAAATTAATTATTCAACAATCTTTTTTTTAATATCAGCTCCAGGGTGAATACCAGAAAGGATAAAATGCACATTGCAAAAAAAGGAATGAAAACTTTATATAAGTAAAAGAGTAAGCATGTAGTAATTTTAAATAGCTCACATTTACATATTTAAATAGAACAAGGCATTAACAACTCTAAGGTAGAAAGCACCCTGTGAAATATATAAGAGCAGAGCTATTTTTGGTCAAAGGATATGAACATATTGAACTCATATCCAAAAAGAAAAGCAAGTTGTACATAACTGAGTCACAGTTTCATGTACAACCCTCTCTGGAATTGCTCATTTTAGCTGAGATTTGTTAAGTTCATAATTTTTAAATGGGAAAAAAAGGATATGAACAAATAGTTCTTAAAAGAAGTACTGCAAACTTAACAAATATAGGAAAGATTGCTCCAAATGACTAATGGGAGAAATACAAAATAACTGAGCTTTCACCTCACATTCAGCAAACTCACAAAGATAAGAAAAAAACAGAAATAGTTAATATTGGAGGGTTTACAGAAAGAAAGGCACAGTAAAATATGGTTGGAGCTATGAATTGGTTTAACTGTCCTATAAAGCAATTTGGAATTATGCTAAGAAAATGACTAAAACATCCAGACCTCTGACCCAGAAATCACACCAATAGGCAAATACCTGAAAGAAGTAAAAATCAGAAAGGTCCCACATATACCAAAATATTTATAGTAGCACTTTTTTTTTTAGCAGCAAAGAACTGAAATCAAAGGAGATGGCCATAGAGACTGGGGATAAGATGTGGTATATAAATATAACAGAATACTACTGTGCCATAAGATACTCTGAATGTGAAGAAAATAGAGAAGCATGAGAAGACATATAAATTGATACAAAATTAAGTAATCAGAACAAGGAAAAAATATACACAATGGCAACAACCTTTCATTTACGAAAGGTTAAAAAAATATATCAAAACTGAACACCATATAATTATAATGACCAAGCCAGGCCAGGATTAAGAGATAGGAGAAGGTGCCTCTTTCCTTTCTTTGCAAAGGTGGGGGTCAATGAGTGTGGAACAATTCATGTACTGCAAGACTGGGTTAAAGTGCTATAGTTTTGCTGAACTGCTCCCTGTCCCCTTTCTTTTTTATTCTTTTTTTTTAGTGAGGCAATCGGGGTTAAGTGACTTGCCCAAGGTCACACAGCTAGTACATGACAAGTGATTGTCTGAGGCTGGATTTGAACTCAGGTCCTCCTGACTTCAAGGCCGCTACTCTATCCACTGCACCACCTAGCTGCCCCTTTTTTATTCTTTAGAATAAAGGATGGCTCTCTAGGTGGGAGAGGGATATATTAGAAAATTAAGGTGATGTAAAAATAAATTAGATCAATAATTTGCTGGAAAAAGTACCCTTTAAGGCAGGCTCCTTGCTTAAACAAATGACATCCCAGAGTATCAAAATAATTTCTTTTCTCTGAGAAATAATGAAAAATAAAGAGATGCCAGAAGACTAGGAATGAGTGAATACCCTGATTTTTTTTTTAAATTTGTTTTTGGCAAGGCAATCAGGGTTAAGTGACTTGCCCAGGATCACACAGCTAGTAAGTGCCGAGTGTCTGAGGCCGCATTTGAACTCAGGACCTCCTGACTCCAAGACTGGTGCCTTTATCCACTGTGCCACCTAGCCACCCCAGAATATCCTGATTTTTGAAAAGGTAAATTGGTCAGGCATGGTGGCTCACTCCTAAAATCCCTGCCACTGGGGGAGACTGTAGGCTGAAACCAATAAAATCTAATAAAATATTCAAATAAATGTAAAGTTCTGCATTTAGGTTTTTTAAAAACCAACTGTAACATATTAGAAACTTGGCTTGATAGCAGTTTATATTTAAAAAACAAAAAAAAATGGCCTAAGGATTTTACCTAACCACAAGACCAATATGGTCTGTGTGAAAGTGCTATTAAAATGCTAATGCAATTTCAGCCTACACTGGCAGAATCAAGGGTGTTACTAGCCAGCCAGTAATTCCTGATGGTCAGATCACTGTGAAGTACTGATTTCAGTTCTGGTATCCTCTAAAGTAAATGTCCCCTTAAGAGATACAATGACAAATTAGGGAGCATCAAGAAGAAAGTAACCAGGACAGTGAGGAGTCTGGAAACCATGACATAAGGAATGGCCAAAGGAATTAGGGAGATTTGGACTAAAGAGAAGACTTATGGGGGAAAATAACAGTTGCCTTCAGAAGAGGAATAGACATCTGTTGCTCCAGAGGGTAGAAGTAGGAAAAATGGATAGAAATTAGAACAGTCTAGCAATAAAAAGGGCTATCTTGTGAAGAAATAAGTTGTCATTAGAAGTATTTAAACATGAAATGTCTTCATTTGACTGGCTATCTTACACAGTCCTATAATAACAATGATCACATATACACACACAGATAGCACTTTTAAGGTTTGCAAAGCACTGTACGTACACACGTTATCTCATTTGAGACCCTGCCACACCCATTCATCCAAGAGTCCTTTTCCTAGTCTGGCATAATGCCAGTGGGGTCCCAGATTCAATGGCAACTAACAGATTTTTCTGCTGATTTAGCAAGACCTAAAGAAATGCTATTTTGGCAGATTTACAGGGAGAACAAACATTAATTCCACTTCTTTTCTATATAAAGTTTAGGGTGTTTAGTGATTTTTTTTACACTGTGTTTCTTTAATATACACTACAACATAACAAATTTAAAATGCTAGAACTGTAATGAAATCAAAAGTCACGGAGCAGGTGTGGAGTGTTAGTTCCATGATGCACCCTCTTCATTCCTACTTTCCTTTTAGGCTGTTCTGGAGGCACCAAGTATGCTATCCACTTTTTAAAAAAATTTGGCTTTAAATATTCTTTTTAAAAAAATTGAGCTCTTAATTCTTTCCCTCCCTCCTGGAGAAGGCAAGAAATGTGATATCAATTAAACATTCCACCTTCACTCTTAATGCATCCTCATGTTTAGTGGTCACTCCTAACTCCAGTGCCAGAACCCTTTCCAAGTCCCCCTCCAAGTCCCAGGGCCAATCTTCTTCAAGGTCCCTCTTGTAAGGATGATGGGGAAAAACAACTGCTATTAATGAAAGATTACATAGCTATGACAGGAACCATTTCATAGACATGATCCCCAACCCAAGTATTGAGTCTGGATCATCCTCCAAACCCATTAAAAAAGCCTGACTGCCTCGAGGTCATGGCTGTCCTCCCACTTTTTGCGTTTTAGAAAAACAATGTTAGCAGTAGGCAGATCAGATTTCTTCCAAGCACATCCCAAACATCCCCTAATGTCCTGGTTTCCTGAACTGCTAAAAATCCCAAGGTTTGCTTCAGCACTAAGGAAAATTCTCATCTTTCTGGTATTTAAAGGGGTGGCATTTCCCAGCTCCATCTCTGGAAAGCAGTAGTATCCAAGAGTCCTATACCTAATCTTCAAAATGGCCCCTTCCCTGCATTCTCATTCAACTCAAGAGCCTCCAAACCACAATATATTCTTGATTTCTTTCCCCCAGAACTACCTAGAATTCAGAAGAACAATGAATCACTTTGGGAAATATCAAGAGGAGAACACCATAGTAGGGAGTGATGTGAAAAGTGGTTGACTAGGGAAATAAGCCATTTCAGATCAAAAGAACCCTATTTCACTGATCTGGTCAGAATTAGTTCTACACAGAAGGTGTGTGTAGGGACTTATTCACTTAATTATACCCATAAAAGAGGTTTAGTCTCAGCTGAAGCAAACCCATACGGGTAGAGCACCTGGTGAGACTTAACACCAAGAACTTCATTGTGGACTGCCATATGAGGCCACCATACTTAGTATCTCAAATTTATCCTTCTTGTTATTCTGACTCTAGTTTTTCAATTAACAGGATTTCTTCCTACTGGGAGAAATTTCTTTTTTTTTTAAATTAATTTCCTTTGATTTATCACCAATGACTTCAATAAACTTTTGAGTTTTAAATTTTTCTCCCCCTCCTGCCCCAAGACAGCACGCAATTTGATATGGGTTTTACATATACATTCCTATTAAACATATTTTCACATTAGTCATGTTGTAAGGAAGAATTAGAACCAACAGGAGGAACCACAGGAAAGAGGAAACAAAACAAAACAAGAAGAAAAAAATAGCAAATAGTATGCTTCAATCTACATTCAAACTCCATAGTTCTCTCTTTGGATGTGGATAGCATTTTCCATCATGAGACTTTTGGAGATGTTTTAGATCCTTGCATTGCTGAGAAAGGCTAAGTCTATCAACGTTAGTCATTGTACAACATGGCTATTACTGTGTACAATGTTCTCCTGGTTCTGCTCACTTCACTCAGCATCAGACCATATAAGTCTTTCCAGGTTTTTCTGAAGCCTGCCTGCTCATCATTTCTTATAGCACAATAGTATTCCATTACGTTCATATACCACAACTTGTTCAGCCATTCCCAACTGATGGGCATCCACACCCTCAATTTCCAATTCTTTGCCATCACAAAAAGAACTGCTATAAATATTTTTGTTCATGTGAATCCTTTTCCCCCACAGACCTGGAAGTGGTACTGCTAGGTCAAAGGGTGTACACGGTTTACAGCCCTTTGAGCATAGTTCCAAATTGTTTTGGGAGAAATTTCTTAAACTACCCAGGAATATTTGTTTTTTCACATTCTACCCACATATGCTTTAGTTAATTAAAGGGGCCTTTTTCACCAACCAGTTCAGAGTCAATTCTACACCAAGAATGGGTAGGGACTCACTTCTAGCTATTGAACTGAACTTTTAAATTTGTATTCTTCAGAAAGCACTTTTCCACTAGTGACAAGTCGTTCTTAGTGTTTCACTAGCTGTGAAACACAGCTCTTGTTTCTAACACTTATAAAGCCGTTCCAACTATTAACTGCAAAACAAGGCTATGGTCCTGTATTCCTAATTCTTATCAGGATATGAAATTCATTTTTACTGTCAGTAAGGAATTTAAAAAACAATTCCCTGGACCAAACACAGGCCAAAGTAAAACTTCAAAAATGAAACCACTCTTCTCTACAAACTGCCCATTTGGAGAGAAGTCAGAGACAAAGGAGGGTCCTGAGCCTGTTACTGGTTCTCAGGCAGCTGGAGAGTTGTTTACGAAAGGACTCACTGGGGTTGGCTGATAATGTGCAACGAGTAATCCTCCAGGATTTCTGGTTAACAGGACAAGCCACATGCAGAATAACCTAATGACATTCAGCCAGAAAGCAAAAGCTTTTGTTTTAGGATAAAATACTCTGGGGACACAGGAGGCTGGGGTAGTAAGAAGAGAATGTCATTTACTCCTTCACGGCCTACTTTTTAGGAGGCCGTAGGCAGAAAGCTAAATTCATAGCGAAGAAGACAGAAAATAGTGTGGATCCCTAATCCCCCCAACCCCAACATACCTAAAAGAATCCACAGCCGGTAAAAAACACCTTTATAGTGCTGCAAGCAGCCAGAAAGAAAGAATTTAAATATCATGGAACCACAGTCAGGATTACACAGGACCTTGCAGCTTCTACATTAAAAGACCGCAGGGCATGGAACATGATATTCCGTATTGGAATGCAGCCAAGGTTCAATTACCCAGCAAAAACGAGCATCATTTTTCAAGGGAGGAGGTGGATATTCAACGAAATAGGAGACTTCCAAACTTTCCTGATAAAAAAGACCAGAGCTCAACAAAAAATTTGATCTTCAAGTACAGGACTCAAGAAGGACTTAAAAAGGTAAATGGGACAGAAGGATACAATATGTTGTTAATAAGGGGGGGGGGCTGTTTAAACCCCTACAAGGGAATATGAGACTTGCAACCCTTGAGAACTGTATTGTTATTACACCTTGTTAAAGGAGTATACATAAAGAGGGTGGATGTAATGATAAAAAAAAAATCTAATCAAGTGGGTTAAATGGATCCAAATAAGTGGATCAATCTGATCTTAGAAAATGTACTGAGAAAGGAGGAGGCAGACAAGGGTAAATTACATTACAGGAAAAGACACAAAATCCTATTACAGCAGAGAGAAAGAAGGGAGGGGGAGCATTGTTTGAACCTTACTCTCATCAGATTTGGCTCAAGAAGGGCATAATATAATCAGTTAGGTATAGAAATCTAACTTGCCCTATAGGCAGTAGGAGGGAAAAGGGGAAAGAAAAGGGAGGGGGAAAGAAAAAGGGGGGAAAGAAGGGAGGGAAGCAGCAGTAAGACTAAAGGGGAAGAAAGGGAAGGGATAGGGAAAGGGATAATAAAAGGGGGAAGGGACTGAAGGAGGCGGTGGTCAAAAGCAAAACACTAGTGAAGGGGAGAAAGGAAAAAGGAGAAAGAAAAGCATAAATAGGGGGAAAAAGGATGGAGAAAAAGACACAGATAGTAATCATAACTGTGAATGTGAATGGGATGAACTCTCCCATAAAACAGAAACAGATTGCAGAATGGATTAAAAACCATAATCCTACAATATGTTGTTTACAGGAAACACATTTGAAAAAGAGAGACACATACAGGGTAAAGGTAAAAGGCTGGAGCAGAATATATTATGCATCAGCTGAAGTGAAAAAAAACAGGGGTAGCAATCCTGATCTCAGACAAAGCAAAAGCAAAAATAGATCTAATCAAAAGAGATAAGGAAGGAAACTACATCCTGCTAAGAGGCATCATAGACAATGAAGTAATATCATTACTAAATACATATGCACCAAATGGTATAGCATCCAAATTCTTACAGGAGAAGCTCAGGGAGTTACAGGAAGAAACAGACAGCAAAACTATACTAGTGGGGGACCTGAACCTCCCCCTCTCAGCACTAGATAAGTCTAACCACAAAATAAACAAGAAAGAAGTTAAGGAGGTGAATAGAACGTTAGAAAAAACACCTTCATAAAGAGAACTCTGAAGTCAAGCTATTATTTGAACTGTGCCCAAAAGCAACTATGCAACACCTGACACACCATTTGTTACCTTCACTAGTACATGGCAAATATAAAAATGTCTGAAATGAAGTTGAACTCTATTAAGCCACTTTATACAGTCCCTTTCTGGTTTCTGTGCAATGTAGACAGCTTATATTTCAGATGGCCTCCCTTCAAAGATATGGGCCTATGTCTGTTTTATAAATCCTAGGAGTGGAAGAGACTTTGAAAGATCAAGATTTTACAAACTGCTTTGCTTCAAGAAGCACGCTATCTGAACCAAATAAAATGAGCAACAATCTCACTTACTTTCAGAGGTTTCCTGAGATATCATTATTCTTCAGTAACCCAAAATATTTTATTTGTTTCTTGGGGACTCTTTCAATACTTTAAACAAAAACACCCTTTCCACAATCAACAAAACCTTCTGGTAGATAAAGGCTTATGTATATGAAGCCCTGCTAGTATAATGCCTGGGTTGGTTATTGGGTTTCCATGGTGCACATTACTGTCTCTTTACCTATGTTTGCATGTTGCTGGTATATTTTTTGCATGTAGAAAGAAGAGTTAAGGATCTTTTCTCCAAGCTTCATAAATGGATTCAGGAAACCTTCGGGAATGAACTATTGCAAACCAGATTTCTTACCAACACAGAGACCTGAGCTCCAGCTAAATCTCTCTTCTACAAAATCAACTGCTCAGTCTACCTGCTTTTCACAACATAAACCTTGCCTGTTTTCTTACTCTATCCTACACCTAGATGCCATACCTTCTACAATATTTCTGATTTCTATTTCTTGACTCAATCAAACTTATTTTCTTTGTGCACTCTGCACTTGGAGTCCTACTACTTCCAAGATTGAAAATTTTGCCTAATTCTCAATGGGTGAGAAGTGATGAGAACAATGGAACCCATGTATGTGTATTTTAAATGTGGATCCTGAACTCAGTTAACAAATCCAAACACTATTGAAAGAACACATAAAATGACAGGAGGCTGGTCCAAGATGGTGCTAGGATAGCTAGGAGAAGGAAAAGGGAAATGAATAATAAGAGCAATGATCAGGCAGGAGACTCACTTATCTTGCTAAGCGCTAGTTTCTTCTTTTACAAATTAAGAGTTGGGTTGAATGATCTCAAAGACTCAGAATTGGGGGGGGAGGTCATTTCCAACACTAAAATCTTACTCTATGACAGATGTGAAAAGCGAGAAGAATGCAAACAACAGGGCAAAGTGTGAACAAGAAGTTCCTGGGGGAAAAAAAAACACAGAAGCATTGGGAAAACTGTGAATTAACAGAGCAAAGGCTAAGTTAATTAGAATATGGATTTAGTGGAAAATAGACTAAGAAACAGTGCATCAGCTTATGTATTTCCTATGCATCTAGCATAGGAAAGAGACTGGTTTTAGAAATGTTATGTTTATGTTCTTCATAAATAATACTGTATATAAATAACACTCATCTCGGTATCTTTACATAGACAGTTCACCACCTCCCCCCTCCCTGCCAGGGTTAAGAAAAGAAGAGAAACTATGTATCTCTCTTTAGGGGAACAAAGCAAGACTCACTAACTGTACTGTGTCCCTGAAAATTGTCTGCTGTTTATGTTTTTATATATATATATATATATATATATATGTATGTATGTATATATATGTATATAAAATTTATTTATTTATTTTTTTTGGCTAGGCAATGGGGTTAAGTGACTTGCCCAGAGTCACGCAGCTATTTAGTGTTTTGTGTCTGAGGCTGGATTTGAACTTGGGTCCTCAAGACTCCAGAGCTGTGTTCTTGTATTTTAAGAAAGCAGCTTATTTCACTTTAAACTGTAGGCTGCGTATGTTGTCAACAATTAGTCATGATAGGAGAGGGTTACTGAAGAGAATTAAGGAAAAGGGGTCTGATCAAAAAAAACTGAAATTTAAAAGAAGCTGCCAGTGATGGAGCCATCTCCAGGCATCCTGATCTGTATCTGGCTACTGGACCCAGCTGGCTCCAGAGGAGAAAGTGAGGCTGGTGACTTTGCACAGCCTTCCCTCACTTAAATCCAATCCACTTGCAAGTCGTGGCATCACCTCCCTGATGTCATGGTCCTCTTCGAAAACAAAGGGCAAACAGCAACAGCTGGCAGTGAATGCAATCATTATCATGTGATATTTCATTCTTTGTTTCCATCCTCAATGCCTACCTAGCATGTTGCTGGCACTCAATAAGCATCTGTTGGTTATCAGATGCAGGAAACCAATGCAGAGATGCACCAGGCATTTCACCCTCTCTGATAATCATCAGCAACCACTACTTAGGGTCCAATGAGCACATGGTACGGTACAGAGGAGAGAGAGACAGCCTAGTATTTAAATGATGACAGTGACTAGGACTTACACCTCCTCCTTTGTACGGCTGTACAAACCACATTCAGATACCTGTATTTCCTACAGCCATCATGTTAATACATTTTCTTGAAAGACTATTTAATTATTTTCTTATTATATCATTTAAAATAAAACATATTGTTAAAGATCACTCAATTTTAACTACCCTTTCCCTCCAATAGTCCTGACATTGTCAGCATCTTCTGATACTTACTTCTCCCTCATGATAGTTCCTACTTAATCCTGACATGAATATGCCTTCACCAATTTCTTTGCAAGAACTATTCAAAATACTAACTTGTGTCTTTCTATTCCTTCCCAGAATTATTACACATAGTAATTAATGCACTGTATTTAGAAAGCCACATATATTTACAAGTTAAAACAGCACTTTAATTTAAGCAACCAAAATAAAATTCTTAAACCACACCATCCTACTTCTCTCTTCTTAACTAAACACAATGGATTCATTTTACTTCCATTTGTGTAAGGTCAGAGTATTCATTAATAGAAGGCTGGATGATCTGGCTTGTTAACAATATTCTAATGTTCCCTGAATGTTAAAATTTCGGTTCAGAGAATTTCATATTGAAAGCCAGACAACGAATAATTACATGTTCCCTAAATGTGCCAGTGTTTACTTTGAGGAAGACTGGCTAAAAGAAAGTGAATACCACTAGCCAGGATCTAAAAAAATTTTTTTTTCTTTTATATATAAATGTATTTATTTTTAGTTTTCAACATTTACTTCCACAAGATTTTGAATTCCATATTTTCACCCCAACTTGCCCCTCTCCCACCCCAAGATGGCATGCGTTCTGAATATCCCTTCCCCTAGTCTGTCCTCTCTTCTATCTCTCTCCCCTTCTCTTATCCCCTTCCCCATCTATTTTCCTGTAGGGCAGGACAGACTTCTGTACCCCATTTCCTGTATTTCTTATTTCCCAGTTGCATGTGAAAACATTTTTTTAAACATATGTTTTTAAAACTTTGGGTTCCAAATTTTCTCCCTTCCTCCCACCCTACCCACCCTCATTGAAAAGGCAAGCAAGTCAATACAAGCCATACACATGCAGTTATGCAAAACACTTCCATAGCAGACGTGTTGTGAAAAACTAACTCTATTTCCCTTAATCCTATCCTGCCCCCCCCCATTTGTTCTATTCTTTCTCAGGATCTAAAACATTTCTAAGTTGATCATGGGTACCAAGGAGCAGAAATCACTTTTCAGAGTTTTATTTGAAAGAGAGAGAACTATACAGAAGACACTGTGCAATTCTGTTGTTGTGTCGTTTCAGTTATGTTTGACTCTCTGTGCCCCCATTTGAAGTTTTCTTGGCAAAGATAATGCAATGGTTTACCATTTCCTTCTCTAGCTCATTTTACAAATGAGGAAACTGAGGCAAAACAGGGTTAAGTGACTTACACAGGGTCACGTAACTATTAAGTGTCTGAAACTGGATTTGAACTCAGGAAAAGTCAGGAAGTCTTCCTGACTCCAAGACCAGCACTCTATGCACTTCACCACCTAGCTGTTCTGGCTGTGTTATTAAGAACTTTTTAAAAAATGAAATAAAGACACTGATATTTATCATCTCTGAGGATGACATAAACCTTGGAGGCCTGGCTAATCACACACATGACAGAATCAGGATCCAAAATGAACCTGACAGGCTGAAATGTTTCAAATTAAATAGGCATAAACATGAAGGTTAAAAAAAATTAACTGAGGGGCAGCTAGGTGGCGCAGTAGATAGAGCACTGGCCCTGGAGTCAGGAGGACCTGAGTTCTAATCTGGTCTCAGACCAGACACTTGACACTAGCTGTGTGACCCTGGGCAAGTCAATTATCCCCAACTGCCTTGACAGAAAAAAAAAATTTAATTGTTCCATACAGGATAGGGCAGATATAATGATACTGATTCACGTGAAAAAGTCTGAGATTTAAGTGTACTGAAAACTCAAAATGAGTTAACAGATTGCCTTGGCATCCCAAAATGCTAACATGATCTTGGGCAACAGCAACAGGAATATAATGCATAGAATAACAACAGTAACAGAAGTTCATTTTTACATTAAGTTTTAAAGTTTATAAAATACTTTCCCTATAATAACCACATAAGGTAGGTAGATAACAATTTTACTGTACTTTTAGATTGGTCATACCATATCTACAGTATTGTATAGCTTTGAGCATCAGATTTTAAGAAAGACATTAACAAACTAGAGTAACTCCAAGTGAGCAGGATGGTGACTGGATCTATAAATCATGTCATGAAAAGCAACTAAAGGAATCGGGGACGTTTAGCTGGGAAGATGAAACCTCGGAGGGAGGGAGGTGAGAGACGAATGACAGAGTTGTTGCTGTTATTGTTTTTAATATCTGAAGGGCTATTATGTGGAAGAGGGATTGGGCTTATTCTATGAGGTTTCACAGCAGAACTGGGACCAAGGAATGGAAGTTACAAGGAGATAGATTTCAGCTAAATGTAAGGAAGAATTTTCTAAAATGAGATTCCTCAAAAATGAAGTGAGCTGTCTCTGAGTTAGTGAATTACCCACAAACACATCAGAAGTTCAAGCAGTGAATAAAGGGGGAATGCCTGCACTAAGCTGAATTAACATAATAAAAATTATCACAATAACCTATAACTATATTCAGAAACCTTAGCATGATGTTCTACGTTTAGGAAAAGATGTTTCCTTTTGAATTACACTTTCAGGAAGGAATGGATTATATGTATGATACTAACAATAACGACAATAATTCACATTCATACTGCATTTCACAGTTTATACAGTAACCCACTCACAATAACCCTCTGAGATACTGTAATGTCCTATCCCCTGAATATGAGCGCACTTGAAATCTGTCCTGATTTCTGTTTTTTTTCTCCTTTGTCTACATCCTGTCTCAGTGACCTTTATCAGTTTCCATGAGTTTAATAATCTTCTTTATGCAGACATGAGGCGTAGTTATGCAGAAAACTCCCTGACTGACATTCACCCTGCGTATTTCCATTGGGCTAGAACTAATTACCATATTTCACACAAACATAACTTGGAATGGTGTGAAGCAGAATACACGAGACCACTTCAGGGGATTAACTGCACTAAGCAGGACCTCGTCATATTCAGGGATGCTGGCTCCTGAGCTCTAGTTCCACATCACCAACTTGTTGTCCCACAGGCATTCAGATTCAACATGTTCATAAGAGAACAGTTATCTTTCCTCCAAAGCCCACTCTCTCTTCTTAACTTCCCTATCTCGGTCGAGGGCACCACAAATGCTTTCAATCCCAATCAGCTGCCAAGTCAATGACTCTACTGCCACAATCCTTCTCACATCTGTTCCCTTCACTTAGATGGTCATCATCCTAGTTCAGGCCCTGAGCAGCAAGCTCTTGCCTAGCCTACTGCCACAGCCTCCTCTCCCTGCCTCAAGCCTCTCATCATTCTCACAGCTGATGAAGTGAAATTCTTAAAATACAGGCCCACTCAGAAGGCTTCAAAGGTTCCCTACAGACTCCACGATAAACTACAAGCTCCTCTGCTTGCCATTTAAAGTCCTTCGTGGTCTGGCTCTAGCCCATCTTCTTTCCAGTCTTGACACATAATGCTCCTTTCCCCATCTCTATGTTCCAGCTTACCTGATGTTCCTCACAGACAATACTCTATTATCTGTGCTTTTCGTGAGGGCATGTTCCCCCCCCGACTCCCACCCAGCCCCCTGCCCACATATCCCATGTCTGGAATTCATTCTTTCCTCTCTTTTGCCTTTTAGAACACTTAATTTCCTTCAACATTGGGGTAGCTTGATACCTGCTCTGAGACCTTTCCTGATCCTTCTGACTGCTAGTATTTCTACCCAAAACAAAGTAACCTTGTTACCTCGTGTTTATTTTGTACACATTTCTATTTATTATGGGCATACACATTGTTTCTTCCTCAAAAGAATCATTATGTCCTATTCCTAGCACCTAGAAGAATTCCTGACACTTAGCAGGAACTTAATAAATGTTTACTGATTGAATAAAGTAGCTAAGGTAGCTATTATCATTCCCATTTTACAAACCAGTCAATCAGTAAGCATTTATTAAATGCATATAATGTGCCAGACCCTGTGATAGGCACTGGAAAAACTCTAGCTCAGAGAAGCTGTGATTTAACCAAAATCACACAGTAAGGAGAAGAGCTACAGAAATGTAAGTTATTATAATATGAATAATTTTTGTAAAAGCACACTGGATTTCGTGACAAGAGAGACACAGATTTACATCATCTTGGCTCAACGTCTCCCAACTGTATAATTCTGAGCAAGATCTGTAGGATTTGTCTTTATTAAGAGTTGGAAGGGACCTTAGGCGTCATCAAGTCTAAAGCCCTCATTTTACAAATGAGGAAACTGAGGTCCCTGACAGGATCACACTAAGCTAGTGTCTGGAGTAGGCTTTGAACCCAGGTTTTCCTGACTTCCAAGTTCGGTATTCTATCTACTATATCATGCGATCCTTTGCCTGAGTTGTCTCTCCTATAAAATTAAGATGAAAATACTCATATACTGCCTATACCACAAGGTTGTTGTGAAGAAAGCACTCTGAAACCTTAAAAATCTACAGAAATATGAGTTATTATTATAATTGATATAGTGCTTTCATACAGTGCTTTAAGGTTTTCAAGAAAAATTCCACAATTCACATTCTCTACAGAAGGTTAAAGGACAGCTAGGTGGTGCAACAGATAGAGCACCATGCCTGCAGTCAGGAAGACCCAAGTTCAAATATGACCTCTGGCATTTACTAGCTGTGAGACCCCGGGCAAGTCACTTTATCCTGTTTGCCTCAGTTTCCTCTTTTGTAAAATGAGCTGGAGAAGGAAATGGCAAACCGCTCCAGTATCTTTGCCAAGAAAACCCCAAATGCGGTCACAAAGAGTCAGACACAACTGAGAAATGATTGAAAGACAAAAAAGTTTAAATTTCACAATCTATACTTCTAAATTATTTGAAGAGAGAAGAGATGGTTTCATCCTTTATACCTTGATATCCTCATCACCTAGTATAGAACCTAGCACATAGCAGGTGCTTAACAAATGTTTGCAGTAAGTTGATTAATTCTCTCACTGATTACACTGTCACCAGGAACACGTTCTTAAACTCAACTTGTTGGCAAAATCTTTACAATTATTAGCTCCATACTGAGAGATCCCTAAGATTTACAAGTCCAAGAGAAGTCAGACAAAAGTAAATATACACAAAATAAAATCTACAAAGTAAATAAATCCTACATGGACAAGAACTGTCGCAGGACAAAGCAGACTGAATCAAAGTTCTGATGCCTTCAGTAAATCAATCAACAATCATTTACTGACTGTGATTATTTAATTATGTGTTCAGGACATATATGTGTAGGGTAGTAGACAGAGTCCTGGACTTCAGTCAGAAATACCTGCTTTCAAATCCCAACCTGACACTTACTAAGTAAACATATGGCAAATTACTTAATTTCTCTGAATTGCAGTAAACTCTTTAAGATTTATCTTGGGCAGCTGAGTAGTACAGTGGACAGAGCATTAGACCTGAAGTCATAAAGAGCTCACTTCAAATCCTGCTTAAGATAATGACTAGCTGCCTCAGTTTCCTCATCTGTAAAATGGGGATAATAGCACCTATCTCTCAGGGTAACTGTGAGGATCAAGTGAGAAAATATATGTAAAGCACTTCACAAAATTTAAAGTGCTATAAATGCTAGTTGCTGTTATTATTATCTACTAAATTATAGATGGTTTTCTATCTCTGTAGGTGGAAAGAGATCCCATAACTACTAATTCACACATTATTGATGATGTGTCTAACACTGTAATAGAGATTGTGGTAAATATATGTATAAAAATATGGTACAGTTAAATCTTTCCTTTCTATGGGCAGATATTGGAATTGATAGTAAAATCCCATTTTTTTCCCTTTTCTATTCATCTGGTGTCTAGCAAGAGATGTAGCTAATAAGTAAATGTAGCAATCTACCTCCATATCCTTCGTCACTTGGGTGCTCAGTATAATCAGACAGAGGAACATATTCCTTATTTTCAACCATATATTTCTTGGCGATGGGCAGGGACATCAGCCTGATATGATGGATCAGAGAGCGCCAGGTGTGAGCCCCAGAGAGCACTGGTTCAGGTGGTAAAGGGCTACAGGGCTGAATCACAAAGTAGGCAGTGAGCAGGGTTAACCCCAGTGTGATCAGGACCTAAAAGAAAAAATAGACCAATACATAATTGTTAATGTAGCATCTTAAGCAAACATCTTAAAATGCAAAGAAATGGCTATTCTAATGATGAGTTCAGGCAGGTTTACATTCAGAGTATAATCTACTATCATAGATAACTGCTGGACAAGACACATCAACTACACTGTTTCTTAGGAAGCAGACACAGGAGGGCTTCTAGCACCTCTCTCACTAGCAGGTTTGCTTTTGATCCGGTCAGATGGGAAGACAGGAATGGAGTCATAATAAGGGGTTAAATAAGCTTACTTTATTCTCGTCTAGTCTTCTCAAAAGGAGTCTGCTGACAATGGGAGCACCAACTCCTACAGCATTCCCTAACAACCTTTCCCGCAGGGGCCGGTGTGAAGAGGAGGCAACTTCCCCTCTCTCTCAATGGGGTCAACTGAGACCAGCACAATTTGTGCTCTCCCCTAAATCCCCTTAAGCCTCATAGTGGCCAGTTGAGACAAATACACAGAATTCCACCCCAAGCCTTAATGGGGGCCGATCAAGGTACGTACAGCATTTGGCCTGCACATTCACCCCTATGGGGGTCCCTGGTCACTGACTAGTGCCCACTTGCTTTATACGGCAACAGACAAAGAAGGCATATTGCCAGCAATAGCCTCACAATTTTACCTTACTTTACCCCTATATCTACCACGACTGCACAGTAGAAATTGTTTTGGAACATCATTGTGAAAACTCATATCTAACACCTGGGAAGTAGAGAATGCTATGGCTAATGAATCCTGGGAAGAAAATTCTAAAAGAATAACAAAAAATCCACTTTACACACACTAAAATTCACCTTACTTACAATAACTCATTAATTTGGGGAAAGGCAGTAATTATTTAATTCTTAGCGCATATATATATGTATTTTAGGCAATTGGGGTTAAGTGACTTGCCCAGGGTCACACAGCTAGTAAGTGTCAAGTGTTTGGTCTGAGGCTGGATTTGAACTGAAGTCCTCCTGACTTCAGGGCAGCTCTATCCACTGCGCCACCTAGCTGCCCCCATATATTTTGTTTTAACACAAGCACTTCACAACCAACATCCCAATGATCCTTCCCACAAAATAATCCCCCCTGAAGTCCCAAGTAAGAAAAGGTGCCTGATAATTTGATTGTGACTGATATTAAAGGTCGTCTTCCACTTGTAGTTTACCAGTTGTTAATAGAAAAGAAAGATAGAGGCACCTCATTTAAATCAGCCCCGATAACCCTTTTAGATAGGCATTATTTTAATTACTGAATATCCCACTTTAAGATTTGATTCTGGATAAATTTATATCACTATTCACAAGAACCCCCAGCTAATCAAAATACAAAGCTTTCAACTATGCCTCTAAACAAAGTATTCAGACTTACCAACAAGAGGAAGCTCCAACTTGCCCAAGGAAAAGTAAATACAAAAAGGTTAAATAACCTATATATTAGGTCGCCCCAAGTCAACAATATCATGGCAGAATATTTAAAGAGAAAAATGTATGCTCTTTCCACAATATTTCCAAGTTAGAATACAAGTTTACCTTGTAAGCAACCATGAGCAGAGGATGTCGGGGTGGTCCCCTCTGAGGTTCATTTTTCTCTAGCAGCTGTTTGATAAACTTTTCAATTGCCTTCTCTGACATTCCACACTGATGTCCCGTCTGCCTCACTAAATCGATGGTCTCTGAAAGTTTATCATAGATGCTGAGCTCATTGGCTGCAAGATCCATGTCTTCCAATATAAAATCCCTACAACACAAAACCAATTTTAAAAAAAAGTTTTCTAGATGTTGTTTATGCTGGGCTCTCTTTTTAAAAATGCAATGATACTATTTGGATACAAGCATTTCCCAATGGACACTAGAAAGTACATTCTGCAGTTAATGGCATGATTGCAACTGACAGTACACGTCACTTTCCATTTTTGTGGTGCCTCAATTGTCAAGAGAAAGGAAGATGCGCTTGGACTTTGATAATCTGCTACCAGTATTGCCCTTGGTATCTGACTTTAGTCTTGTGGCCTCATTAACTTTTATTTATACCATGGTAGGTATTACATATATTTTGACTCTTTCACTCTGGATCACTTCATACAAATCTTCTCATGTTTCCACGAATTCTCAGTCATCATACCAGCTCACTAATATTTTGCTATACTTATATGCCATGTTTGTCCACTCATTCCACAATGGGCATTTTTTTTTTAATGAGGGGATCTCTTGAGTCAAAGGATATGAACAAGTTAGTAACTTTTCTTGCCTGATAACTAATTTTTTCCACTATTATAGTTGAACCAATGCAACAGTCTAATGGGGGAGATACCATACAAACAATTACGTACAAACAACATACATATGGGATAAATTGGAGATTATCAACTGAGGGAAGGCGCTAGCATTAAGGGGTAATGGGAAATAATGGGGGATTTTAGCTGGGAGTTGAAGGAAGCCAGGGAGGTCAGGAGATGAGAATTCGAGGGATGGGGCACAGTATGGGGGTCAGTGAAAATCCCCAGAACAGAGAGGAATGTCTTGCACAAGGAACAAAAGTAAAGGGACTGGCGTCAGTGGACTGTAAATTATGTGGAGAACGAGTAGGGTGAGAAGACTGGAAAAGTAAGAGGGACCAAGTTATGAGTTCCTTTCTACAGAACACACCAAAAATCAAAATAACTGTCTTCTCTTAAGGAGAATACCAAAAAGTAACTGTTATAGGAAAAGATCTCTGCCAAGACAGAGACACTATCAGTCCAATATATGATACAGGAGAAAGAGCAACGAACTGATCTGGGAGACTTAGTTCAGCTTTGACATTACTATGTGATCTTAGCAAAATCACTTAACCACACTCTTGTGTTTTAGTCTAAGTAGAAAAAAAATGTTTATTAAGCCTAGATGACTTCTAAGTTTTCTTCCAGCTCTATTAACCTATTAATTTACTCTCATCAAATGTAAACTAATTAATATGGAGAGTGGTACTTGATCAACTGGTATGATTACTTAGCTCCACACTGAGGGATCCATAAGACTTTCCTTTTTAATTTTTGGGGTGATCCATAACATTTAAAAGTCATACTAGTTCTACAAAATAACAAGTCCTACATGGCAAAGAATTGTCACAAGACAGTTCCATGTACCAAGTATTCATTTCTAACCATGTCATATGTTTCTCCCAGTAATAGAAGAAAAAGTGATTATTAATATTAAAGGGAAGATTGACTAAAACATTGTATTCAGACATACACTGAAAAAGGGCTATTAAACTCTTGGCCAGTAGTCCCAGCTTACATTTCTCATGCTTTTCTGCAAACATGACTTCTAACCAGAAGAGGGCACTTTGTACTTTTCTAAGTTAAAGGAGAGAAGGTGCAAAGGAATAAGGGCGGGCTGCTTATGGACAGGGTTCTCCCTTCTCCAAAAAATAACAACAGAAGGCATCACAAACAAGCAGGGTAGCTTTGAAAATTATTTGTTGAACTTATTCTATTTATCATAATTAAGAAAAGCAAGATTTATGTAGATTCTCAGCAAGATTCTCAGTTTCACATGCATTCTACTCCTATTCTACAACATATATGAAAAAGAAAAGCTCATTTCATTTGGCGTGTATGTTCATAATAAAATTTTTAAAAAGTTTAAAGATCATAGATCTCACATTTCTAGTAAACTGATTTCACCTGACTTCACAAAGTAGCAATTTAAAAATATCATTTCACAAAGGACTAAGAGGCAAAAAATCTGTTCTATTAGTACAGTTACATATGTATGCATATAAGGACAGTCAGTATGACACCGTTTTTATTGCAATATTATCGTCTAAATATCGTCTAAAAATACAATCATCTAAATATCGTCTAAAAATACAATCGTCTAAAACAATGAAGTTTTCCCTTCTCTGACTGAAAAAGGTTTTCACATTAACTACGATCCCAAATGCAAAACTGAATAAATTACGTGTTTTAATACTTGGAAAATGGTTGCACAAGTTATGGCGGAAAATATATGAATGCAATGTAAACTATTATCTCACAAAAAAAATATGAAGAATTCAAAGTCATATGGCAAGAACTATATAAAATAATGTAGAGAAAGAAGAACCAAAAGAATAAGTATAATGATAACCTTACAAATCAAGATGACAGTAACCACAACAAAACTTTAAGTACACAAAAAATAAGCTGAGAGAGGGGTTCCCAGAAACAAACAGGTCGCTACTGTCTTGTTAAAGGTAAAATAGCCATATTTTGTTTTGTGTTTAACAGTCTGCAAATAATACACATTTTGGGTTACATCGTTTCTAATACATTTTTGTTCTATCGGAATACATATATTTGTTAAGCTGAAATAGCCTTTATTTTGAAGGGAAGAAGAAAAGGAGGTGGCTAAGAGGGCTATTATTCTCCCTTCATTTTGTGGGTTTTATGCCAAGACATAGGATGAGAGGCTCTTAACAGATACTATTTAATAAACTACCCAAGAAAATGCTTTATGTTTATATAATTTTCATCCAAAAATACTTTGTACTAAAATAGGAAATTTATATGAATGCACTTTATTACCAAGTTGTTACAACCTCTAGGGTAGAAAATATTTCCAGTTTGGTAGTAGTAGACAATAAGAGGCTTAATAAGTGAGGTATTTATTAACCTTCCCTTAGAGCATCTTTTCCATGTGCTTTATGAAATTTGAGAGCTCACAAATAACTGCATGTAGCTTTTGAGGGTAATAAGCTAAGTGACAGGCAACTTAGAAGTTCAGGGAATTTTGCCATGGAGGGAAGGCAAGCAAAAGAGAGGAAAATACACTAAGAGAGAAGGCCCCACTTCAAACTCTTTGAAGCTACAGGATTATTTATTTAAGGTTAGGGCAAAAAGGTAATGGCACAGGTCTGATAACCAAACCACACCTCTAGTTTTCATTCCCAAGTTCAGAAATGGACGGTATTCTTTAATTTAAAATGAAATCTATAAATATAATCCATGTAATCTAAATTTCCAACACTGATAAGCTAGGGACTGATTATTCACAATTTAAAAGAATACTTTCAATAGAAGTTCTCCTAATGCATTTAAGTACTTGTTTACAGCCTAAAAACTATTTGAGAGGAAAGAAACTTAAACTACAAATGTTAGGAAACATCAAATACTGAAAATCAACCAAAAATTAAGAAAAATTAAAATAATGATCGACAATAGCTTTTAATAATAATACATCCAGAATCATAACTACATAGCCATAGGCATTCCCTCCAGCCCACAAGAGACATGTGGTATTGTTTCCATATATGTATACATACATGTATGTATGTGTATGTATATATATGCACACATATACACACACAATGTTTAAAGTGACATCTAGCTTCACCATAAACTTTAATATCATATTTAGACAATCCACTGGACTGAGAACCCAGAAAATTGGGCTCTGAATCCAGTTCTGGAATAACTAGCTATGGAACACAGAAACAGAAAGGATTTTTTTCTCCTGGGGCAAAAAGAGTTTTGTTTAGTTAAGAGAGGAAGAAAGCAGCAGGGGCAGCAGCAGCACTGGGGTGGGGGTGGGGGGGAAGGGCAAGGGTTTAAGAAGGAAAGGTGACTCCCAGAACTGTCTGACCATAGGCGCTGTTAATTATACATCACTCCCTATCCACGCCTGCTCATCCTGCGGCCCTACTCCCTTGTCCTATACTAAGACCTGCCTTCTCCCTCAACCCCGTGAGCCAATAGGTGGCGAGGCACAAAAAGGAGGACGTTATCCCCCTCCTCCCTTTCCATCATAGCTCTTGGTGCAAAGACCTGAAAAAAGTCCAAGAAAAGGCACCTAGGTACACAAACATTCACGGTAACATTATTTATGCTAACAAAAATCTAGAAAAAAAATAATATGCCCAATGAATGAGGAATGAGGAATGACTGAATATGGTACATGAATATAGAGGAACATTTACTATGCTACAAAATACAATGAACTTGAAGAATTAGGAGAAACACGGAAAGATAGAGAGCAAAGCCGAAGAACAATATATATGATAACAACAAAGTAAACAAAGGTAAAGTTAAACCAGGAAATCTTAAGTCAAACAAGGGACAATATCTTTCTCAAAAAAAAAAAACCCAAATGGGGTGACAAAAAGTCAGACACAACTGAAATGACTCACCAACAAAAAAGTGCCAGGCATTGTTAATAAGTGCTATGGATACAAAGAATGGCATAAGACAGTCCCCTCCCCTCAAGGAGCTCACAGCGGATACAACACATAAAAAGAAGCTGAAGGGGGAGTGGAGATGACCCAGCACAAGGGCATAATGAAGTCATGCAAATGGTGGGAAATTATCTAAGAAGATGACTTTCAGAGGCGATTTCATCTTGCCAAATGATGAGTTTCTGGTGATGGAGAAGTCCAAGAAAGAAGCTGGGTAGGAAATGATGAGAATTCCCTGGGTACCATCATTAAATGATGGAGGATCTGGGAGGAGCTCTCCAATATCCATCCTCCATTCTCTCTAATCAAAGGCAGGGAAGGGCTCCAGGGGCCTGGTCAATTCTACTGTTACAACTTTCAAGAAATCTTATGATATTGACACGTGCATGGAAGACATTTTGTTGAAGGAGAGTATTTTGCTCTATAGAATCAAATGATGTGATACTGTCAACCAACAGTATGTGCAGTACAGTCTTGTATTCTGTATCATTTTCAGCCAACTGGGTAACTGAAAAGATGTGTTGTTGTAGAATATTGGGCTTTTTTTGTTTTTTGTTTTGTGAGGCATTTGGGGTTAAGTGACTTGCCCAGAGTCATGCAGCTGGTGAGTGTTATGTGTCTGAGGTGGCATTTGAACTCAGGTCCTCCTGACTCCAGGGCCAGTGCTCTATCCATTGCGCTCCTGCTGTAGAATATTATTTGCAAAAGTCTGCATCTGCTTGAAAACCTTCAAGGATATTCTTGAAGCAAGTGTAGGTTATTTTCTTTTCTTTTTTTTTTTTTTTTGCTTTTTGGTGAGGTAATTGGGGTTAAGTGACTTGTCCAGGGTCACACAGCTAGTCAGTTTCAAGAGTCTGAGGCTGGATTTGAACTCAGGTCCTCCTGACTTCAAAGCTGGCACTCTATCTACTGCACCACTTAGCTGCCCCAAGTGTAGGTTATTTTCAAAAAGGTTTTATAGAGATGAGGAAATAGATATAAGCATATCCTTCCGTTAATGGAATAGACTTATTCAAACAAAATTAAACCTCTTTTCCCACTAATTTTCATGAAAAGAAAGACGTCTTCTGCTGCAAAAAGTTTTGGCCTCTGTGAATCACAAACATTCTAAAATGTCTGTAGCCTTTACAGAATCATGAAGTACAGGAGAGATGTCAGAAAACTAGAGAACATTGTTCCAATTTTAAAAAAGGGCAAGAAAACGAATTCAACAAATTCTAGGCCAATAAGCTTGCCTGATCCCAGGCAAAATTCTAAAACAGATTATTCTGGATGGCTTATAAACATTAAAATGGGAAATCATAAGGGTTCAACATATGTTCATTAAAAATAAGTTATAGAAAGCTAACCTTTTTTCCTTTTTAGACAAAATTACTAACCTACTAGAGGCATTTTGACATGCATATTAAAGCCACAAAAACATGGGTTCAAGTTCTACCTCTGACACATAATGATTGTGTGATGCTGGACAAATCAACTTAGTCACTCAGGGCTCTAGGCAAATCTCAAATACTCTAAATTGGGGAAAAAAATTCTGATCTACAATGGCAGAATGAGTTTTCTCACCCATGAGCTCCCCAAACCAATTAAATCAGAGGTCCAATCTCTATTCTTTCTTTTTCTTTTTCTTTTTTTTTTTTTTGGTGAGGCAATCGGGGTTAAGTGACTTGCCCAGAATCACATAGATAGTAAGTATCAAGTGTGTGGGGCCACACTTGAACTCAGGTCCTCCTGACTCCAAGGCCAGAGCTCTATCCCACTGCGCCACCTAGCTGCCCCTTTACCAATCTCTATTCCTTTAGAAGGCTACTAAAGAAATGTAGATACGGCATACCTAAATTTTCACAAACTTATCTCACAACGTTTCTTCTTACAATCTTGTGGACAGGATGGAGAAATATAAACTAGAGGATAGTACAATGAAGATAGAAAGCAGATTTAGAACTGTCTGAATGATTGAAAAATATTTTATTACAATGGATTTGAGTTAACCTGGAAGTGGTTTCTACTCAGACCTGTTCTGATCACCAATTTTATCAATGACTTTGTAGAAACACTGATGGCATACTGACAGCACTGAATTAAACTTAATCTTGGACTGCTTTAACAACTCAAGGTAATATTTATCCAGTGCACAGTATCCAACAAGGGAGATCACTGTCCTGTATTCTGTGATAGCCATACAACAAAGTATTATGTTTAGTTCTGGGCACCAAATTAAGTAAAAATGATACACTGAACTATGTTCAGAAGAGGACAATAAAGATGTTGAAGGGACTCCAGATTCTGTCATATGAGAGAGAAGGCTAAGAGCAGATATGATCAATGTTTTTAAATATCTGAAAGGTTATCATACGGGAAAAAAGAATTATAGACTTATTCTGTAAGATTCCTAAGGGCAGAACTAGGACATAAGTTAAAGGATGACAGATTTCAGCTTAATATAAAGATTAACAACACACTGATTAGAAATGGAGCCATAATGGCCTTTTTAAGACAGTGAGTTCCCTATTGTTGGAGGTGTTCAAGTGGACTCTACTTCACAGAGGCTCTGTACTCCAATAAAGAAGATTCTTGGCTTAGGAAACAGTTATTTTAGATAGTCTAAGGTCCATTTCAATCCTTGTGTGAGCTAAAGAGGTATTACGATGCAGAAGACAGGGTACTCTCAATGCAAGTCGGGAAAGATTTCATCCCTAGTCTGGGATGTTACCACCCCGGACAAGTCACTTAACATTATATTCCTCTGTAAAATGGGGATTATATTTTTTCTGCCTCTCTCATAGAGAAGTGGTGAGGAAAAGTGCTTTGTAAATATTAAAGCCCCTTAGAAATATGAGCTATTGTTATTCTATGAATATAGCAAATATAAGTTTTCCTTCTGCCATTTAAGATCTTTTATAACCTTGGGATAGCATCTTTAATTATAATTCTTCTATTGAAAATACTAATTAGAGGCAGCCTCACTAGGGGTTGGTTAGAAAGCCAGCCTTAGAATCAGGAAGACCTGAGTTCAAGTTCTCTGCCACATACAGACTGTGATGCTGAACAAGCATCACACCTTCAGTGCTCCAGGCAACTCTCTCAAGACTAGCAATTACAAAACAGGTATAGGCTCTATACTGGTACAGGAAGCTCCTTTCCTAGAAATCCCAGTGAAATCATAGTTCATCAAAAAAAAAAATCATTACCTAAAATCTTAATGAAGGCTTTACCATCCTACCACCAAGATCACATTCACTGTGTCCAGAGGCAAGTATGGTATAAAAGAGGCCTGGAATTCAGAATTAGAGGATCTAGGTTCAAATCCCAGCTCTGCTACTGACTAAGTAGGAGACCTTAAGAAAGCCACCTCCCTCGAGCTCAGTTTGCTCAGCATAAAATGAAGGGATTGGAATAGATGACCTCCAAAGTACCTAGAAATACATGATCCTGTGATATCACACTCAAAAGGAAAATAATTCTGATAAGACTTTAATATGACACAATCTTTCACAGTAATTTTTCCATGAAATAAAAATGAAAATAATGCAATCCTACCTAGGCAACAAAATATAATGTCGTAGAAAGAGTACTGGATTTGGTGCCAGAGGGCCTAGGCTCAAATTTTAGCTTTCCTTATTAAGAATATGACCTCAAACAAGTTACTTAACCCCAATAGACCTCAGTTACCTGATCTGTAAAATGAGGGGGTTGGTCTAGATTGGGAAGTCTAACAAGTCCAGGAACTTGTTTTTTAAATATTTTGAAAATTGTGTTTAGTACAATTGGTTTTCTTTGTTTTTTTAAATTTTATTAACTTCCATATGCTTTTGAGTTTTAAATTTTTCTCCCCCTTCCTCCCTACCTCCCTCCCCAAGATGGCACACCATCTGATAACAGGCTATACATACACATTCCTATTAAACATATTTTCACATTAGTGAAGTTGTACGTAAAAATTAAAACCAACAGGAGGAACCATCAGAAAGAGGAAACAAAACAACAGAAGGCAAAAATAAGTGATAGCGATTCTACTTCCATAGTTCTTTCTTTGGATGCAGACAGCATTTTCCATCACGAGGCCTCTGTAGATGTCTTAGATCCTAGTAATGCTAAGAAGGGTTCAGTTTATCAATGTTAGTCATTGCACGGCATGGCTGTTATTGTGTACAAAGTCCTCTTGGTTCTGCTCACTTCACTCAGCATCAGACCATATAAGTCTTTCCAGGTTTTTCTGAAGTCAGCCTGTTCATCATTTCTTATAGCACAATAGTATTCCATTACGTTCATATACCACAACTTGCTCAGCCATTCCCCAATTGATGGGAATCCTCTCAATTTCCAATTCTTTGCCACCACAAAAAGAGCTGCTATGAATATTTTTGTACATGTGGGTCCTTTTCCCATTTGTATGATCTGTCTAGGATATAGCCCTAGAAGTGCTATTGCTGGGTCAAAGGGTATACATATTTTTATAGTCCTTTGGGCATAGTTCCAAATTGTTCTCCAAAATGGTTGGCTCATTTTGCAACTCCACCAACAATGCATTAGTGTTCCAATTTTCCCACATCTTCTCCAACATTTATCATTTTCCTGTTTTGTCATGTTGGTCAATCTGATAGGTGTGATGTGGTACCTCAGAGTTAATTGGTTTTCTTTGTGATCTCATGTATTTTATTTTATGTATTTAAAAACATTATTCTGAGGGGCCTATTGGCTTCACTAGACTGCCCAAAGTGGCCATGACTCAAAAAAGGTTAAAAACCCCTGGCCCAGATTATCTCTAAGCTCTGTTGCTGCTCTAAATCTTATGATATATATGCTCATGGATACCTTTAACTTCAGATCATATATGCCTTACATCTTGACAATACAGGACTCATGCCCAAAATTTCAGTAATTTGGCTAAGCTTTTTTATGAATATCCAAGCCACCTTAATTAATCTAACTTTATTTACGTCCCTAGTAGTTTTTAATTCATTTTGTCTACTTCCAATCACATAAGTTCACTGGCCTCCTTTTCGATCTCTCCCCAATAAAACTTGTGGAATAATTATAGTAACACAGTAAATGTAAGGTAGTGTGGTGAAGCATGGATAAAATAGGCCTAAAGGCCCGGAAGACCTTTGTCCACATTCCACCTCTGACACATACTGGCTTTGGGATCCTGGACAAGTCACTTAACTTCTCAGTGATCTAGGTAACTCTCTAAGACTATAATTGAAAAGAGAGGTGCAGACTTGCAAAGGAAAGCTTCCTCATCCAAGAGTTCCCTATACCAAGGAAAGCAAAGGCCCAGCCTCTCTCCCTCTCCCTAACTGAAGCATATAAAACTAAGGCCGGAAAGAAAAAAATGGAAAGTCTCCCCAGGAATTCACAACCTAACTAATGGCTAGTATTATACCTGTTCTAATTCTTTTCCCAGTCTAATTTTAAGTAATCAATGTTACCCTTAAAGGGTAATAGAATATCAAAGCTGTTTATAATCAGAGAAATGCTATTCTGGGGGTCTACAGGGTTATAGAAACTGTGCCTCTTAGTCTTAAAATGGCAGCCAGGGATCCCCAAATTCTGCAGATTAAGGAAGGGAGATTAGTTAACTGTGAAAATTCAAATTCATATATTCAGTACACTCTGGCCTTTCTCTGCAGAATGATGGCTGCTCATAAGGGGTGGGCCCTTATGCTCAAAGGCTATACTCAAGTTAATTTTAAGTGATTGATTTTCTGTTTAGGTAAGTATTGCCTACAGTACATTCTTCCAATTTTAACCTGGGAACTACGAAATATTAATTTTTCCTCCTCAGGCTCCTTTGCTGGATCTTCATCCGTGTGTCACTTGCTAACTGTGGGTGTCCCCCAAGATTTTCTTGGGCCTTCTCTTATTCCCCTCTATTATTTCACTTGATGATCTCATCAGCTCCCATAAAGTCAATTATCATCTCTATGCTGACGATTATAAAATCTACTTATTAGACCCTAACTTCTCTACTGAGTTCCAGTCTTACATTGCCATACGTCTACTGCACATTTTGAACTAAATAGCTTGAAATGGATGGATCTTTAACTCACTGTGTCCAAAACCCAACTCATTATCCTTTCCTTCGAAATCCATTTCCCCCTTCATCCCCACCCCCCATTTCCCAAACATCCCTATTACTGTTGAGGGCACCATATCTTCTCAATTACTCAGGTTCACAATGTAGGTGTCACTCTCGACTCCTCCTTCTAACTGCCCTTCCCCCCATATTCAATCTGTTGCGAAGGCCTGTAGATTTTACCTTCCCAACATCTCTCACATATGCTCCCTCCTCTTCTCTGACACAGCCACCAATCTGGTGCAGGTCCTCCCATCACAAGCCTGGACTATTCCAATAGCCTGCTGGTGGGTCTGCTTGCTACAAAGTCTCTCCATTTTGATCAATACTCCGCACTACTGTCAATGTGATCTTCCTAAAGCACAGGTCTGATGATGTCACCTTCCTGCTCAATAAACTCCATTGTCTCCCTATTACATCTAGGATAAAATATAAAAACCTCTGTTTGGTGAAGGAGGCCTTCATAACCTGCACTACCCCCCCCCACCTTTCCAGTCTCCCTACACTTTACACCACCCACTACGGTTTTGGGGATCCAATGACGTGCCTCCTTGCTGTTTCCCCAACAAGACACTCCATTGCCTGACTGCAGACATTTTCACTGGCTATCCCTCATGCCCAGAATGCCCTCCCTCCTCATCTCTACCTCCCTGGCTTCCTTCACATGGCCAACTAAAATCCTACCTTCATCAGGAAACCGTTACCAACCTCTCTTAATTCTAGTGCCTTCCTTCTGTTGATTATTTCCAATTTATCCTGTATATAGCTGCTTACATATTGTCTCCCCCATACGGACTAGGAGCTCCTTGACAGCAGGGACTATCCTTTATCTTTTTTTGTAACCCAAGCACTTAGCACAGGGCCTGGTACATAGTAGGCCCTTAATCAATGTTTACTGACTGATGGCTTTGGGTCTGTAAGAGGTGACTACAGACTAATGGTGCTTACAAAATATACATATATCTCTGAGTTACCAGGGTCTCATTTCACATTGAAACAATAATTTGGAAAAAATAACCCATTCTCCTTTTTCATTTCCTGGCAAGAACAAAACAAATCTGACAACATGCACCACTTCTTAAATACCACAACATATTTGGACGTTATAACAAGATATTTGCAAGTGAAGTTTTATCTTGTAAATAAACAGTATTCTATTCCCTGCTGAGGTCAGATACATTGTCTGGATAACATACACAAACCCACATTAACCACATATGGGTCAGAACTGCCATTTTAATAATAATCACGGGAAATGAATTTAAACAACTTCCAAAGGAAACCAAGGGACAAAACCCCAGAGAATGCTGAGAACACAATAAAACACAGACTTCATCACAATCACCCATGGATCTGCTTTGTCCTGGCTCTGGAGTCTCCAAAGGGAACTTGTGCTCTCCACTGCAGAGGGGGACAAAGGGGCGGTGGAGCAAGAGCCCCTTCGGATGAAGCAAATGACAGCGGGGAGGAAAAAAGGGGGAGGGGCAAGGGTACCGGGGAAGGCTGTCAGAAGGGCGGGGAGGGGAGGTCGGGGGGCGAGGGAATAGGCAAGAGAGAGAGGGGGGAAGGGAAGCGAAGGTGTTAGAAGATGGGGGAGGGGAGGCGAGGCTGACAGCAGGGGGAAGGGCAGCCGTTGGAAGGGAAAGGAGAGGGGGAGGGGCGGGCTGAGCCGGGTCAGAACGAGGTCGTGGAGCGCGGGGGGGGGGGCACGGTGGGGGGAGCGGTCTCTTCCCCCCACACAGCCACACCCCTCCCAGCCTCCCTCCTTACTGCCCGTTACGGCCCCCTCCTGCCCCATCCCCCACCCCCGGCACAGCGCAGGCCCCGCCCCCAGCGGTCTCACTTACATACAGAGCCCTGCTTCACCCCGCGCCCCCGGGGCTGCCTCCTGCCTCGGGGGACGGCGGGAGCCTGGAGAGATCGCCCGGGCCGCTAGGCTGGGAGGTCCGCCCCCCCAGCAGTTTCCGGCTTCCTCTAAGCTTCCGGTCGCGCGACCGGGACTCAGCCACCATTCCCCCCTGGCTCTCCCTTGCTGCGAACTCTCCCTCCTTCGCCAGCCGCCAACCGCCCGCACATTCACGGAAACGAAAAATGGCTTCTTGCGTTAACGACCCGCCCTGCGGCTTTTTTTCGAGAACTGCGCGTGCGCGAGTGACCACCCTCCCCTCTTCTATCACCTCCCCCTTGGGTAGGGGCTTAGGAGGGGGTGATCCTCGTGAGGGTGTGGGCCGGAGCGTTTCCAACAATGAGATGAAAATCCACCCCAGACCATTCCCCAGTAGATAATTGGTCTGAGGGTGTAGACGATTCTCAAAAGAAGAATTAGAGGATTAACAAGCATAAGAAAGAATGCCCTAAACCACTAAAAATAAGAGAAATGCAAATAAAAACGACCCTGAGGTTTCCCGTCATGCTCTGCAAATTGGCAAAAATAACCTAAAGATGACTGTGGGAATATTGAGTGTTGGAGGGGTTGATGGAAGAGAGATGCGCTGATACATTGTTGGTGGAGCTGTGCATTAGTACAACCATTTTGAAAAGCCATTTGGAGTTATGTTAGAATGTTCATAACCTTTGATCCAAAGATTCTATTACTGGACTTACATTCACACCAAGGAGGCTAGGAGAAGAAGGGCTCTGTATGCGACAGAATATTTACAGCAGCACTTTTTGTGATAGCAAAGAACTGGAAGCAAAGTAGTCACCTATAGGTTGGGGAATGGTTAAACATGAATATAATGGAATGTTTAGTAGGCTCTGAGACATGATGAATGTGAGGAATACAGAGAAGCATGGAAAGATCTACCTGAACTGATGCAGAGTGAAGTAAGCAAAGCCAAGGAGGCAATTTATATGATGACCACAACGATGTAAACAAAGAACTGTGCGCACAAATCAAAAGTGAATGTTGAACAATTGTAAAGAAGATGCATTGATTGAAAGAAGAGATATGAGAAGACACCCCCTTCCCAACCCTCTGCAGAAGGGAGAGTCCCCAAGTGTTGTACATTGCACATAGTTTAAGACTTTTTTGATGGAGTGATTAGTTATGCTGATTTTTTTCTTCCTTTTTATTCTTTTAAATTAAAAAAAATACGGTTTATTATAGGAGATGGCTCTCTGGGAAGGGAAAGTGTAGGATACTGAGTTCAAATCCAGCCTCATACATTTACCAACAGTGTGATCTGGGAACGTTACTTAATCTGTCTGCCTCAGTTTCTTCATTTGTAAAAAAGGGAAAAAAAGGATAATAATAGTTCCTACTTCTACCAGGGCTATTGTGAGGATCTAATGAAATAATATTTGTAAAGTACTTTGGAAATCTTAATGTGCTACATAAATTAATTTAGAACTTATCACAGTGTCACATAATAGATACTTAATAAATACTTATTGATTTCACTGATTAAGCAAATCCCAGGTGGCTGTGTTAGGCCTCAAAGTTACAAAGATGGAAAAGCACATTGTTCCTTGATCTCAGAGAGTTTATCATCGATCTTTTTAAAAAAAATTAATTAATTTTTCATTTTCGCCATTCACTTCCACAAGATTTTGAGTTCCAATTTTTCTCCCCATCTCTCCCCTCCTCTCACCCCAAGATGGTGTGCATTCTGAATACCCCTTCCCCCCAATCTGCCCTCCCTTCTATCACCCCTCCTCTTATCTCCTCCCCTTTCTATTTCCCTATAGGGTAGGATAGATTTCTATACCCCATTGCCTGTATATCTTATTTCCCAGAGAGTTTACAACTAATCTTAAAGGGAAATAAGCCATATCTAAAGGAAAATATAAAGACAAATAACACAGAGTAAGAGGGAAATAAGATGTAAGTATGATATAAGGTAGAATGTGATCACGGGATAAAAAAGAGCTCTAGACAAAGTCTATAGGAAAATTTGAAGATGGAGACTTTACTTCAAGCTGGGAAGATCAAAGAAGGCTTCCTGAGGGAGGTGGCATCTGAGTCATTTTTCTGAATGGAGAAATGGATTACAACAAGCAGAGATGCCCATTACATAAAAGGAAGGCAATAGAGGTAGTATGAAAGAGAAAAAAAAAAAGAGCACTGTCTCTGGAACAGGGGACTTGGATTAAAATTCTTCCTCCAACAGTCTGGATGACCTTGGATAAATCACTTACCTGACCTTTGTCTCAATTTTCTAATCTGTAAAATTAGGGGGTTGAATTAGACGTTCCCTACAATCCCTTGACATCACCTCCTACTTTCATTTTTCATCCAGTCTCTCAGTAAGAGGTGGCTCTTCTTCTTGTGTCCCTTAGTCCTCAGCAGATCTCATATCTTCAGCATCTGACCAACTAGTTCCTCTCCTACTTCCTATGAATATTTCCAAGTCTTCCCTATTTAAAAACAAAACAAAGCAAAAAACATTAGACTCTGCCTTCCCCTCCAGCTATTTCTTTTCCTTTTTTCACCCAAACTCCTAGAAAAAGCTATCCACCTCCACCTTGTCTCCTCTTACTCCTCTCAGCTCTTTGCAAAGCATGTCCAACCTTACTACTCAACTAAAACTGCACATCACCAATGATTTAAAGAATTTTTAAATTAAATTAAATTTAATTAAAAAAATTAAACATAATTGTATTACTTTGGTTTTAGCTCATTTATATTTCCCTCCTTTTACCCCTTCCAGAGAGCCAAATCTTATGGTTTCTTCTTAGTCCAAATTCTCTGCCTCAAAGTGCATTTGACATTGTTGACCACCCTCTTGTCTTGGATACTTTCTCTTCACTCTGGGCTTTTGTGATGCTACTTTCTCCTGGTTTGCTTCTTACCTCAGTTTCCTTTATTTTCTTATTACTTATATCTTGCTTTCTAACTGTGGGTATTCCCAAGGTTCTGTGCTAAGCCATCTTTTCTACTTCTACACACTCTGGGTAATCTATCAGCTACCGATGGTGTAGTTATTGTCTCTATGCAGATGACTCCCAGGTCTATATGTATAGCCCCAGTCTTTCCCCTGAGCATGTCAGGCAACACCAATTGCCTGTTAGACATTTCAAATTGGATGTCTGAGAAGCATCTTAAACCCAACTTGTCAAAAATCAAACCATTATCTTTCCCCCCTACACTTCTCCCTCTCCTATTTCTGTGGAAAGCGCCACCATTCTTCCTGTCTCCCAGCTTCATAATCCTGGTGTTATCCTGGACTCTTCACTCTCCCTCATTGCATGCATCCAATCAGTTGCCCAGTTTGGCTTTTTACTTTCACATTTCTCACTACTTTCACAACATTTCTCACATCTGAACCCTTCTCTCTGCTCACACAACAGAACCACCTTAGTTCAGTCTCTTACTTGGTTTACTGCAACACCCTCTGGTTGATCTCCCTGCCTCAAGTCTCTTCCCCATTTTATTCCATCTCACACAATACTGCCAAAATAATTTCTTTAAATACACCCTATGTGGCTTCTCTACTTGGTCAATTTCAGTGGCTTCCTATTAACTCTAGGACAAAATATGAACTCCTTTGTTTATTTTTCAAAACCCTTCACAACCTGGTTCCAACCTACCTTTCCAATATCACTCCCCTATACTCCATGATGGAGCCTTATAGATGATGTGGAATCTCCCAGGTCTCCATGTTTTTGCATGGGCTACCCTATATGTTTGGAATGTACAACCTCTTTCTTTTCACCTCAAAGGGTCTCTCTCTTCCTTCTTCATGAAACCTTTCCTGATCTCTCCCCCCCCACACCTGATGGTTACTCCTTTCCAAATTACCTTGTATTCAAGTATTTGGTATACATTTATATTTGCTAACTTTATGTCTATACTACATAATTTTTTTATATGTACTTTGTATCTCCCTCATTAAAATGTAAAATCCTTGCAAGGAGGGATTATTTCATTCTTTGTACTTATATTCTCAAAGGCTAGCACAGGGTTAGCTTGTAATTTGGTTAATCTGAGGTCCAAAGTTTGAAGTATTCTGTGGCTCATAAGCCCCTACCAGTGCACTTACTTTTAATAGTTGCCCAGTAGATACCACTAGCTCAAAGCAAAGACATTTACTAAAATGGCATCATAAGAACAGTAGTGATACAACACTCCCTTATAAAAGTGGGGTATATTTTACTGTAACTATGCATATTGTCAGAGGGAAGAATAGGAATATATCTAAAATACACATGTGAGAGACACATATAGGGAATGCATAACCAAGGCAACTCATTCCTCTAGTGCTTAGGGCTCCAGTGTCCTTTCTTTTTTCATGGTATCCTCATGCTGTTTTCTATTAGGCCAGAATATAATTCAACTGAGCTCCCTGGGCCTATTCCTTTCTGTAGTTCAACTACTGAATGCCAAGGCTAATTCTTTTCTTTCATAGCTGGCTTTCATCTCTGTTGGCAGGGGTCATACTCCTTGGAGCTGCCTCCATTCACTCTTTTTAGGGAGTGTATCTTTTTTTTAAAAGTCCAGCAGGGTTGTTTCTAATATGTGGCCAGCTAATGGCAAACTGCCGTTCCAATTCTATTAAGAATTTCTTCATATAATATTTTCTTTGTTACCTGCCCTTCTGTGATTTCATCAGCTTTCCTAGGGAGGAAAGTCAATTGGTTATAGGGGTATCTTAACCAACTTTCCTGCCTCCACTATATAGTTATAAATCAAAATGTAATATGCATTAGAGAGTTGCAAAACAACAGGAGGTACAATGGAAAGTTTCCTGGGAGAGATGGAATTCAAACAGGTTTTAAAGGATGGGTAGGAATTCAGCCGAGTCCCCAAGAAGGGGAGGGAGGGCATTCCAAGGATAAGAAACATTGTTGGCAAAGACACAGTGAGAGTGCGATGTGGAGCACAGATAGTTGTCCAGTTTGGCTAAAGCACAAAATGTATAGAAGGAAGTAGTACTATGTAAAACTGGAAAGGTAGGATAGGTTGCTGTGAGCCATGAATGCTAACCAAAGAAGTTTGAACTTTACTTGTGGTAGGTAACAGTCGGGAGCTTCTGAACATTTTTGAGTAGAGGAATGGCATGATTATGCATAATAAAGACTTTGAGGGGGGCAGTAATATGAAGGATGGGATAGAAGAGGAAGAAAACAGAGGCAGGAAGACCTGCAAGGAAACTACTGCCATAAGCCTGTATTAGAATCCTAGAATCTCAGATTTGGAAGGAATCTCAGAAGTTATTTAGTCCATAACATATCTGAAAGAAATCATCTCAACAACATGTATGACAAAGGGCCAGCTAGATTTCACTGGAAGACATCCAGTAATGTGTCTTCCTTTAAAATTCATTCCATTCATATATGTCCTTCTATTCAAATGCTTGTTATCATTATTTACTTAGCCTATACTTCCTTTCTCAAGGAGTTTGTACCTGACTCAAAATCTTCCTGTCTTGATCCACCTCTGCCTTCATATTTGACATCTCCTCAAACACATTGGCTTCCTAGTTCAACAACCTCATGTAGGGGGCTGATCAGCAGAGTTACTTGATGGGTTTAGAAGTTGGTGAGTATTTGGGACTTCGTATAGAGGGTGTCCCCAGTGACACTTGTAGATCAAGTCTTATCTCACTGAGGATAAGCAATTCAATCTCAGTGATTGGGGATGAATTGGTCAGCTCAGAGGACTGTTCTGGGTAGAAAGACTACCCTCTCTGTGCTAGGCCTGTAAAAGTGAGTCTGTATGTCATGCTAAAGTCTTTTTCTACCTTTTTGCTCTAAAGATCCAGAGAGAGTCTTTGGTGCTTGCAGGGGTGCATCAATATAGCCCTGCAAACATGATCCTCTGCCTACAAATGTGATCTGGCTCTTGAGACCTTAAAGTAAGAGTTCCCTTCACCTTATTACCCACTAGATCAGATTACTTTTCTTCTACTGGTCACTGTTAAAATTCTAAAAACAGTTAACAGAACACGACCTTTATTTGCACTACTGATTAATGCTTTTCTATCTAGCTTCTGTTACCTTTGCCCAACTGAAACTACTCTTTTCAAGGTCAATAATGGCCTCTTAATTGCTAAATCCAATGACTTTTCTAAGTCTTTATCTTTGTTGGCTTTTCTGCAGTATTTGATACTGTTGACCAGCTGTCCTTCTGTATAATCTTTCCTCCCTTAGCTTTTGTAGTACCGCTCTTTCCTAGTTCTCTTCTACCTATCTAACCTCTCTTTCTCTGGGTTATAGTTTTCTTCTCAATCTTTAAAAGTTCTTGTTCTGTCATGTTCCACTCTTCATTCCCTCCTTTGGGGTTTTCTTAGCAAAGATACTGGACTAGTGGTTTGCCATTTCTTTCTCCAGCTCATTTTACTGATGAGGAAACTGAAGCAAACAAGGTTAGGTGACTTGCCTAGGATCACACAGGTACTTAGTGTCTGAGGTTATATGTGAACTCATGAAGATGAGTCTTCCTAATTCCAAGCCCAGCGCTCTATCCACCATACCATCAAGGTGCCCTTATTCTTTAAAAGTAGGTATACCCAAAAGCTCTGTCCTGGATCCTTTTATCTCTCTACACTCTTTGTTTCTATTCTCATGGCCTTGATAATCATTTCTATGTAGATGACTCACTGTTGTACATCCTCTTTTTTTTTTTTTATGAGTATTTGGAGGGGTTTGGAGGAGAGCTCAAGCAAGTCACTGCTTTCACTCTGCCATCTTGGCTCTGCCCCCGTTGTACATCCTCATGAAGTCAGCAGAATTAAGATAACAAATTATACAATTTATCAATTGACTGTAACACCGTAACAACTTCGAAAGACTTAAAAACACTGATCAATGCAACTCCAGTAGATGAATGAAGAAACATAGTTCCTGTCTCTTGGAAGAGTGGTGAAGGACTGTAGGTACAGAATGAGATGTATTATCACACAACATTTTAGTACAAACCAAATTTGTTTTGCTTGACTATACCTATTTGTCACAACAGAGGGGTTTTTAATGGATGGGAATAGTGATAGTGATGCAGAAAAAGAAAAGAGCATCAATATAATACATTAAAAACACACTGATGAAAGTAGAAGAAAGTTCCGAATGGCATGCAGACAAGGGTAGTGTTGCTATTTCCATGATAAAGTTGATGTATGCTTAAAAAGCAAGCTGTTTATGGTAGATTCAGAGTATCATATGCAATTCTTTTTTTCTTGTCCTGTGTATATGGAAATGTTCATGGTGGGGGAGAGGAGAGACTGTTGAATTTATGATAAAAAGATATATTCAAATAGATAAAGAAAATAAAGACAAAGCCAAATATGTTTAGTTCCCCTTATGGGCTCACTGCCCCAACTCATACTAGTACTGGCAGTTTGGATCTGGGGGGTGCTGGTAAACATTTAACAACAGGCTCTCCAGAAAAATAATGTAGGCATGACCCTTGTAAAGTTTAATCTTAATTATTACTAAATTTCTTAACATTTCTTAAATCTAGACTGTCAGCAAAACAACAAATCGAGCCCTGATTTGTAGCATTTGTTGATTTCCCCAGTGTCAGTGCTCACACTGAAAATTTAACAATTGGCTTTCCTGAGCTAGTTCAAGCTGAATCTAGCACACCACTGGGTTGGATACCCAGGGGTGATAGCTGCTACTGCTCGAAGGTCTTTGGGTAACTGCAGCTCACAAGCCCCAACTCATGTATTTCTCCTGAATAATCAGCCAGTAAACTCAAAAAGCTTTTAGAAAAAGCATGGCAGCAAGAGCAGTAGTTAACAAAGCATTTCAGTTTCTCCTGTTAGGTAATTCTTCCTGGTTCTGAGGTGGCTTTCTTCAATGAGGCAACCCACTTTTACTTCTGGTGACCTGCCAGTTACACTTCCCAAATTCATGTTGGGGTCTTACTAGAGGCAAAGGTGTGGAGGCAATCTGTGCCATGGAGGCAATTTCATTGCCCATGCTGGCCTTTTCATATTTAGTTAAGCAATTCAAGCATCAGGTCTTTTCTAAGGTGTGAAGTGTTTCCTTTATCTTCTTAAAGGGCTTCCTCTTTACATTTCCCTTTAATCTTTACTCAAGCTTAACAAAAGTGAAATAAAAAGGCAAATTTCCATATATAACATTCTCTATTATGTGTACCATATCTTTGTTTTTAGATAGAAGTTCAACAGGTAGCTTGTAAAGCTCTCTTGCTTTTCATTTTCTAAAAATGTCTTTATGACACTTTCTCTCTCTCTCTTTCTCTCTCTCCCCCATTCCTATTCTATTCTACCTCCCCATTAGAAAAAAAGAAAACAAAGCATTTATAACAAATATGCAAAATCAAGCAAAACTAGTCACACATGACACTGGCTTTCTTGCTGTTCCTTCCACAAGACACTCCATGTCCTGACTCTGAGCATTTTCACTGATTGTCCTGAATGCCTGGAACTCTCTCCATTTTTCTCTCTGATTCCTAGCTTCCCTGGCTTCCTTCAAAGCTTTAGCTAAAGTTCCAAGTGCTGCAAGAAGCCCTTCTCACTTCTCCTTAATCTTAGTGTCTTCCTTCCAATATTACCCTCAATTGTTTGTACATAGCTGTTTGCATGTTGTCTCTCCCCTATTGAACTGTGAGCTCTTTGGAACAGAGATTGTTGTTTGTTTGTTTTTTTTTACTTTCTTTGTATCCTCATTGCTTAGCACATTGGTCAGCATGTAAGAGGCACTTTGTAAATGCTAGTTGATTGACTGATACATTGGCTACGTATGAAAATTTGTGTCTTATTCTAGATCTTGAGTACATGACCTTTCAGCCAAGAGGTAGGTAGCATACCTTCTCATCAGCCCTTGGGAATTGTGGCTGATCTTTGCATGGATCAGAATCTTTCAAAGTTGTTTTTCCTTATAATGTTGTTATTGTATAAATTGTTCTTCTGGTTCTGCTCACTTCACTCTGGATCAGTTCATACAAATTTTCTTAGGTTACTCTGAAATAGTAATAAATATAGTAAAAAATAGTAACCTAAGTAATAGAAATCATCATTTATCAGAGTGCAATAATATTCTATTACATACATACATTCTATTACATACCATAAAATTTTAAGCTATTCCTCAACATATGGTCACCTATTGAAAAAGAAATGAGCTATTACTTTGATTTATATTTAGTTCGATTATGGGATTAGCCTTCCTTCTTTAGAAAGAGCTAGTCCTACTAAACCAGACTAACATAGTCTTTTAAGTCTAGGTTACCTATAGATTTAGTGAATAGATAGATTGAGAAGACTTTATCATTTAGTAGCAGGTAATTTAGAAGAATAAAATAATCATAAGATTATAGGGTTTTTCTTTGTAACAGAAAGGGGGGGGTTGACCAAAGGCTAAGTCCCCCTTTCTAGCAGAAAGTCGGGCTGACCAGAGGCTAAATTCCCCTTTCTGGCAGCTGGGGAAAGGTTAGCCAGCGGTGAAGTTAAGCTGCCTTTTTTTCTTGAGCTAGAGTTTAAGTTGAGTAATGGACTAAGGAAGGTGGGGAGGTGACTGCTAACCACTGACCACAAGTTCCTCCTGCCCAGTACACTTTCTGGTTACAAAAAATATGATGTCTGGCATAGGATTAAGAAAGTCTGGGAGAAGCTAACTAGTCAGGTGACCTTCCTTGTCCAATAGAATTATGTTCAAAACAAGTTTCTGTAATTTTTCCAATTCTTTTAGTTATAAAAACCTTCTCTGTAAATCACCCTTTGTCTCTGACCTTTGAGGAGCCAAGTGACCTGGTTTGATATGCAAATGCTAGCTTTGCAAATTAAATCATACATGGCAACTTTGTCCTCAGTTTCCTTTTTATTTCAGATAATCAATTTGAACAGTCTTTAGTTTCCCATACTTGGACCCACCATAAAAAGGGCTGCTGTAAATGTTTTTGTGCATACTTCTACTTTTCCTTTTTCTCTTCTCTTTTTGGGGAATAGGTCTAACAGTGGTATTGCTGGGTCAAAGGGTATCCACATATTAGTGACTTTTGGGGCATAATTCCAAATTGTTAAGATGGCTGGACCAATTCACAGCTCTACTAATAGTGCATTAGTGTGCTCATTTCTCCATAGCACCTTCAACAATTGTTATTTTTCCTTTTTGTATCTTTGTCAATCTGATAGTATAAGATGGAACCTCAGAGCTGCTTCAATTTGCATTTCTCTAAATATCAATGATTTGGAGCATTTTTCATATGATTGTTAACCATTTGGTTTTTTTTTTTTGCTTTGAAAACTGCTTGTTTGCATTCTTCTTCTATTGGGGAATGGCTCCAGTTTGTATAAATTTAAATCAATTCCTTATACATTTTGGATATAAGTCTTTTATTGGAGAAACTTGCTGCAAAGATTTCCCCTCCATCTCCCCCCCCTTCCCTTCTATTCTTAACTATATGGATTTTGTCTGGGCAAAACCTTTAATTTTATATAATCAAAATTGTTCATTTTATCTTCTATATTCCTCTCTAATCCTTATTTGGTCATGGATTCTTCTTTTCTTAATAGATCTGAAAGGTAAATTTCTTCTTTGCTACTCTGATTTGTGTACTGTCAGCCTTTATTTCTATTATAATATCCATTTGGAACTTGGTATACAATGTGAGATACTGTTATATAAATACTCTGTCAGACTGCTTTCCATTTTTCCCAGCAGTTTTTGAAAAGTTCTTACTCTAGGGGCAGCTAGGTGGCGCAGTGGAGTCAGGAAGACCTGAGTTCAAATGCGACCTCAGACACATAACACTCACTAGTTGTGTGACTCTGGGCAAGTCACTTAACCCCAATTGCCTCACCAAAAAAAAAAAAAAAAGGAAAAGTTCTTACTCCAATAGCCAGAATCTTTGGGCTTACCAAACACCATGCTACTGTTTGTTTCTGTGTATTGTGTACCTAATTTGTCCCACCGATTGATTACTCTGTTTTTTAACTCTTACCAAATCACTTTGATGATTACTGCTTTATAGTATAGTTTAAGGTCTGGTACTGCTAGATTCACTTCTTTCATTCCCCCCCCCCCCAGATTACTGACCTTTTATTCTTCTAGATGAATTTTATTATTTATTCTAGCTCTGATACCATAAGTAAACTAGGAGAACAAGGAATAGTTTACCTATCAGATCTATGGAGAACAGAAGAATTCAATGACCAAACAGGAGATAGAGAACATTATGAAAAGCAAAATGGATAATTTTGATTACATTAAATTGAAAAGTTTTTGCACAAACAAAGCCAATGCAACTAAGATTAGAGGGAAGGTAGAAAATTGGGAAAGAATTTTTACAACCAGTCTTTCTGATAAAGGCCTGATTTCTAAAATATATAGAGAATTAAGACAAATTTATAGGAACACAAGCCATTCCCCAATTGATAAATGGTCAAAGGATATGAACAGGCAGTTCTCAGATGAAGAAATTAAAGCCATCTACCAATGACTAGCTCCCAAATTCCATTTAACCAATTGCAATCAATTAGTTTTTATAAAAGGATATTTACTTCAAAGACATACACAGAAGTACAAACATTTACCCTCAGCACTCTCTCATATGTTACCTCTGTCTCTGGGGAGAGGGGCTTCAAACTTAACCGTTTCTACATAGCCTTGATCCCACCAATTTTACATCCAAATTCGTCATTGGTATCAGATGAGTCCTAGTCTCAGCTTCCACTGGGCTGGGTCCCAAAGGTTGATCTTCACTCTTTGGAAAACCAGCATGAGCTAGACTGCTGGATTCCCAGACTCACTGAGTTCAGGTGGCTCACCTTCATCCCATACAACAAAGAATTTTTTTTAAAGAAAAAGAAAAAGCCAAAGAGAAAAAGAGGAAAAAAATCAGCAAAACGAATCAATGCAGTGACATGTTCCCCCCTCTCCCTTTGCAGAGACATATGGTCTATGGATGTGGAACATTTTCAGATTTCTTCAGGTATTTTCAGAAGCAGGGGAAGTATACTCAAGCTGAATCAACTTGTTGTCCATGCTGGAACTGATGTTGCATATCCTTCCCTTGCTGGGTAGTTAACCTCCTTTGGTTAAATACTAGATAGATAAGAGTGTCTGATTTTGTTCCAATCTTAAAGCTAAACTACCATGAGACTGGCCTGAATTAAGCCTCCTGCAAAATGCCACACTGCCTCTCAAATGTGAGAATGAATGTGAAAGATACAGAGGATTTGACTCCAAGGGAACATACACCAAATGAGGTCTTCAGCTAATGGCATTAAAGAAAAGACACCTCATCCCATCAGGGTATCACTAGAACCCTCTGGGAGAGTGATACGAGAGAATACTTGCTACAAAGAGAAAACTCAGATTTTGACATATGTCCCTTGATTTATATACTGACACATCATGCCCATATCTAGTTATTCACATGTTTCCACCATTAGAATGTGAGCTCCCTGAGAACAGGGAGTTTTTGCCTTTTTTTGCACCCCCAGTGGCTATTAGCACAATACCTGCACACTGTAGTCACTTAATAAATGCTCACGGACTGTTCTTTTTTAGGCAATGGGGTTAAGTGACTTGCTCAGGGTCACACAGCTAGTGTCTGAGGCTGAATTAGAACTCAGGTTCTCTGAATCCAGGGCCAGTGCTCTATCCACTGCACCACCTAGCTGCCCCTGATTTTTGAGACTGAGAATTATTGCTTTTCTGTCATTGCCTTAGCGTCCATCAAACAGTACTGGGCTAGAAGATCTGAAGGTCTGATCCAGAAGGGCTATTCTTATGTTTTCAGCAATATAACATTATCCACACCTTTCCCCATCCAGAGCAGTTTCTATTTCCACATTTTTTTTCCTTTTTCACGTTGTCTTTCTTCTACCCGTTATATGTGAAAATGGAGGCTTATATCTTATTTGCTCTGTTGCGCAGAGCATTTGGACAAGGCAGGGAGGAGCTTTATAAATAACTGCGTGGTCCAGGAATATGGAGAGTGAACTCTATCTCCACAAGATCCCCGCCTTTAACTCGCTTGCAGACCAAGAAGGGTTAACCTTTCTTTCTTCCCTCTTCCCATAGCCAACGTCACTCTACCTTTGTTCTTTCTACTTGCCTAAAATAATACCTTATCCCTTGCAAAAGGCTTTCCTTTTAGTCTTGACTCAGACACCCTCTTTTTGCCCTTTTCCTTGTCTCTCTTCCTTTTCACTTCATTATCTGGATTCTCTTCCCCTTCTCTCTCCCTACCTTCTTTTCTGCTTTCCTCCCCTCCTCTTCCCTGTCATCTTTCTTTCTCCCTCTCCTCACCCCCTTATTTCTTGCTGTCTCTTGCTTTTCCCACTTCTCATTCTCTTCCGGGTGCTCATCCTTGTTTTTTTTTTTCCCCTGCCGTCATCTTCTCTTCTCTCTCCTCTCCTCGACTCCCCTTGTCCTTTCCCTTGTTCCTCCTCTTTCTTCCCTTCCCCTTCTCTTTCTTTCCCCATCTTTTTCTTCTCTTTTTTTCTCTTTCCTTCCCTTCTCTTTTTCTTTCCTCTGGCTTTTATTCAGTTAAGCTAAACAAACATTTATGGAGCATTTACTATGTCCTAAGCATTGTGCTAGGCGCTGGGGATATTAAGATTAAAAGCAGAGGAGCTGCCCTGGAGAAGCTTACAGAATGAAAGGAAAAGCAGAACACAAAGCAGGGAACGAAAATGGCAGATAAGGACCCCCAGCATTCCTTTCTCAGCCGGCCACTGCTTGTGTGTGGGGCGGGAGGAGGGACTAAGGGAGGAGAAGGGGGGACGGGGAGGAGAAAGGAGAGCTGTTGAATCATTGGACAGAATGACTGAGTGATGAGGGAAAACAACTAATAGACGCACATTATTTCCTGAAAGGTTCCACTTCCCATGCACACTTAGACCAATCAGAGCACTACAAGAGTGAGGTAGCATTCCGGGACCTTGGTAACAAGCATAATTTACACAGGACTCCGCCTCTTCCTCTCCGGTACCCGGTGCTCTAGCTGTGGAAACCGGAAGTGTGCTCTTTGGCGGCGAGTCCTCCGTAGACCCTGTGCCGGAAGCAGAGGCTAAGCGGGTTTTACCATGGCTGCAGTGCCGCCAGATTCCTGGCAGCCCCCCAACGTTTTTCTGGAGACCAGGTGAGGCGCTGTGTGTGTGTGTGTGTGTCTGTGTCTGTGTCGAGTGAAGTACGGACCGGCGGAGTGGAACCGGAGAGCAGGCTAAGGCCGGGGGAGGACGGACGGGCCTTTCCCAGGGTGTCTGGGAAGCCACCACCCGCCTCCGAGGCCTCGTCAGGGGCACTGAAGGCCGTCAATATCAGGTCATCTCCTTGCTTAAAAATCTTCGGTGACTCTCCATTGCCCCCAGAGTAAAAGTCCAACCTCCCAAGGTGGCATTCAAGGCCCTCCATAGTCTGGCCCCATCTTAAAGGAGGCAGCGGCGGGAGCACTGCCCTGTGCGGCCGCCCTGCGTTGCCATCTCCAGAGGCTAGGGGTTTGTCGGAGTAGGGTTTTTCAGTCTCAGGGTAACGACAGTCGTTCAAAGGAAAGCACAGCACCTTGTATATAGAAGGGTCTTAATAAATGTGGGAAGAACAAGACAGGGTCGAGAGACTGGACTTCCAACTTCTTTCTTTGCCACTAGATGGATTGGGCATGTATTTTTTTTTTATTACAAAAGGGTAGTTTCCTTTGTAAAATGGAAGGATTGAACTAGCTCATCTCTAACATCCTTATTGACTGTATTAGTTCGTGATGATTTGAGGGTGGAAGCCACATTAGCAATGTAAATAAGCCTCACATTCAGTAAATGCATCTGCTGCCTTCTTTGTGGAGACTTCCTGGAGAGGGGGGCAGGAATTGCAATCCATCTGCAGTCCACACTTCATCCTGTACGATTCTTGTTTGTGTGCTGTAAATCTTACAAAGAGGATTATTTCTAGCATAGTGGAGACTTCTTTGTAGGTCTTTTGACATTTTGTGGGTACGAGTGGAGCACATGGGCTGTCCCGTTGCTTTCCCAGTGTTACTGGCCCACCTCCTTTACCAGTTATGTGATTCCTGCAGGATGTCTTTAACATTTCTTCTTTATTGGTAGTGTGCTGCAGCCTATTTCTGTTTGTCATATGTCTTTACGATATCCTTTAGGTCCCCCCCAGTTTTGATTCTTTGAAGATTGTGGTATTCTATTATCAGCAGCTGTATTGCATCACCAGAAGAATATTACTTATTAAACAGATGGGTTTTTTGCCTCAGGGAGCAAATGCTCTCCTTGGAAGCACTGCACAATTTCTCCAAATGCAATCTAGCTCATTTTCTTCTTCCTATTTGATTCTGGACCCAGCTTAATGTCTATTTGCAGTGCCTGTCTGAGATAAATGTACTGATGGTGTACTAGCTTGGTAGAGTGCATATCCAACTTTATGACACAGTTTAGACTGATGGTGTCAAACCCAAATCAAGAGCTAGCTGCATATTGACTTAGAAAACCAAAAATTAACGTTAGGAGTTTGACATCTCTGGTTTAGACAACAGGCAGTCTTCATTTATTTTTTCTTCTATGGATTGTTAGGTAGATTGCTTTGAAATGTTTATTCTCTTTGAGGAATCTCTCTAGTATGGAACTATGAACACAATGTCACTCTTAAAGTGGAGCTTCTGGAAGACCTTACCATCTATAAGGAATCTTTTTCATTTGGATTGCTTAGGATATTCCTCGAGGCCATGGCAAACCCCTTTGGCAGAGAGTTCACTATTTTATACTTGTTATACAAAGTCAGAAGATTGTTGGTCTGTGGTTATGTCTATAGGAATTTTGTCATATGATCATAGAAATTTGGAGTTGGAAAAAATGTTAGAAGTAATCTAGTTTAACTCCCTTATTTTGTAGATGAGATGCCCAGAGTGGTTAAGTGAATTACCCAAAGTAATACAGGTAGGGTATGGCAGGACTGTGATGTACTCAGGTTCTTTGTCTCCAAATTCACTGCCTTTTCCATTGCATACCACCTCTATTCATGATCTGAGTTGATGTATGAGAAACCTCTTGTTGGAGGAGAGTCTTAAAAGCAGCATTTTGCTCTACTGTATCAAACTTGTGGAAAAAAATAATCAACAGTTAGACTGTGGACACTTGTCTTCTCTCTACTTTTCTATTTGCTGTGTAGCTGTGAAGGTGTGGTCTGATGTAGAAAATGTAATTTCTGTTATTGAGAAATCTAAGAATGGTAGATCCCTTGAGTTCAGGAGTTATGAGCTGCAGTGGGCTAAGTCAATTGGATGTCCAAACTAAGTTCAGCATTAATATAGTGTGCTCCTGTGAACCAGATTGCCTAAAATGGGATAAACTGGCCCAGGTTGGAAATGGAGCAGATTAAAGTTACCATGCCCGCGGCAGCTAGGTGGCACAGTGAATAGAGCACCGGCCCTAAAGTCAGGAGGACCTGAGTTCAAATCTGGCCTTAGACCAAACGCTTGACACTTACTAGCTGGGTAACCCTGGGCAAGTCACTTAACCCCAGTTGCCTTTAAAAAAAAAATAAAAAGTTACCATGCTGAACAGAGTTGGATTGAACCTGTTAGTTGCTCCTGCACTTCCAACCTGGGTGAATTAGGTAGAACCTGTGACTTTAAAAGAGAAGGGAAAATAGTTTGTTGAAGTCTGGTAGTTTTCAGTTCATATTTTAATCAAGAATACCTTCTTAGCCATGTGTATGTCATTTGTTCTTTTTCTTTTCTTTCTTTTTTTTTTTTGCTTTTAGGCAATTGGGGCTAAGTGACTTGCCCAGGGTCGCACAGCTAGTAAGTGTCAAGTGTTTGGTCTGAGGTTGGATTTGAACTCAAGGTCCTCCTGACTTCAGGGCTGGTGCTCTATCCACTACGCCACCTAGCTGACCCCCATGTGTATGTCATTTGGAGAGATGATGAAGTAGGCATATGGGTTTTTGTTATTGATGTCCTTTTCAGTGTCTTTTTTTTAATAATATTGCAATTTCCATCATTCAGCATATTTCCCCCTTTTAAAAATACCTAGATATCTAATTTCATGTATCCTAGTGTCTTCAAATTCTCTTTCAGTGCTTTCAAAATTTTATTGTTTCTAGGCCAGATTTCTTTATGTGTACCAGCTGCTCATCCTTGTCTTCCTCTTTAGTGAAATGTCCAGTTCAGTGTACCATACACATTTATAATGTCTTACATGCAGAAGACACTGTGAGGTTCCTGCCTTCAAGGAGCACCTACTGGGAGATACAACATGTACACAAAAGAATACAAGGAAGATTGAGGAAGGGGAAGCACTAATGCCAGGGAACGTTTCATGTAGGAGTTGGCAGCTGGGCTGAATGTTGAATGGAGACATGCATTCTGAGAGGTAGAGGTGAAGAGGGAGGGTGTTCCTGGCCTGGGGGATGGTTTGTATGAAAATGGGAGATACACCATTAGGTTTGAGAGACAGCAAGTAGGCCGGTTTTGTTGGCACTTAGAATGTTTGAGAGAGAATAATTTGAAATCAGTTCAGGAAAGTAAGTTGGAAACTGTAGTATGAAGGATATTAAATGCCAGGGTAAAGAGTTTATATTTTGTGTTGCCTGCAACCAGATAGTACACCAAATGGAAAGGCGTGAAATAAACTTGAGACATGACCGGGAGCAGTAGAACTGACTCAGTTTATTCTTCTGAGGGTACAGGATATATAGAGAAAATCCATCCTCACTTCAAAGAGTCCTCCCCAAAACATCTGCTAAGGATGCGATAACATACATTTCCTCCTTATCAGAGTTCCTAGATAGGGTTGTAAATTCCAAGGCTTTTTCCTGGCCGCTCTTGTATAGAGGAGTGAATATGTAAAACAAAGGTTCAAAGAATGAGAAGGAATGTCTCAGGAGCCTCCTAGCAGGGAGAGATTTGGAGAGCCCTGCTTCTTAATTATTGAGCCCTTTGGGTTAAAGCCTGGGCAAAGGTCAAACTCTGTCCTGGATCTTAAACCCATATCGGACTCTTAAGAGAGGGCCTCAACAATTTTGTTTATATTGGTCTCCGGAATGGTTGGATCAGTTCACACCTCCACCAATAATGCATTAGTGTTTCAATTTTCCCACATCTTCTCCAACATTTATCATTTTCCTGTTTTGTCATGTTGGCCAATCTGATAGGTGTGATGTGGTACCTCAGAGTTGTTTTAATTTGCATTTCTCTAATCAATAGTGATTTAGACCATTTTTTCATGTGACCATAGATGGCTTAATTTCTTCATCTGAAAACTGCCTGTTCATGTCTTTTGACCGTTTATCAGTTGGGGGATGACTTGTATTATAAATTTGAGTCACTTCTCTGTATATTTTAGAAATGAGGCCTTCATCAGAGACATGCTGTAAAAATTGTTTCCCAATCTTTCTGTTTACCTTCTAATCTAAGGTTGCATTGGCTTTGTGCAGAATACTTTTCAATTTAGTGTAATCAAAATTATCCATTTTGCATTTCATAATGTTCTCTATCTCTTGTTTGGTCATAAATTCTTCCATTCTCCACAGATCTGACAGGTAAACTATTCCTTGCTCTCCTAATTTGCTCATAGTATTACCTTTTATGTCTAAATCATGTACCCATTTTGACCTTATCTTAGTATACAGTGTAAGATGTTGATCTATGCCTAGTTTCTGACATACTGTTTTCCAGTTTTCTCAGCAGTTTTTGTCAAATGGTGAGTTTTTGTCCTGGGAGCTGGAGTCTTTGGGTTTATCAGACAGTAGATTACTGTAGTCCTTGACTATTGTGTCTTGCATACCTGACCTATTCCACTGATCCACTGCTCTATTTCTTAGCTAGTACCAAGTAGTTTTGATGTTTGCTGCTTTATAATACAGTTTTAAATCTGAAATGGCTAGGCCACCTTCCCTTGCATTTCTTTTCATTAATTACCTTGGTGTTCTGGACCTTTTGTTCTCTCAGATGAATTTTGTTATTATTTTTTCTAGCTCTATAAGATAATTTTTTTGGTAGTTTGGTATAGGTCATGAATGGTGATTATTAACAAAGGAGACTGAGAAAGAGTAGGCTTACAAGTCTTGGCATTACCTTCCTGTTGTCTTGGTTCTCTTCCAGAGTGAAGGACAGACAACCACCTCTGTGAATGGAAAAGAGCTCCCCACTGGAGACCAAACTGGGATTGGCCAGTTGGGCAGCACAACTTTCTTTTCTCTCTTTCTTTTCCTTCCTCCCTCCCTTCCTTCCTTCCTTCCTTCCTTTCTTTCTTTCTTTCTTTCTTTCTTTCTTTCTTTCTTTCTTTCTTTCTTTCTTTCTTTCTTTCTTTCTTTCTTTCTTTCTTTCTTTCTTTCTTTCTCTTTCTTTCTTTCTTTCTCTCTCTCTTTTCTCTTTCTGTTCTCCCCTCTCTCCTCTCCCCTTTCCTTTCCCTTTCTCTTTCCTGTATCCACAGTGAGTGTAATGTAAATTTTAATCTCTAAAACTTTTTTTTTTAAGACCAGCCTTAACCCCAAATCACTCTGGCCCTCATTGAATGGCCAACAATAGGTCTCTGGCCAAAACCTACTTGGTCATTGTTTGGCCTCTGATTGGCTCAGAATGAATGCAAGTAGCAATTGTTTCTGTTTTGGTCAGAAATCCTGAGGGTCTTCCGCTCTCAGAACGATTTCTAAAACTTTTCATCTATCTATCTATCTATCTATCTATCTATCTATCTATCTATCTATCTATCTATCTATTAGATTTTTGACTAGGTAAAGAGGCCATTCTCTGCCTCAGTTCTTATTAAGCCTTAGTCACTGAATGGGTCGTTGCCTCAGTCAGATTGAGACTTGTTAAAGACCTTACCTTGAAAAGGCCAGGGTCCCCCCCTACATCCTGGACCATCTCCATTTGTCCTGATCCATATGTATGGCTACGGGACTCAGATGGCTCTGGAGGAGAAAGTGAGGCTAGTGACTTTGTACAGTCTTCCCTCACTGGGTTCACTTGCATGTTGTGGTATCATCTCCATGATGTCGTGGTTCTCTTGGAGAATGAAGGATAGTTTGCAAGTCTTACAGGAAAGGAGAAGAACCAGAAGAGAACAGTATTATGAAATTCAAGGGATGCAAAAGTGTTCAAGAGCAAGGGATGGCCAGAGAGGTCAAAGACCATGAGGACTTTGAAAATACTTTTGGATTTAGCAGTAAAGAGATGATTGGCAACTTTGTGGAGAACCATTTCTGTCAAGTAGTAGGGTCAAAAGCCAGATTGCAAAGAATTGAGAAATTATTGGGAGAGGAGGAAGTGGGGAGAGGGGGCATCAGGTGCAGTTGTTTTTTTTAAGGAGTCCGGCAGTAAAAGAGAGAATCTTTATATGTAAATTAAATATAGATCTCCATAGAAATATGGGGGAAAAAATCCAGTAGATAGAGATTGAAGATAAAAAAAAATTGTCTTTTGGGCCCCTGGGGCTTCAGGGCACAGGTAGAAAGGTTGGTATTGGTAGGGAAAAGGACCACATCTTCCTCAAAAATAGGTCTAAAGGAGGAAAAGTGTGGATAAAGATATAGAGGGACTTTGAGGTATGGAGTAAGGGAGAAGAGGAATCTCACTGTGGATGGCCTCTTTTTTGTCTGTAAAATAGGAGGCAAAGACATGAGGATTGGCAAAGGCCTTGGGGACTTGAGGAAAGATGAAAAGGTTTCAAAATAGCTACTGAGTGGATTGGGATTGAGATTCAGTCCAGAAAAATTTAAGTTTTGTTGGGCGCAGTGAAGACCCACCCAGCTGAGATTTGTTAGCATGAATTTGTAGTGGCCTCATTTGGCATGGTGGAGACTGCTGATATTCAGGAGCTAAGGAATGGGTATGGAAAAGTTGCAAGGATTGGGGATGGCCTAAGTGTGCTTAGCAACAGTAAAAGACAAGGGCATGGGAGTAGAGTTGAACTGGTCAGCTTTAGAGTGAAGACTGTGAAGAGAGGAAAATGAGGCCATAGCAGGGGATACTGGACTGAGAGAACAGGCAGGGATGAAGGTATGGTAGGGTGTGGTGAGAGTGAGGAATAGGTTAGGAGGAGTTTGGTAGAGGGAAAGATGGAAGGACAGGTTATCATCAGAGAAGGGAATTTCTGAAATTCTGAATCATGGAAGCAACACAGTCATGGGTAATGATGAAGTCATAGGCGTGATTATCCCTTTTGGTGGCTGAGGAAAAGTGAGGCTTTAGGTGTGAATGTTGAAGTTAATGAACTTGGAAACCAGTGGGGTTTGAAAGGGTATCATTGTGTGAATTGAAGTTCCCAATATGAAAACAGGGTTTGGATTGGAGAGAAAGATTACGAGCTAGATACTGAGCTCATTTAGAAAGAAGGGAGAGTGATTCGGAGCTCAGCAGATCACAACAGTGAGGATTTAGACTAGATGATAGAGATGAATGGAGTGAATCTCAAAGGATGAAAAGATCCTGAATAATGGTATTAGTCTGGAAGTGTCATTGGGCAGCAAAGAGTATGCCAGCTCTTTGAGCAGCCATCACTGGAGAATTTGGCCAGGTATTCAGTGTCTCCTGGAGAGAGCTGGATTCTATAAGCACAAGAAAGTGGAGTTTGTTCAAAATCAAGCAGTGGATGAGAGAAGACATTGAGGGGATGGGGATGAGAGGATGGGGCAAGATATCAAGAAAAGGAGAGATTTTTGCCTTGGGAGATGGTGACTCAAGCACTGGGATTAGGGGATTGGGAAGTGAAATTTTGCTACCATAAATATTGTTTGGGGCCTCTATCTTCTAGGGACCTGTGATGATGGAGAAAGGCATTGGTGTGCACTTCTACTTCCTCATATAATGCATTTGGAACTGAAGTTATGAGTACAAATGTGATGGTTCTGTCATTAATGATCATTTAAATAATTTGTTATAGAAACTTTTTTGTCTTTTGTCTTCACTTTCATCTTGAAATGTACTTGGGGTGAAATAACCTAGTTGAGTCTCACATCAAATTTTCTGTAGACTCATTTTCCCTTCTATCACTCCTCACTTTTTGTGAGACAATACTGCTTGTAATTTAACGTTGTACCCCTCTGTCAAGTTTTGCAAATGAATTTATAGTGGTGTTGCCCTTGGTTATTGTTATCTCTCCACTTGGCAAGAAAACCAAGCATTTGCTGACTGAAATGGTTTCTGAGCTCTTTTTTCCTCATCACTGTGCTGATTGCTTTACATTATTTAAACTTTTGTAGGAAATGTTAATAGAGCATTTGATTTCTTTTTCGCTCTAGGCTGTAGTCCAGTTGAACAAGATGACCTTAGGAAGTCCTGTCTAGCTCCAAATCTGTGATCCTATAAAATATACACTTCCATTCATCAATAGCTTCAATTCACAGGCATCAGTAGCTTGTCTGAATCAGTCAGTTTCCAGGATTGCACACAGTGTCTTCACATTTTGGAAATTTCTTATAATTTGATATTGATTTTGACCTTTGCCATAATGATTTGCTATAGAGATGTACCAATTTGTGGTGGTGGTGGTAGTGGTGGTGGTGAGGGTGAGGGTGAGGCAGGTACAAGACTAGTGATTTCCAGTTCGCTTTTCTTTTTTTTAAAATTTTATTAATTTATTTTGATGTATCAATAATCACTTCCATATGCTTTTGAGTTTAAAATTTTTCTCCCCCTTCCTCCCCAACACCCTCCCCAAGATGGCGCACGATCTGATATAGGCTATACATTTACATTCCCATTAAACATATTTTCATATTAGTGGTGGTGTAAGTAAAAATTAAAACCAATAGGAGGAACCATCAGAAAGAGGAAACAAAACTCAACACAAGAGAAAAAAATAGCAATTCAACTTTCATAGTTCTTTCTTTGATGTGGACAGCATTTTCCACCCTGAGACCTCTGGAGATGTCTTAGATCCTCGTAATGCTGAGAAGGGTTCAGTTTATCAATATTAGTCATCGTACAACGTGGCTGTTACTGTGTACAACATTCTCCTGGTTCTGCTTGCTTCACTCAGCATCAGACCATATAAGTCTTTCCAGGTTTTTCTGAAGTCAGCCTGTTCATCATTTCTTATAGCATAATAGTATTCCATTACGTTCATATACCACAACTTGCTCAGCCATTCCCCAGTTGATGGGAATCCTCTCAATTTCCAATTCTTTGCCACCACAAAAAGAGCTGCTATGAATATTTTTGTACATGTGGGTCCTTTTCCCATTTGTATGATCTGTCTAGAATATAGCCCTAGAAGTGCTATTGCTGGGTCAAAGGGTATGCACATTTTTATAGCCCTTTGGGCATAGTTCCAAATTGTTCTCCAAAATGGTTGATTCATTTCACAACTCCACCAACAAGGCATTAGTGTTCCAATTTTCCCACATCCTCTCCAACATTTATCATTTTCCTGTTTTGTCATGTTGGCCAATCTGATAGGTGTGATGTGGTACCTCAGAGTTGTTTTGATTTGCATTTCTTTAATAGATAATGACTTTCCAGTTCACTTTTCTTGAAGAAAGCATTCATGTTACATAGGCTTGATACATTTGAGTAGTCGGTAAGCTTTTGACTTCTCTAATATCTTAATCATGAATCTTTGTTTTCCAGGGTATTTTTAGTTGTCATCCCTATGGCTATCTTTACAGTCAAGTCACTGAGCATTAAAATATACATTGCCTTGTGTTGGAAGCTCTTGTTGGGCTCTTGATCGTTTTTCTCTCTCTTCATCCGCACAGCAGATGTCATTACATAAGTTTCAGTCACCTTCGTGGTGGTATCTCTCTCTCTTTTCTTTTCTTTTCTTGTTTTGCATGTGTTCATCATAAGCACTGCAAGATGAGGGGACTATATGTTCTGTGAAATGAAGATACTTGTTGCCTTTGGAAGTATGATAGAACCAACTCTGTCCTTTTATTTTGCCTCTCTTAGGAGCCCTTAAACTGTCCTTTCATCTATCTGCAATTTCTTTCTCCTGCTTTCATGTCTAGCACAAGCTTTGATATCTGTGTTGTTTGGTTGCTACAGTAATATGTACATTTGGTTACTGGATAAGCACTTTGTATTTAGAGTGTCGGCAGTTAAATTAATGTTTATTGATAGTCTAGAAACTGTGGTTCTTAGTACCTTTGACCCTTTTCTACCACTCTGCTGTCATCCCTGTAGAAACAGGATAGGCAGTAAAGGATTGAAAGCTATTCAGTATTCTTTTTCTAATGGGCCACCATGACCAAAGAATTCATTGTCTCATGGCCAACCTACCTGTGATGTTCTCTACATAATGGAGTTGGATCTTCAGTCTGCCACCGGAACCATACTTGAAAAATTTTTGGTGTGTTTGAACCTGCCGGAGCTTGGACCCTACTGGTATGGCCTTTGAGAATCCATAACCCTGAAAAAAAAAGTTACTTAAAAAAAAAAAGGGGAGGCGGCTAGGTGGCGCAGTGGATATAGCATCGGCCTTGGAGTCAGGAGGACCTGAGTTCAAATCCAGTCTCAGACCAGACACTTGCTACTAGCTGTGTGACCCTGGGCAAGTCACTTAACCCCAGTTGCCTCATATATTAAAAAAAAGAGAGAATCCATAACCCTCTCTTCTGGGTGACCTCTTACCTGAATGCTGCTCATCTTCAAAATGTACAAATCCAACTCTCTGTGTAAAGCCTTTACTGATCACTTTTATGAATTGAATACAGGGAGAAAATGCAGGTATTGAGTAGTTTAATTACTTGGATTATAGTTATGTGTGTATAATTATGTGCACATAAACACGTATGTGTGTATATACATGCCCAAAAGTAAGCATGTATACACATGCTTCTGAATCTTTGGAGAGGAAATCTTATGTTTGTATGTATGTATGTATATGTCAGAATTGTGACTCTCCTTTTATTTTTTACCTGTTTGCTTTACCAAAGTGAGGTATGCTTTTTTTGTGTTAGTGGGAATTGAAACCACTCTTTTGCCAAGCATGAGATCCAATAGCAACTTTCCCCATGCTTTGTCAACATGCTAGATGTGAATCTGAACCAGAGTCGAATTGTTGGTCTTGTGGTCTTGACTCTTGCTATCCTTCCATCTTGTAGCATGGGGACTGTCGTGCTGGAGCTGTATTGGAAACATGCCCCCAAGACCTGTAAGAACTTTGCAGAGTTGGCTCGACGTGGTTACTACAATGGCACCAAATTTCACAGGATCATAAAAGACTTCATGGTCCAAGGTGGTGACCCTACAGGAACAGGTATGGCCAAAACTAATCATCTTACATGGAGGCAACAGGATGTTATTCCAGTATGTTATTCCTTAAAGGTTTTTTGTTTCTGGGGTTGATCTCTCCGTACTACATATGCCTTAGAATTACTCTAGAGCCAGAGCTGACTCATCTGACTTGAGAACTGTATATACTTTTTCAATATAGTCCTCAGAACAAATGGGAAGAAGAAAGAAAACTCACCAATAGTGCTATGACTAAAAGTGGTATTATGTCCTCTAAAGACTTAAAATGTTAGAACAGACTCATATGAGATAACTCCACCCAACCAAAAATAAAAACATTTTTGTGGCCAGAGTCTAGACAGGCGTTTGTATGCCCTGGATAAGTTTTCATGTGCTGCTGACTACTAGAAGCTTTTAGCATTCACGGTAACACATATGAATTGTCACAAAATAAATACCTAAGTGCCATGCGTAGTAGAATTTCTGGCACTGGCATTAATAAAAAGAAAGTTAAAGCGTTCCTTATGATGCCCTCCTTTTTTTTGACCTAGGTGGCTACTTATTTGACCTGCTTTTAGTTTTGTTCAATGTAGTCTATTGAAATTTTTGGAGGAGTCTTGGAAATGTATGTAGCCCTTTGTTGATGGCAGTGGTGAGGAATTATGGCTTCTAGCCCAGGTCAGCTTGACATGAAAGCCTTGGTTCCCTCTTTGTCCCTTCCCTCTTGAGTATCTTTACTTTTTCCCTCCTTTGGTTTTTAAATATATTTGCCTTCCTTTTACAGGAGATTTTTCTTTTATAACTTACTGTCTCATTCTTCATTTACCCTTTGTGGCTCTGTGACCTTAGCTTGTACTACCCTGCCACCATCTTCCCTAACTAGTCTGCTCACCATTCTACCAGAACTATTTTCTCAGAGGCCAGTGGTGACTTTCTTTAGCTAAAACCAATCATCTTTTCTTAGTTTTCATACCTTTTTGGATTTCTTTTATTGACCTACCCTTTCTTCTTTTAAATTCTCTCCTTCATTAAGGTTTGTGGCTGTTCTTTTTCAAATCTATCTTTGTTTTTAAAATTTTTATTTTTTTATTTTTAATTTATGGAATAAAAAAAGCATTTCTATAACATAGTACAATTAAAAAAGATGATCGCACATGAAACTGCAAATCTACTATATATAACTTGCTATTCTGTTCAAATAATGTCAATTTCTTTTTTTCTTTCCTTCCCCTCCCCCCCACCTAGAGATGTGTCATTAGATGCTATGTCATTAGATGTGTCATTAGACACAAATAGGTATATACATATATATGTGTGTGTGTGTGTGTGTGTGTGTGTGTGTGTGTGTGTGTGTGTAAAATTGTTCACTTCTATTTATCAGTTATTTCTCTGGATGCAGATAGCATCTTCATATGTCCATAGTAGTTTGTTTGGATATTTATAATAGTGAAAATAACTTATTCTCTCAAAGTTGTTCTTAAAACAGTATTGATATTACTGTATACAATGTTCTCTTGGTTTTACTCATTTTGCTCTTTATTATTTCATTCAAGTCTTTCTGTGTTTTTCTAAAATCATTGAGCTCATAATTTCTTATGGCACAGTATTGTTGTTATAATCTGTTATAATCATATTCTACAATTTGTTCAGCCATTCCCCAGCCGATGGGCTTCCCTGCAATTTCCAGTTCTTTGCTACCACCAGAGGGCTACTATATTTTAGAACATGTAGGTTCTTTTCCTTTTTCCCTAATCATCTTTGGAAATAGACCAAGTAGTGGTATTGCTGGGTCAAAAGGTATAGGTAGTTTAATAACTCTTTCGGCATGATTCCAGATTGCTCTCCAAAATGGTTGGATTAGTTCACAATTCCATCAACAATGAATTAGTGTCCCATTTTTCCACATCGCCTCCAACATTGATTTGTCACTTTCCCCTTTGATCATTTTTAGGCAATCTGGTAGGTGTAAAATGGTATTTCAAGGTTGTTTTAATTTGGATTTCCCTAATCAATAATGATTGAGAGCATTTTTTTTCATGTGACTATAAATTGTTTTGATTTCTTCATCTGAGAACTGCCTGTTTATATCCTTTGACCATTTATCAGTTGGGGAACAACTTGTATTCTTATAGATTTGACAAAGTTTTTATGTGTTTTATAGTTTATATATATTATAATAATATGTATTATATTATTATAATATATATTATATATTTTATATATTTGTGATGTGAGACCTTTATCTGGTAAACTGATAAAATTTCCCCCTAATTTTCGGCTTTACTTCTGATCTTGGCTACATTTGTTTTATTTGTACAAGATCTTTTTAATTTAATATAATTGAAATTAACCATTTTACACCTAACTTTGCTTTCTGTCTCTTGTTTGTTCATAAATTGTTTGCCTATCCATAAGTCCGATAAGTAATATGTTTATGTTCTTCTAATTTTCTTGTAAAATCTCTGTTTATAACACATGTCTATTTTGATCTTATCTTGGTAAATCGTGTAAGATATTGGTCTGTGCCCAATATCTTACTGCTTTCCAATAAGCCATACTGCTTTCCAGTTTTCCCAACAATTTTTACCAAATAATGACTTCTTTTTTTCCTTTGTTTTTGTTTTGTTTTTGGTGAGGCAATCGAGGTTAAGTGACTTGCCCAGGGTCACACAGCTAGTAAGTGTCAAGTGTCTGAGGCCAGATTTGAACTCAGGTCCTCCTGACTCCAAGGCCAGAGCTTTATCTGCTGTGCCACCTCACTGCCCCGACAAATAATGAATTCTAATCCTAAAATCTTAAGTCTTTACACTTGCAAAATACAAGGTTATTATGTTTATTCGCTGCTGTAAATTGTGTATCTACTTTATTCTGTTGATATATATTTTTATATTTCTTAGTCAGTACCAGATACTTTTGATAATTACTGCCTTATAATATAATTTAAGATCTGATACTGCTAAGCCTCCTTCCTTTACTTTTTTTCCTGCATTATTTCCTTTGATTTTCTTGACTTTTTGTTTTTCCAAATGAATTCTATTTTTTTCTTAATTCAGTAAAAAAAATTTTAGGGTAGTTTAATTGGGATGGCATTGAATATATAAATTAGTTTGGTTAAAATTGTCATTTTTAAATTATCTTGACTCTACCTACCTGGGAGCAATGAATATTTCTCCAAAAGTCTGATTTTGTTTGTATGAAAATTTTTTTTTTATAATTTTGTTTATGTAGTTCCTGGATTTGTTTTGAAGGTATACTCCCAGGTATTTTATACTGTCTACAGGAGGGCTTCTTAAACTTTTTCCACTCTTGACCCCTTCAGTCCTTCTTAAACTGTGAGTCAGGACCCCAGACCCACAGTTTAAGAAGTGCTGGTTTAGAGTTATTTTAAATGGTTTTTTTTTTTTACTATCTCTTCTTGAAGAGTTTTGTTTGTGACATATGGGAATTCTGATGATTTATGTGGATTTACTTTATGTCCTGCTACTTTTGCTAAAATTATTAATTGTTTCAGCTGACTTTTTAGTTGAGTCTTTGGGATTTTCCAAGTATATCATCATATCGTCTGCAGAAAGAGATAGTTTTATTACCTCATTGCCCATTCTGATTCCTTCTATTTCTTTTTCTTCTCTTTTTACTGTTTGCTAGGATTTCCATTATAATAATGAATAATTTTGGTGACAGTGGGCATCCTTGTTTCACACCTGATCTTACTAATCATTATCTAAAACTATCAGCAAGCATTATTTGTAATGAGGATAAACTAGAAGCCTTCTATCTTTCTGAATGCTTCCTCTCTGGTTCCATTGATTTATTTGCATCTCATTCTGTCCCTTACCTATATTCATCCTTTAAGGCTTAGTCCTGGAATCTTTACTATGTCTGTCTGTCTTTCTGTCTCTCTTTTTTGGCAATTGGGGTTAAGTGACTTGCCCAGGGTCACACAGCTAGTAAGTATCTGAGGTCAGACTTGAACTCAGGTCCTCCTGACTCAGGGCTGATGCTCTATCTGCTTCACCACCTAGCTGCCTCTTTACTCTCTTCTTTATACTTACTCCCTTACAGAGTGTTGAATGATTTCAGTAGCCTCTTGTATGCAGGTAATTTTTAAGATGCCAGTCCTTTTTGTTGTCAAAACCTTCCATCCAGTCTTACCTTTTTACAAGTTGTTCGTCCTTAAATTTGTTTGTTGAATGAGTATAATTTATTAAGTAAGAAAGCACCATATTATAGTAGAAAGGACATGAAACTGGAAATCAAGAAATTTAGACTAGCATTGACACCTAGTTATTATTTGACCAAAGGCAAGTCACTTCACCTCTGGGCCCCAGCTTCTGACCTCACAAGGTTGTTATGTTGAAAGGTGTTTGTAAACCTTAAAATGCTATAGCAGTGTGAGCTATGGTCACTCAGTCTTCTAGGGTATTCCAAAGAAATAGATGCCATGGTTCCTTCCTTTAAGAAGTTTAAAATCTAGCTGAGGAGCTGAGACCTCCTAAAGAAATATCTAATATTATGGCATAGACTCTATTTAGAGGAGAGTTGAAGGAGTTTATGGTAAGGGAAAGGTTGTGTTAGGGGTTTAGCTTGTGAAGGAGGCTTCATGGAGTAGATGAGTTGTGAACTGAAGAAATGATAAAATTTGGATTAAAAGGAGGCCAGGGTAAGAGCAGGAGCAAAGACCCAGAGACAGAAGGGACCCTGGTATGCATGGGGAACATTAAGATCAACTTGACTGGAGCAAATGGTGTGTGTGTTGAAGATAACGTTGAGGCAGTTAATGGAAGCCTTTGACTTCCAGACTAAGGATTTTGGATTCAAGCTAGGAGGCTATTTTAGGTTCTGGGTTAAGGGAGTGGTGTGATAAAAGAGGTGTTTTAGAAGATTAATTTGGCAGTGTTGTGTGCAGTGAATTGGGGGTGGGGAGTAAGGGGGAGAAACTTGAGGCAGGGGAGCTAGCTAGGAGAGCCTAGCTCTCTCCTTGCTGTGGTGGTAGCAGTGAGAATGGAGGCAAAGAGACAAGTTGCTTGTGAAGAAAGAGTAGAAAGAACTAGTGACTAGCTGTGTATGGGGAGTATAGGAGAGAAAAAAACTTCAAGGCTAAATGAAACTTGAACCTGAGAGACTGAGAAAATGCTGGTGTGATATAGGAAAATAGGGAGGTGGGGTCATGGAGCTGGTTTGAAAAAAAAAGATAGGGTAATTTTAGTTATGTGCTACTGTTCCCCCCCAACTTAGCACTTAAGGTGAGCTGTGCTGTGGGAAAGCTAACACCTTCAAACTAGCCTGGAGATAGAAATTTCAGAGTTGTCAACATAGAGACAGTAGTTGAAACTTTGAAAGTGAATGAGCTGTGTAAAGTATGGCGGTGACTGTTTTGAACTTTGAGGGTGAACTATCTGAAATACCTGTTTGTGTTTCTTTACCCTTTGGTGTCATGGTCAAGGATAGCTAGTCATCAATCGGTATCATAGTATTATGGATGGAGCGTCCAAAGCTTGCCATCCAAGCCCATGAGGAGGCTTCCTGATAGTACTGGAAGAATGGATTAAAAAAACCAAATTGCTGGGCTCTCTGGACTGAGCTTAGACACATTAGCACTAGGAAAGAAGATGCCATGTTTTAATCTGGGAACAGGAGGGGAGTCAGTTCATGGTGCGATGCCTAGTTCAGAGGGAAATCAAGAGGGCCAGGCTGGGAGAACTTTGGTGAGGGACACCCAGTCTGGACCTAGGAGGAGTGTCTTTTATTTGTATATATACTTTTCCTATGAAAATAAACCCTAGAAATAGGCTGTTGTGGTCCTGAGTATATGGAGAAAGGGAGGAAAGGAAAGAGAAATGAGTGCAAAGAAAGGGCCTCTGATGATGGTGGCTGTAGTGGAGGTAGAATGGGCTGTCCTTAGGAAGAAGAGAAGAGGGGATTCTGGGTTCCCTCCCCCAGAGGTGGGGTTGGGGAGGGGGCAGTCCGTTAACAGCCAGAAGAGTGGAAGGGGCATTGGCAGGAGGATTAAGAGAGAAGAGCAAATCTATCTTACCCTATGGGAAAATGGGGGGTGGGGGAAGGGGATAAGCGAGGTGGAGAATGATAGAAGGGAGGGAGTAATCAGATGCAAACCCTTCTGAGGAGGGACAGGGTCAAAAGAGAGAATAGAATAACCCGGGGGTAGGATAGGGTGAAGGGAAATATAGTTAGTTTTTCACAACATGCCTGCTATGGAAGTGTTTTGCATGACTACACATGTATATAACCTGTATCAAGTTGCTTGCCTTTTCAATGAGGGTGGGTGGGGAGGGAGGAAGGGAGAAAATTTGGAACCCAAAGTTTTAAAAACAAATGTTAATTGAAACTTACTAGCTGTGTGACCCTGGGCAAGTGACTTAACCCTGATTGCCTTACCAAAAAACAAACCAAATGTTAAAAATTGTTTTTATGTGCAACAGGGAAATAAAGATATATAGGCAATGGGGTACAGAGATCTATCCTGCCCTACGGGAAAATAGAAAGGGAAGGGGATAAGAGAAGGGAGGGGGTGGTAAATAGAAGGGAGGGCAGATTAGGGGAAGGGGTATTCAGAATGCATACTGTCTTGGGGTGGGGGAGAAAATTTGGAACTCAAAATCTGTGGAAGTGAATGTTGAAAACTAAAAATAAATATTTAAATAACTTTTAAAAAATAATCTCTTAAAAAAAGTATCAGAAACAAGACTGGAATTGAGATCTTCCTGACTCCAAGTCCAAACACACTAGGTGTTAGAATGCCAACACCTAAAATCTTTGAGAAGAAATCTAAAACAAACAAAGTGAATGCTGTGAAATGATAATGGCCCAGGTTGGCTTAGGAGGAGCTATAAAAATGCACTTCTTCCCACCCACTCCCTTTCTCTGAAGAGGCAGGAGGACTCTGGGTGGGGTAACAATACATCTGCTGTCAGTTTGTTCGATGTATTGGTTAGTTTCACTGAGCTCTTTTATCAGTCTTTGTCGCTTAGCTCTCTGGGATTGGGAGAGGTCTTTTTGATAAACGTAGGTGATAATTTTTAAAAAGATAAATAAAGAGAGAAGAGCACTCTGAAACACTTATTTACCCAGAAAGTTCTTTGAAACCTTAATGGATTGTGGATGGCCTGGACCAGGGAGAAAGAAGATCCTTCCCTTTTTCCCTTCCATCTTTCACAAACTTTTTTAGGGAAAGCACAGTACCAACAGATTGTGTCTCCCTAAAGGACCCTGTTTGAGGCTATATGGGCAGCTAGGTGGTACAATGGATAGAGTGCCAGGTCTGGAGTCAGGAATTCAAATTCAGGAGTTCACTCTTTGTGAATTCAAATCTGGCCTCAGATACTCAGATATTGTGTGACCATGATCAAGTCACTTAACCCTATTTGCCTCAGTTTCCTCATCTGTAAATTGAGCTGGAGAAGAAAGAAAACCTCAGATAGGGGCACAAAAGAGTCGGATGTGACTGAAATGGCTGAATAACAGTGAGACTTTACACAACAAATGTTTTTGGTTGATTGACCTGATAGGATATTTATTTCTATTTTAACCATGTTAAGCTGGAGTTATATTAAGCGAAATCTCACCATTGGCTTTGTTGGCAATCAATTTTTGTACAAACATTTGTTGTGGTGAGCTTTCAGAATTTACTTTTCCTTATCTTCTCAACCTTGCCCCCTACGTTTGGTTTCCCTCACCTTTAAATGGGAGTAGTAGGGTTTTTCAGTGGTCACGTTAGCTGATGTTGTTAGCTGTCTTGTGTTAACCTGTTTCTTTCCCAAAACATGCTGCCTCCTGAACCTCATTTTATTTGATTTTTTACCATTTCACCCCCAGAGGTCACACTAATTCTTAATTTCTTTGTGACTGAGTGCTTCTGTGCCTGTTCTTCCTTTGGCTTGAACCCTCTGTGATGAGGCTCCCTTTTATTCCACCATCAAGGCCATTAATGATGCTGTTCAATAACAGGAAATGACATTCAATGAATCCACTGTGGCAGTCTGATTTGTATGTGTTATAATGATATTTGGTTCTTTTCCCTGCTGGGCCATATAATTTTAAATAAGTCTAGGGGAGTTATGAGGAGAAGCTTGGACTGCTCACTAACTTTTCCTTTCCTTTCTAGTGAAGGTCTTTTGACCTTAGATTGTCCCTTTCCTGTTGTGGGGTTGTGCAGTTAATTCATCTGTTCTCTTCCTTGGCAGGCAGAGGTGGTGCATCTATCTATGGTAAACAGTTTGAAGATGAACTTCACCCCGAGTTGAAATTCACAGGTGTGTATAATCTGACCAGAGAGCACGGGCAGGGAAGTGGATTTCAGAATTTAAAAAGCTCTTCCTTTGGCTGTCACTCTAGGTGACTGGGAGATTAGCATAGTGCCTGGTAGCTGCTCAGCCCTGGTACCACAAAAGGAAAGTGGCAGATGTGAGAAAAGGCATCTGCTCAGGACCTGCTGAGTAATGTGAAGAGCTGGTCTGCAGTGTTTTGGTCTCTAACTACCTGTTGTGGGAAGTTAGAAGTTGCCCAAAGAGAGGATTTGCTAAAGTAGGATGATGGGGAGAGGAGGCTGGGTAATATGTCAGTCATCCTGAGAGAAGGCAGAAGGTCTGATGAGAGCAAATTTGAATGTATTTGCCTGAGAAGTACTCATCTAAGAATGGGTTTGGGTTGGGGACCCAGAAGAGAAAGAAGGGAGGTAGTCTAAGATAGCCTGATAAAACTGGGGATTTTACAGGGAGAAGAAGGTTGAAGAGAGTCTGAGTGAGATATAATGAAGACCAGCATTAAAATGATGGCTTCTGGAATCTTCAATAGTTGCATTGTGAAGCTCTGATGTTCACTGCTGCTTTTTCTCTCTCTTTTTCTCTTTTAGGGGCTGGAATTCTTGCAATGGCTAATGCAGGGCCAGACACCAATGGCAGCCAGTTCTTTGTCACCTTGGCCCCTACCCAGTGGCTTGATGGGAAGCATACCATTTTTGGCCGTGTATGTCAGGGTATAGGGATGGTGAATCGAGTGGGTATGGTAGAGACGAATGCCCAGGACCGTCCTGTTGATGATGTGAAGATTATCAAGGCTTACCCATCTGGATAAAAGTGGAGTCTGGGCGGATACATCCTTGGCCAGTTCCATTGAGTTTCAGTGAAGATTTCTTAACTGGCTGGTCCCTAGGTGGCCTGTGGACATCAGAACAAAAAGGCCTCTACACTCTCATCTCTTTGCTCTTGAGTCCTCGTTGGACTTGACCTTGTACTTTGTTTTGTCCTGCAGAATAAGCCGTGTCTCAAATGACTAGAGATGAAAGTGCGTTTTAATTAACAAGACGCTTATTTTCTTCTCCTAAGACATAAATGTCAAAACATTGTACATACACTCGTTATTGCATTGACCAAAACTGTTCTCTCCTGTATTTTTTTCTTCTGATCCATTTGGGAAAAAAATTAAGTAGAATCAGGAGATATTGGTACATGCAGACTTATTCATTCTAAACTGAATCTTTTCCCAAGGAGTCCTACTCCTTGGCCTTGGTGACTAATAGCAACAGAATTGGTAAACTTATTTCTGGGCATATATGTGTGTGTGTGTGTGTGTGTGTGTGTGTGTGTGTGTGTGTGTGTGTGTGTGTGTGTGTGTAGAGGACTCTATGGTTATTACATATCTATCAACACATATGCATATTGGTGTTCAAACCCTTTCCATACACGTATAGATTTTGAAATTCCAGGCATAAACAATATTGTTTCTAACATTCAGACACTCCAAATGAAATCATACTGAATTTGTGCCAAATGGAAAATACTTCCAATAGAGAAAACAGATTTCTAAGATGCTGTTAGGTGGGAAGGTTTATATGTGATTGATTTTGAAATGAATTTCATTCAAGGAAAAAAATGTGTTTAACTCCCCATTTTCCAGCAAGGAAATGAGATCTTCAGTGGACATAATGATAGACTATGGATTCTCCTCTCTTGTTTGTTTTTATGTCACCTTCATTTCTGAATGTTTTTTCCCTCACCCCTGAGAGCAATCCCTTGTAACCAAGAGGGAAAAAGCAAGAAGAAAAACAGTTCATCAAAACTAACCAGCCCGTCAGTCATCTGATGGGACGTTTGATGTTCCACACCACCAAATGCCTCCATCTCTGGGAAGGGAAGAGGAGTGCATTTGGCGTCTCTTAGAGGCCAGGTTTGGTTATGATAATTACATAGCGCTCAGTTGACCTGCATTCTTTCCGTTTACATCATTATAGGCACTGCATATGTTGTTTTCTTGGTTCTGCTGACTTCACAATTCAAGTAAATCTTCCCACATTTCTCTAAATTATAAATTCTCTTCTAAAAACAGTTGTATAGAGGTGAAAGGCCTCATCACTTTGACTACTTTAAACCAGAACCTTTCTATGCTTAGCTTTTAGAATGTGCTTCTTCTTTTATGGGGGTTGGGAGTGGGAGGTGGAGTTAATATTATATTACATGGAAAATAGAAAAAAAAATAGAGACGGTTGCTCTGTGCATTCTCATTTGTAATATCCTAAGGCAGCCTATTGTTCCTCATCTTAATGTTAGTAAGCGTCTCAAATTACTAAAAAAAAGTTCGTATCTTTGAGATTTTGCATTGTTTTAGGTTTATGAATCTCTGGTGAGCAGTAGCGGAAATACAGAGCTTCCTTAATAATAATAATAATAAAAACAATAAAAGTATTCCAGAGCTGCTCTGTTCAAAACTGGCTCATATTTAAAACAGGAGGCAGAGCTGAGGAAAGAGAATGGAAGCAATATCTGCTGGTATTTGTCTGTGAGGGGGTATTAAATTTAGATTGGCTGAGATAGACTCAGCTGAGGGACCTGAGCTATTCATTTAGCTCACAGGCACTCTGCTGCTGTACATTTTCACCTTGTGTGGATGAGGTTGGTGGTGTGCTTGTAAAGTTTTTCCCTCCCCCCTTGAGCTCCTCAAAGGCAAGACTGCATCTTTCAATCTTCTTTTGTTACTCCCAGTAGATGTTTTGCTTTCCAAATAACATCATTTTAAAAAATCCTTGAAGTGCTGAGCTGTGAATGGGCTAAATTGGAGACTTAAATATGGGAGCAGGATGCACACTGGAGAGCTTTGAGTAGGTGTGTTTGAGATGAGTAAGGATCAGGCTGAACTGGAATTTCTACAGCACTTTGAGATTGAGAGAGCACTTTGCCACCCCCTCCCCTCACCCCCCAAACATCCTTTTGAGAGAGGTGTTGTGTTCCTCTTCCCGTTTAGCAGATGAGGAGCTAGGCTAAGAGAGAAGGTGTTATTTGATCATGGTCAGGTAGCATTGGTATCAGGAACTATAAAACTGGATCCTCCGGCTCCGTTCCTGAGCTCTTCCCACTATTCTGTGCTCCTTCCCTCCCAGGAGTGTTAAGAGCTAAAAAAAAGGAAGCCAAACTCTGAGTAATTTTTTTAAAAAAAAAAGCCAAACCAAAATTAATCATCCCGGAGAATAGATAACAGCATAATGAAGTCCTCCCCTCTCTTTACTAAGAGTTGGGAGCCCACACCATCAGATGCAGTCACTGTATGGTTGTTTTGCACTTAAATAGCTTTTCTTTGTTACGGGGTTGGGGGGTGGGGGTGGGGGAGCATATATCCAGAAATGACTGATGTAAAAAACAGAATGCATCAATACATTTTTAAAAACATGTGTAAGAGCTAAAGTGATCTTAGAGATGTAGTCATACCCTTTTCCTTCTCCCTCTTACCTACCCCTCTTCCTTCTTTCACACATGATAAAATGGACCCAGAGATTTGGAAATGACTTTCTTGAGAAAGTCTGTGGTAGAGTCAGGGCTGTAACTCAGGTCTCTTGACTCCTAGTTTCTTCTTCTTTCTGCCATCTCATTAAATGAGACAAGGGAATTCAAGGTGTCTGGGGCACAGGGTTAGAGTTTTAGGGTGAAGGATAACCTGTATAATTTTTAAAGTACCCCTTTGTTCATCTAAGGGGTTTTTTTTAAGGCAATTGGGGTTAAGTGACTTGCCCAGGGTCACACAGCTAGTGTCAAGTGTCTGAATCCAGATTTGAACTCAGGTCCTCCTGACTCCAGGGCAGGGGCTCTATCCACTGTCCACCTAGCTGCTCCCAACTGCTTCACTTTTCATCGCTTTGTATGTCTCTCCACACGTTTCTGTATTCTTCATATTCATAATTACTTAGGGTGCAGCAACATTCCATTACATTTGTGCACCACAGGTGGTTTGCTTCTCCTCCCAAAGTGATCTTGGCCTCACGTTCACTGGCATCTGGAGAAAGGAGAGAAATGGAAAACGTTTTTGTGCAACAACATCCCTTGCTTCCAAAGCACTTGTAAATACAGAGTGCCCTCCAATTGGGGTACTGTTTTTCCTCAAAAAACATCTAAGATGATAGGTTTGTCCATTTTTGTTTATTTTTATTATGAATATAACAAGCAACAAACATTTCAATATGCAAAGACTAGAAAAAGAAGATGGTATATGAAACTGTGAACTATTACGTACAGTTTTTTTAAAGTGTATATTAAATCTAATGTGATAGTTCCAAACCTGTCCTGCTTGTTTGTCTCTTTCTGAATTTCCTTCTTTTCTCCCTTCTCTATTTTTTTTTAAAGCTAGGTTTGACTCTCCATTTTTTTCTTGGCATCCCTATTACTGCAACTCCTCATCACCCTCCACCCCTAGCTCTTCTAGTCAAAAATAGAAATCCTCCCTTGTAACAAATAAATAGCAGCAAGCAAAACAAATTAACAGATGAGCGGTTTCTGAAAATGTCTCATTCTGCACCTCTGCTCCACTCCTCTGCCAAGTGGTGGGAAGCATGCTTCCTCAGTCAATCTATTGGCAGGCATGATTGGATATTGCACTGAGTAGACTTATTGAGTCCTTCCAAATTGTTTTTCTTTACATTATTGTAGTTATCGTATAAATTGTTTTCTTGGTTCTACTCAAATACCTTCAACATTACTTCATACTAGGCTCCCCAGGTTTTGATGAAACTATACCTTTTGTCATTTGTTAGAGCACAATAATATTCCATTATATTCATATAGCCAGAGAGAGGCAGGGTAGTAATGGATAGAGAGCCCACCCCCAAGCCAATAAGACCTGAGTTCAAATCCCACATGTGACACTGCCTCTGACCCTGAGCAAGCCCCTCAATCTCTCCAGACAACTCTGCGATTACAAATTGCAGAGAAGATGCATTGGTAGAGGGAGTTTCCTTCCTGGAGAAAGGAAATCACAGGTCTAGGCCCTGTCCTATCTACATTCATATACCATTCAACCATTCTCTAAGTGATGGTCATCCACTCCTCCAGTTGCTTACTACCACAAAAAGGGCTGCTACAAACATTTTTGTTCACGTAGGTCCTTCCCGCCTTTCTGTGATTTGTTTAGGGATGTGTGCCTAGTAATGCCATCACAGTTTAGTAACTTTGGGTTTGGTGCAAAATTCCCTAGTTGGACTGATCACCGCTCCACCGATAGTGTATTAGTGTTCCTGTACTCCCCCAACCCCTCCAACAAGTCATTGCTAGAGATTTAGAGCTGGGATGGCCTTCAGTTTTACACAAGAGAACAGAAGTGTGAGAAAGGAAAATGAATTGGTAGTGCCATATGCGTAGTCTTGGCAGAATCTGAATTAGCCTCTAAGCCCCAAATTGTACTCTGTCCTCTCCTGCCTGAGTTCATGGCTCGGCACCGATGCCTGTGTAAGATTTCACAGATATGTAGCTGTGGGTGAGGTTGTGTTTGCTACAAGGAGTATGGATTCATAGAACTCATAATTTTCTTTTTTTCTTTTTTCTTTTTTTTTAGTATGAGGAAATTGGGGTTAAGTGACTTGCCCAGGGTCACACAGCTTGTCTAGTCTGAGACCAGATTTGAACTCAGGTCCTCCTGACTCCAGGGCCAGTACTGTATCCACTGTGCCACCTAGCTGCCCCTGGACTCAATTTTAGAGCTAGAAAGTACCTCAGAGATCATCTGGTCTAAGTGTCCCATTTTACAGGTGAGGAAACAGATCCAGAGAGGGGAGTGACTTGGCCAAAGGTCACACAGAATAGAGGAGAGGAGTCTAGAACTTGGGTTCTCTGAGTTGCATTCGAGTGCTAGGTAGTGTAGTGGATAGAGCTTTGGGTCTGAAGGAAGGCCGAGAATTCAGAAAATCCTGAGCTCAGATCCTCAGACACCACTGTCTGACCCTGGACAAGTCACTTAATCTCTGTTTACCTCAGTCTCCTCAACTGTAAAATGGGGATTTTTTATATGCATATATACATATATATATGTATATATGTATATATATGTATGTATGTGTGTGTATATATATATATATAGATGTATGTGTGTATATATGTGTGTGTGTATATATATATATTATATATATTATATATAAATATAAATAATATATATAAATATAAATTATATATATATGTATATATGTTTGTAAATTGCTTAATGCAGAGCTTAGCACATGGTAGGTACTATGTAAATGTTTATTCCCCCTGCCCCTTCCTCTTTTCTGCCAGGTCATGCTTTGGCCAGCCCCACAAGACCGGGCCAAAACAGCCAGATACTGTAGCATCTTGATTCCAGGATGTCAGACATCCTTCCAGAAGGTCAGATCTTCATTGGGACCAACTAGCTTTGTTACTATGGGCAAATCAATTCCTTCAATGAGCCTCCGTTTCTTGAAGCAAATACCTAGAGTCCCTATTTTATAAGGGTTTTGAGAGCTTCGTATGCTATGTAAAGTGCTTTAAAGTGCTGTGGATCACATTGGGGAATGGCTAAACGTTGTGGTACATGAATGTAATAGAATATTACATTTATACAGTAGAATACATACATACGATAAAACTGCTCTAAGAAATGAATACAGAGAAGCATGGGAAGACTTACATGAACAGATGTAAAGTGGAAGTAAGTTGAGCTAAGGAAATGAGATACACAACGACTGTAACTATGTAAATGGAAAACCACCACCACAAAACAATTGAAAATGAATGTTATAGAATGACAACAAGTCTGACCTCAAAGAAGAGAGAGGATCTCCTTCCCCTCTCCCCACTCCTTTGTAGAGGTAGAGGGTTCCCAGGCATGGAACATTGCATGTAATGTATGATCTTTTCAATTTATCGATCCATTTTGCAGAATTTCGTTTCCTTTTTCTTTAAATTTTTTGCTATGTGAGGCAGGGATTCTTTGTGTGGACCACTTTGGCCATTTGTAGAGTCTTCAGAATAATTTTTTAAAATTCATAATTGAAGTAAATGGTAAGTTACAGTTAGAGGTTAGTAAAAATAAAGATGTAATTCTTCCCCCCACTCAGACCTCCGAGTTTTTGGATCCCCCTGAAATCTAAGTTAAGAGCTCTTGCTATATAAAGAATTGGTTTCTGGGAAGGGGGAATGGGAGGGCTACAACAGGGGGAAATTTGGGTAATATAAAACCAAAAGATATCATAAAAGAACTTGTTTTTAAAAATGCTGTGAGTCAGTTATTGTTATTTAATGACCCCTCAAGACTTTCAACTTGAAGCTGATTTTGCAAAAGCTTAGGAAGCTCAGGTGAATTGGAACTGGGACCCAGGCTGTTTTGGGCAACTGCTAGGATTAGAAACCTAAACATCAGATAAGGGAGGCACCCCCTCGTCTCAATCCTCTGTCTCATGCTCCCCACACCTATGTGGATGTCATTTTAATAGCAAATGTCTTTAGAGCTTTGATTCTCTAGCACAGGAACACAGAGCCTGTCCCAGATTATGAGTTCAGCCCTGGTGAGAACCTCCTGACCTGAGAGCTGGGTCTACTCTGTTTCCCTGGAATAAAAGGACCTCTTGTTCTCACTGGTTTTTAAGGGGCTGGGACTTGATTTTCTAGCCTCATTGCCCTGAATGGCTAGAGCCTATGTGGTGTCTCCTCCTCTTTCCCCACCCCAACCCTGAAGCAGCTGTAAGGAGAAGGAACTTCTGACTCTTTTTGCTAGGTGCTAGGCTTTACCACTTGGCTTGGGGTTTGGATTTTGACTGCCACCTACAAAGAAGAGACAGCGTCTGCGTGACTGTGAGTTTCTCAAGCTGTACCAATTTCCTTGTAAGAATATTTTTTTACAGTTTATTTTATTTGTTGTTTTTAGGCAATTGGATTAAGTGACTTGCCCAGGGTCACACAGCTAGTAAATGTTGAGTGTTTGCTCGAAGGTCAGATTTGAACTCAGGTGTTCATGACTTCAGGGCCACTGCTCTTATCCATTGTGCCACCTAGCTGCCCTTCCTTGTAAGAATCTTAAAAGCTAGGAGGGACCGACCTCCATACGACCTGGTCTGGCCCACGGTCCCTAGTGTATTACTTAAGTGGATCCATGATTTCATCTCATGTGGCGTCTCCATCCACTGGTTGAGTTGCATTCCTCGACATCGGCTTTTGGTGTCCATATCTTTCCATAAATTCGCTATAGTGGACCCCCAGTCCAAATGCTGGATACTGCCTTCTGATTCTGTTAATGTTCTTAGGATACCAGAACATTGGCATTTGGTGTCCATATCTTTCCACAAATTCTCTAAAGTGGACCCCCACTCCAAACTGCCTTCTGATTCTGTTAATGTCCTTAGAATACCAGAACAACCCATGATAAATGCCCACCTCTTTCTGGTCATTTGTGGCCTCGATGATGTATTTTAAAACACCTCTGATACTGTACATTGTAATACTATATATTACAATTATAATGTTGTGTAATAGGTAATACTGTGCACTGCAGCCTCCTTACCCTCACAGTAAGACTGAGGTCACCGACTGATTCTTCTGAAACCCCATGATTTGTGATTGTATTGGATTATTGGGAAAATACTAGCATTACCAAGATATGCTTTTTAAAAAAAATTTATTTTTAGTTTTCAACATTCACTTCCATAAGATTTTGAGTTTTAAATTTTCTCTGCCTCTCTTCTACCCCTGCCCCCCCAAGATCTGATATAGGCTATACTTATTCATTCATATTAAAATGTTTCCCATTAGTCATGATGTTAAGAACGAGTAGAACCAATGGGAAGAACTGTAAGAATGAAGTAATAAAACAAAACAACAAAGGAAAAGGAGAGCAAATACGATGGTTCCATCTGCATTCAGACTCCATATGCTTTTTTTTTGTTTTTTTGACTCTTTGGGATTCCATGGACCACTCTGTCCATGGGTTTCAAGATATGCTTTTTTAAAAAAATCTTTTGCAGAGCAGGCAGCTAAGGTTTGGAGAAGTTACTTTCCTAAGGCATACTAGGTGGCACAGTAGGCAGAGCCTTGGGCTTAGAGTCAGGAAGATCTGATTTCAAATTCACCCTCAGTTGCTTAGTAGCCTGGACAAGTCACTTAACCTTTATCTACCTCAGTTTCCTCAACTGTAAATGGGGATATTAGTAGCTCCTGCCTCCCAGAGGTGGTTGTGAGAATCAAATGATATAGTATTTGCAAAGCACCAGGCACATAGTAGGGCATTTAATAAATGCTTGTCTCCTGACTTCCTAATGTCACAAAACTCATTAGTTTGGTCCTGGAGGAGAGGGAAAGACTTTAACCTAGATCTCATGCCCTCTAGTACAGGGCTCCAAATTGCATTTTCCCATTAGCCTATTCATTACCATTTGTTTCTTCTGGGCAGGTATCTTCTTCTTTTTGTTTGTTTGGCAAGGCAATTGGGGTTAAGTGACTTGCCCAGGGTCATACAACTAGTAAGTGTCAAGTGTTTGGTCTGAGACTGGATTTGAACTCGGGTCCTCCTGACTCCAGGGCCAGTGCTCTGTTCACTGTGCCACCTAGCTGCCCCTAGCCAGTGTCCTTGTGTGACCAGTGTGAGGGGAATATAGGACTATATAAGATGTGTGTGAGATGGACTCAAACACTCCCCCCCCTCCCCATACAGAGCACACAGTAGGATTTTCTCCATGGCTCATTGCCTCCCAGAGGATCCCTTTCCTCTTGAAGAGGACGGGTCAAACAAATACTGAGGCAGATGAGAATAGACTGATAGGCATCTTGGGGCTAAACTGGTACCCACATCTGGGAGGCAGAAGTGACTATGAGTGTCAGGGCCCTTTGGGTCCGGTTGGATCAGCTGTGCTTTTCTTTGGAGTGCTGGAATTGGTGTTAGGTTCCTTTTGGAATGGGGATTGGATTGAAGGGGAGGGGTTGCCTGGGGAGCCAAAGCAATATTAAGAATTAACCTTTGTAGATACTTAATTGGCCCAAACCCAGGCTTCCATCTTAAGAAAGAGAATTAAAAGGTATTCACATAAAAGTAATACACCGCCTTTGGGTTTTGTACGAACTGGATTTTGGTAGAGGTGAGTGTGGGAGACAGAAAGAAGCCTATATGTAAACCAATGCAGTCAATTATTCATTCTTTTAACATTCACCTATAAGGGCCTGGGCACTGAGTAAGGTTAAGAACAACTTTGCTCCACTTTCTAAGAGAGATGTGGAAACTGCTGTGGCTTGGATACTGATCACAGGGCTTGGCATGGAAAGCCCCACATTGTTGCTATTGTGATTTGTCTTTCATTTTCTTTTTTTTTTGGTGAGGAAATTGGTGTTAAGTGACGCCCAGGGTCACACATGTGTCTGAGGTCAGATTTGAACTCAGGCCCTCCTGACTCCAGGGCCGGTGCTCTATCTAATGTGCCACCTCGCTGTCCCATATTGTCCAGTTTCAAAGAGGACCAGTAACATCACGGGTGATGTCTTGACTTGTGTGTGAATTGGATTTAAGTGAGGCAGAGTTACACAAAGTCATTGGCCTTACTCTGTCTTTCAGAGTCATCGAAGTCCGATGGCAAGAGAAAAGTCAGGACCAGCAATGGCCCGGGATGCAGTGGATGACCTTGGTGTTTTCTGTGTCTGACCAAGTGCTCCACAGTGCCTGCTTCAGCCACCTTCAAAGCGGAACAAATTGTTCTCATCTGCCCATTCCTCTGGCGGAAGTCTTCACACACTTGGGGAAGACTCCATTCCCCTTCCCCACCACTCACTGACGGGTCTGAGGCCCATCCGTTACCCTCACTCTGGTTTAGCCCATCTGCCGAGATGGTTTTCCTGGGGCGTGGCTGCTGCCACTGTGCGTGCTACAGTGTCTTGGAGCCACAGGTGAGAGCTGGGTGCCAGGTGGACACCAAAGAGGGATGAGCAGCCCTGAAAAGGGCTCAGCAAGCCCCTCACCGGAGGTGCCAGTCCTCCCTAAACACCCCATGCACCTCATTCAAAAACCTTCATAGCCTCCTCCTCTACACTCACCTTTCCAGTCTTCTTACACCTTACTCAGGGGCGTTGTGAGGCTAAAATAAGATAATGGTTGTCAAATATTTTGCAAACCTTAAAGTGCTATATAAATACCAGTTATTATTATTATTATTAGCCTACAGTCACCAGGTGTCCAATCTGGCGATAACTTCATTCCCTCTGCTTTCTATTGCACTCCTACTGAGCTCAAGCAGTATTTATAAGAGAACGCCATCTCCAGTCGTCCTGATCTGTATCTGGCCACTGGACACAGATGGCTCAGGAGGAGAAAGTGAGGCTGTTGACCTTGCACAGCCCTCCCTCACTTAAATCCAATTCACATATCATCATGGCATCACGTTCCTGATGTCACAGTCCTCTTCAAAAACGAAAGACAAACAACAACAAATGTTAATAGAGCAAAATGTTTGTAGAGGTGTGCTGGTAAATATTTAACAATGGGGCGGGGGGGTGGTGGTGAGGGGAAGGAAATGTATGCACACACCTTTAAGTTTAATCTACACTAGACTTTCTTAAGTCTAGAAAATAAAACAAAAAAAATCTAGCCCTGATTTGTAGCAATTGATATTTGGGGTGCAAATGTTCATATTGAAAATTAGAGGGACAGCTAGGTAGTGCAGTGGATAGAGCACTGGCCCTGGAGTCAGGAGAATCTGAGTTCAAATTCAGCCTCAGACACATGATACTCACTAGCTGTGTGACCCTGGGCAAGTCACTTAACCCTGATCACCTTGCCAAAAAAAATAAAATAAAATAAAAAAGATAAGAGTTCCAGCACAGCCTTGACCTTATTGGATTCCTCGCTATTCCTAGCACAAGACACTCCATGTTTTCACTTGTCCCTCAAGCTTAGAACTCTATTGTCCTTCCTCTCCACCACGTGGCTTCCCTGCTAAATCCCAGCTAAAACCCCACCTTCTACAGGCTGCCTTTCCTGATCCACCTTAATGCTAGAACCTTCCCTCTACTGGTTATCTCCAACTTGTACGCATCTTGTCTGAACCTTGTTGTCTCTCCCATTAGATTGTGGGCTCCCCAAGGACAGGGACTGTCTTTTGCCTCTTTTTGTATCCCCAGTGCTTAGCACAGTGCCTGGCCCATAGCGGGCACTTAATAAATGGTCTATTTACTGACTGGTGGATCAATTTGAGCTCCCCAAAAATGGACTGGGCAGCCTCACAAGGAAGAGAGAATCCCATCTCTCAAGCTCTTGGAGTAGCGGTCTTAAACTTTCTTGGAGGCACTGTAGGAAGCAGAAAGTCCTGCTTAGGTATGGATTGGAGCAAATGATCTCAAAGGTCCCTTCCAGTGTTATGCTTCTATGAATCTGGGCACTTTCAGAGAAGCTTTCTTTGTTTGCTGGTTCATTTCCAGTTGGCGTGCTATGTGGAATCTTCCCACTAGGGGCCACTATAAGGACACACCTGAGATTCTCCAGTTTTTCAGAAAGATTTGTGCACTGAGACCTAGAAGTCTTCCACTGCCCAACAGGATTTACTAAATAGTGCCTACCAGCCCTTATGGATGTAGAAAGACAACAGCTGTTCAGTGACTAGGAACCAGGGATCCAGCTTAGAGGGAAGCTAGGTGGTGCAGTCAATAGAGCACCAGGCCTGGAGTCAGGAAGATCTGAGTTCAAATCTGGCCTTAGACTTACTAAGCCATATGATGTGGTCCTAGGCACGTCACTTCACCCTGTTTGCCTCAGTTTCCTCATATGTAAAATGAGCTGGAAAAGGAAGTAGCAAACCATTCCAGTATCTTTGCCAAGAAAACCCCATGGACAAATGTAGAAAACACTTTTTTTTAACTCTGCATTGAGGTGTGCTCATTCTGAAGCCCTGAGTTCGGTGGGTCCTTAAGGGTAACACCTTTGTTTATATGTTGTACATCAATATAGAGACCCAAACCCACAGGGCTGAGAGGCTTTATACTGTGGAGTGATAGAAAGAGGGCAGAATTCGGATTCAGGAATTCTGGATTGGTTCAAATCCTGAATCTATGACTTACCCTTGAATGTGACTGAGGATGTCAGTTTGTCTCAGTTTCAGTTTCCTCATCTTTCAAATGGGGATAATGATTTCTACACTCCCTCCCTCACAAGAAAGTAATTGTGTAGCCCTACCTGGAAATGAGCCGTGGCTGCACATGGTGTGGTTTAGAATCGATTTCATACAGTCAACAAACATTTTAAAAGTCTTAATTCTCTGCAAAGCAGTGTGCCAGGCCCTCCTGGAGTACTAAGATCAGTAAGATATGATCCCTCGCTCAGAGCTGCAACTAACTAGCACAGGATGAATGGAGCTTCACCTCAGGGGCTTGCATGGGATGAGAGCACACTTAGTCTCTGGATCATCTACAGCTCTGTTCTTCACATCATGGTCCTTCACTGGCCTGTGAGGTACAGGACCCCTGGCACATCCATCCCCACAACGGTCCCATCACTGCTCCTCATTCTAAACCTGCCTTTTCCCCCAATTCCTAGGGCAGTGGGGGTCAGATTGCTGCCTCTCCCAGGATGACTTGCACCCATTGTTTTGATGTTCTGCTGCTGGCTTACTCATCCAACTGTTTTTTGCCCCAAGGGACAATTTTCCCAGTTGTGGATATGTTTCTCCTTATAGGAGAATAAGCATTTACATAGTGCCTACTAATTTTCAGGCACTGTGCTAAGTGCTTTTCTTTTCTTTCTTTTTCTTTTTTTAAACAAATACTATGCCATTTGATATAGGAATTTACAATCTAGTAGGATTAACTCATTTAATAAATATTCGCTGAATACCTATTTGATGTGTAGTACTTTTCAGTCATGTCTGAGGCTTCATAACTCCATTTGGGGTTTTCTTAGCAAAGATATTGGAGTGGCTTTCATTTCTTTCTCCAGCTCATTTTACGTATGACGAAACTGAGGCAAACAAGGTTTAGTGACTTGCCCAGGGTCATATAGCTTGTAAATTTCTGAGGCCTGATTTGAACTCAGATCTTCCTGACTTCAGGCCCAGCACTCTATCCACTGAGCCACCTAGCTACTCCTATTTAGTGCATAGCATTAGCTCAAAGCTTAGTGACTTTGTACAATAACTATCCAGAAATCATGGGATCATGTAATGTCAGAACTGGACCTTTACACTTCAGAGACTGTCATCATTTTATAGACTGGGGAAACTGAGGCCTGGAAAAGTAGAGGGATTTATTTATTCAAAATCAAACAATCTGTGTCAGGGTTAGTACTATAAGACATCTTTTGATATAAAATCAATCAATTGATCGATAAACATTTATTAAGCCCTTATAGATAGTATGCTAAGTGCTGGGGATACAAAAAGAGGCAAAAGACAATTCCTGTCCTCAAGGAGCTTACCATCTAATGATAGGCACTTACCATCTCATTTACCCTCCAGTTCTTTATCTACATTCCATTCATGCTTATGAAACCATGCTAATGGGACATTTTCTCCTAAGAAAGGAAACAGGTTGCAAAGTAGAGATAGATTAATCCAGCCTCAAGGCCACATGTGGCCCTCTAGGTCCTCAAGTGCTGCCCTTTGAATTCAAACTTCACAGAACCAATCTTCTTAATAAAATGATTTGTTGTGTAAAACCTGGACTCAAAAGGCCACACCCAAGGACCTAGAAGGCCACATGTGAAGTCAAGTTTGCAGGCTTCCCACCCCTGGCTTAAGGTGTCCTATACTTTGGCCAAATGGAACCAAACACCCTGGAAATAGCATACCCAAGGCAGCTGCCTTCTTTTCCTTTACCCTGGAAAGATCTTGCTTCTCTCACCTGGATTCTCCACCTATGTTATCTCTGAGTTGTGTAGGGGTTCATAGTTATCAAAGCTTCAGAGTGTCCAGGGCCTCTTCATACCTGGACTGATCATTCCTACCTAGCATTGAGAGGCATCCTAGCACTGAATGTAGAGTTGAGACCTCAGTTTGAGTAGCACCCTTCTACTTACTGCACTTGTATAGACAAGTCACTTTTCCTTTGTGGGCTTTAATTTCCTCTTCTGTTAAAAAAAAAAGTGGGGATAGGGGGAGTTGGCAGCTTCGTGGTGCAGTGAAATAAGTGCCAGGCATGGAGTCGGGAAGGCTTGAGTTCAAATCTGGCCTCAAACACTTACTAGCTAGGCAAGTCACTTAAATTCAAGATACTAGGATGGAGATGCTGTTTGCCCAAATGTCAAATTAGAATCATAGAATGATGGAGCTAAAAGGTTTATGAACATGATCATAGAGATTATAGGATTGTAGATCTAGGGCTGGAAGGGGCCTTAAACCAATCCCATACTGCTAGGTGGCACAGTGGATAGAACACTGGTCCTGGAGTCAGGAAGACCCGAGTTCAAATCTGACCTCAGACACTTACTAGCTGCGTGTCCTTGAGCAAGTCACTTTACCCTGTTTGCCTCAGTTTCCTCATCTGTAAAATGAATTCAAGAAGGAAATGGCAAACCACTCCCATATCTCTGCCAAGAAAATTCCAAATGGGGTCACAAAGAGTTGGATGTGACTGAAAAACGACTGAACGACAACAAAAAAAGGGGAAGCATTGGATTAGATGACTGGGATTTAGAATCAGAGCATGAAGGTTTGGAAGACAGTGGAAGAATGCTGGACTTGGTGTGTGAATCCTGGTTCTGCCACTTACTAGCTTTATGACCTTGGGTAAGTCCCTCTTTGGGACTTAGTTTCCCCAACTGTAAAACTGTAAAATGAGGGGGTTGAACTTTAGGTTTCATTCCACCTCTAGCTCTATGATATATGATCCTATGATCTTGGTCAAGGTCTGTGTTTTCTCATCTATAAAATGGTGGGGTTGGTTTCTTGTTATTCATTCATTTCAGTCATATTTAGCTCTTTGTGACCCCATCTGGGGTTTTCTTAGCAGAGATATGGGAGTGGTTTTGCCATTTTCTTCTCCAGCTCATTTTACAGATGAGGAAACTGAGGCAAAGAGGGTGAAGTGACTTGCCCAGGGTCACACAGCTAGTAAGTATCTGAGGCCAGATTTGAACCTAGTCTTCCTGACTCCAGGCCTGGCACTCTATCTACTGCACCACCTAGCTGCCCTCACCAGGCAATGCAGTGAGTACCAAGAGAGGTAGCCTTTGCCCAGTGCCCTGCATCATGCTTAATTTTTCTGGCTCAGAACCATGCATGGCCCAAAAGAGGACTAAGGCAGCCTCCTGCTCAACCTGCTGGTCCTCTGTCTCAGACTTGCTGAGTCCTAGCAGAAGGGAGGGAGAGAGCCTACTCATCAGTATGTTTATTGGGTCATAGATGTTTTAGCTTCAGCACTCAGTAGATCTCAGAGAAAGAGCTTGCTTTCCTAGGAGGATCTTGCCAGGGCTCTATTAGAAGCTGCTGTTTAACATACCTGTGAAAATGTTCTCCAAGGTCTGTGGGGGAGAAAGGAGAAGGGATAATTCGGCTTCCGTATTATTAAACTGAGGAGAAGGAGGAGGAGGAGTAGAGGAAAGAGGAGAAGATGATGACCATCCTGTGTTCACCAGATTTGGAAAGCTCCCAAAGGAGAAAAAACACAGGGTTTTACATTTGTCTCTTTGCCAATGTTTATAAAAGAAAAGCCTGCCTTTTGGATTTCACCTTTGGAAAAATTTGTGCTGCTGTTTAAAAGAAAATGAAAGAAAAATACTCTGAGCCCAAAACTGACTGAGGAAGGATTTTACTAAATTGCTGCTTTTTTTCTTCCCTCCTTCCTTCCTTCCCTCCCTCATTCCTCCTTCCCTCCCTCCCTTCTTTCCTTCCCTCTTTTCCTTTCCTCCCTCCTTCCCTCTTTCCCTTCTTTCTTTCCCTCCTTTCTCTCCCTTCCTTTCTCCCTTCCTTCCTTCTTTCTCTCCCTCCTTCTCTTCTTTCCTTTTCTCCTTTCCCTCCTTTCCTTCTTTGCTCCTTCCTTTTTCCCTCCCTCCCTTCCTTTTTTCCTTCCCTTCTTTCTTCCCTCCCTCCCCTCCCGTCTCTCGTATCCTCCCCTCCCCTCCCCTCTCTTCCCCTCCTCTCCCCTCCCCTCCCCTCCCCTCTCTTCCCCTCTCCTCCCCACCCCTCCTCGCCTTTCCCTTCCCCTTGCCTAGAAAATGCTGCCCTGGGCATCAGTAGGATGTCTTCTAAGGCCTCATCTTTCCCTCACTGGCTGCCTGTTTCCCTTGGGCAGGTAATTTCACCTTTCTGTCCTTCAGCTTCCTCTATAGCAGAATGAGAGATAATAGACTTGAAGACCTTTAAAGTCTCTACTAGTTCTAATGTTTGAAGTCACATTCTTTAATTTTCTCATCAGTCTATCTCTGTGAGTAGGGACATAAGAGGATTACCAATTAACCCTAGGTTAAATATGGGGAAAACGAAAGGGGAAAAAATTGGCTCTGCCCCAGGGTATCACAAAGAGCCCTGAACTGGAAGTTTAGGGTTTTAGCATGGGTTTGAGAAGACCTGGGTTTGAGCCCAAACTTTGCCACTTAATAATTGCGTGGCTCTGGGCAAATATTTTTCCCTTCTTTATTAGTTTCCCTATGTGTAAAGCGAGGGGGCTAGAGGATCACAGTTCTAAATTGGAAAGGCATGTCCCAAGCCATTCCGTTCAACCTCTTCATTTTATAGATGGGGAGACTGAGGCCCAGAGAGGTTAAATAAGTTTCCCTAGGTCACACAGATAGTAATTGAGAGAGTCAGGATTTGAACCCAGGCTGCCGGACACTTTCAACTGCTACTTCTTAGAGATCAGCTCTAAGATCCCTTCCCTCCTACCTCTGCCATTCTGTGATTCAGAGCGGAAGATGAGCTGAAGCAGCTCTGCCTCCTGCCTCCCGGCCCAGGCAGTCAGGAGATTTGTTGGCTACAGCATCAAGAGCCCTACCTCTGCCCTCTCTTCTTCCCCTAGTTCCAAACCTGTCCCCCTCCCCCACAAGCAGCCTGGAGAGCATGCCTTAATGGAAAGAATTAACAGATTACCAGGGAATTCATGTGTTCTGTTAAGTCATGATCAACTTTCCTAAGCCAGAGTGTAGAAGAAAGCATAGGACGTATTTCTAATGAACTGTTCACTGCATAGCAGTCCTAGAGTTAATGAAAACCCGGGGTAATCATGGCAGCAGGGAGAAATCAAATGTAAGGAGAGTAAGTACCACCAGGGGCAACGTGCTAGGGAGTTGTTTTAATTTAGAAACTGAGTCTGGTGGCATTACACGCACATATGAGTTGCAGGGTTGGGAAGGGGGTGAGGTTTGGGAAAGGGAGGCTTGAGGGGCACTGGCAAATGCAGCTTGGCATGAAAATGAATTTTGGTTTTAAAAAACTCATCCATACTTCATCCTTGGTGGAGTTGCAGGCCTCCCACAACGCTGACTGCAGGGAAGGGGAGATGTCAAGTAGCAGGAATGACAGAGAATCTGGGGGAGGTTGAGGGGTAGGTGGAAGAGGGAGTGACAAGATGGTTCGGAAAGATCCATAAGTCTCTGAGGGAGCACAAGCCACTGCCTGAGGGAAGAAGTGGGGTGAGGAAGAAAAGAGAGATCTAGGTATTGGGCAGCCCACCAAGGAAGGAAGTGGCAGATGAGGGGTGGAAGGGAATGAGAGGGAATGGAATTATACAGTGAAACAGCCTCACATAGGAAAGACTATCCCTCTTGCCCATTCCCCAGGCTTCTCACCTGCCAACCTCCTTGTCTGCCAACCCCGGTGGCTCCGATGGCATCAAAGCTGGTGGAGCTTAAGGCCAAGCAGAGAGTTCGTTGGGCTGGGGGGAGGAGGGAGTGATGGAGGGACTGAGGTAGCCTACAAACCCATGGGAATCAGGATGGAGCCTTGGAGTGAGAGGACCTGGGATCAAATTCTTTACTTTTATGAATCTCAGTTTCTTCATCTATAAAATGAGGAGGCTGGAGCAGATGCCTCTGAGGCTTATTCTATCTCTGAGTCTATGATTGACCCCATCAAATTTCAAAATATACTGTAAAGTGGTAAATATAAAAATATCTGGTACTGGTGTGTGTGTGTGTGTGTGTGTGTGTGTGTGTGTGTGTGTGTGTGAACAATAGGGGGATGACATAGGCAATATGGCGTGGTGGAAAAAAGACCCGGTCTGGAGCTGGAAATGGGCTGCCTTCGAAAGAGTTGCTTTTGTAGGATGGGACTGTAGAGTTGGAAGGGACCTCAGAGATCATGGCCTCAAGGCCGCATGTGGCCCTCTGGGTCCTCAAGTATGGCCTTTCGACTGAATCCTTTGGATTCACTTGAGGACCTAGAGGCCACAGTTTCCCCACCCCCGATCTAAACCATAGCTCAGAGAAGGCAGTGACTTGTCCAAGGTCACACAGAGTGTTAAGCAACAGAGCTAGATTTTGAACCAAGTTCCTCTTGACTCCAAACCCAGATCTTCTGCCATCGTACCATTGGCCAAAACAAGAAAGAATGGGCTTGGGGAGGCTAGGTGGTGCAGTGGATAGAGCACCAACCCTGGACTCAGGAGGACCTGAATTCAAATCTCACTTCAGACACATGACACTTACTAGCTGTGTGACCCTGGGCAAGTCACTTAATCTATTGCCTAGCCAAAAAGGAAAAAAAAAAAAGAAAGGAAGAATGAGCTTAAGTTGAAATAGGTGGTTCCCTTGTAACTGAGGGCAAATTTCCTGATCCAAAGTAATTGAACACAAGAGCTACTAATAAAAAGAGGTAGAATCAATTGTTGTAATTTCCTTAAGGTCAGAGGGAATGGGCCTCCAATGAAAGATTTATGAGAGGAGCTGGACAAGAGTCACAGAGGATAAAAATACTAATAATAACCACTTTATGGACATGCAAAGGATAGAGAGAGCACTGGGTGAGGAGTTACAAAGACCTGAGTTCAAATGTGACCTCAAATACTAACTGTATGACCTTGGGAAAGTCATTTAACCTTCAGTTTCCTCAACTGTAAAATGGGGATAATAATAGCACCTATCTCCAAGGGTTTTCATGATAATCAAATTGAGATAACACATGTAAAGTGCTTAGCACTGTGCCTGACACATACTAGATGCTATATAAATGCTAGCTGTTGTTATTATTGTGTTATTACTTTAAGGTTTGAAAAATGCTTGACATATTATCTCATTTCATCTTCTCGACAACCTATTGAGGTAGGGGCTGTTTTTAATCTCTATTTTATAGATGAAGAAACTGAAGCCTAGAGAGATTAAGTGATTGGCCCAGGATCACATGACTGGTAAATCTCCCATAAAAGTTTCCAACGCCATCTTCCCGATTCCAGTTCCACGACCCTATTGGCTATGCCGCAAGACCTCTCAGTGCAATGAGGACCCGTGTGTTGATGGGTTGTGATCTGTAGCAGTGAAGGGACCATCCACGTTGATGAGATCCATAGATCCATGAAAGTATAGGAGTACCCTTACTAGGGGTCAGCACTGTGGGGAAAAAGAGAAAGGTCCCTGGCCCTTAAGAAGTTCATTTTCTTTCTTCTTTTTTTTTTTTTAATTTGGTGAGGCAATTGGGGTTAAGTGACTTGCCCAGGGTCACACAGCTAGTAAGTGTCAAGTGTCTGAGGCTGAATTTGAACTCAGGTCCTCCTGACTCCAAGGCCAGAGCTCTATCCACCTAGCTGCCCTAAGTTCATTTTCAAGGCAGTTTGGTATAGCAAAAGGAGCATTGTACCAGTAGCCAAGAGACCTGGCTTCTAGTACTGGTTCTCCGACCAAGTCTCTGGACCTCAGTTTCCTCATCCGCAAAATGTGAATGTTGGGCTAAATGATCCCTCTCCCCCTTTTCCTCCAGCTCTGGTGCTCTAAGATTCTAATCTCGTTGGAGAGACAAGATTAACACAAGTGAAAACAACAGCAGACAATACAGGACAGGATATAATTGAGTGCTAAATTGGGTGGTACAGACTATGCTTTGAAAATAGATTGGCAACCATCTGTCTTGGGGGGCAGAGGGCAGGCGCCTGACCTGCCTATTGCTGAATACGTCCTCCCCGGCTCCAGAATTCTGTGGCTCTGAGATGGCCTCTCCTAGATGCTGCTGCAGGGACATTGTGTTTTGGAGGGGGACAAGACCCCGCAGAGGGTGGGCGGGGGTGTTATCAGGAGACAGCAGGTTTCATCAGTTTGTAGAATAAACTAAACTCATCAGACACTTATTACCCAGATACTATATGCAAAGTACCATGGATAGAGAGCTGGCCTCCAGGTTAGGAAGACCCGAGTTCTAGTCAAGACTGACACATACTGGCTGTGTGATCCCAGACAAGTCACTTAACCTCTCAGGTACATCTCTCAGACTATATATGTAACTGGATAGGTGTTGTTCCCATAAGATAGAGGGGGTTCTTCACTGGAGCTCCTTACACTGATGAAATCATAGAGCCTGTTTACATATACATGCATGCATACATACATACATATATGCAAGGCACAGTGCTAGGGATTCAGATAGGAAAAGATGACCCAGTCCTTGGCTTCAAAGAGCTTACAATGGACTGGGAATGGGAGAATGAACAGTAACAGATAAGTAGAATACACATTAATCAATCAATCAATAGACATTTATTAAACACCTACTATGTGCTCTTGTTCAGTTGGTTCAGCCATGTCAGACTCTTCATGACCCCATTTTGGGGGGATTTTCTAGGCAAAGATATTGGAGTTGTTTGCCATTTCCTTCTCCAGCTCATTTTACAGATAAAGAAACTGAGGCAAAGAGGGGAGTGACTTGCCCAGAGTCACACAGCTAGTAAGTATATGAAGCCGGATTTGAACCCAGAAAGAGGAGTCTTCCTGACTTCAGGCCCAGCACTCTATCCACTGTGCCCCCAGCTGCCCCTATATGCCTAGAATTGTGCTAAGTGCTGGGGATACAAAAAGAGGCAAAAGACAGTCCATGCTCTCAAAGAGATTACAGTCTAATGGAGGAGAAAACAAGCAAACAAAGATGTACAAAGCAAGCTATTTACGGGATAAATAAGAAATAATTAAAAGCGGGAAGCAGCTAGGATTAAGAGAGTTTGGGAAAGAGGTTATGGAAGATGGGATTTTTAGAAGGAAGCCAGGGAAGTCTGTAGGTAGAGAAGAGGTAGGAGAACATTCCAGGCGTGGGACACAGCCAGAGAAAATGCCCGGGGCAGAGAAGTGGAATGTCTTGTTTGTGGAACAGCCAGAAAGTCAGCGAGTATAATCAGTGAGCCTGAAGACAATAGCAGAAGAGATCACCGCCTTTGGTCCCATTTCCATGGCATGGAAGAGGTCAAGCAGAGGGATGAGAGATTCAAGGAACAAGGAATTACTTTTGGCTGGAGGAATCAGGGAAGGCATCATGGAGGAGAATCCTAGGAACATGAATCTATAAAGACCTAGAAGGGAACTGAGAGACCACTAGTTCTACTTCTTCATTTTTAGATGAGGAAATGGAGATTAAATCACTTGCCTAAAGGCACACAGGGAAAAATGAAAGAGCAGGGTTTTGCACCCAGGTCCTCTAGACTGAAAAATCCAGCATACTTTCCAGAGTTCCCCATTGGAGGCATCAGCTGAGCTGGTCCTTGAAGGAAGGGAATTATTTTAGCGGTCCAAAACGAGGAGGGGTCCATTCTAAGCATGGGAGACACACCAGGTACAGATACACAAGGGACAGAGAGGGTAAGCAGGTGTAGTAACAGCCTTCCACTCAAGATGCCAGAGTGAGACATCTGAACAAAGCCAGTTTCCAAAAACCAAACAGGAACACTTAAAAAATAAATAAACTACATAAGAAAATTAAAACCAACCAAAATAAAAAATGAGTAAAAAGAAGAAAAGTACCAATACAATAAAAGCAACCACCACCACCAAATAGCCTTCTACAGATTTTGGGAAATGGTTAGGGTTCCATTCTGACTGAAACATAAGTGAGGATGAAGGGGAGGAGAATGACATAAAACTGCAAAAGAAAGTTGGAGTTAGATTTTGGAAGGCCTCAAACATCTAGCTGAAGGGTTTGTATTCTGTTCAGTAGGCAAAGGGTAGCTTCTGAAGATTTTAGGGGCAGGGGAGTGGCATGATCCCAACCAAGGGCAGATGTAGGATGGATTTGAGATACTGGAGATGGGCTCACCAGGCAGAAGGTCACTACAGTAAGATAGTTAATGTTCTTCATTTTCAAAGAGGACTGATGACATCATGATGTGATGGAGGATGTCTTAACTTGTGTGTGAATTGGATTGAAGTGAGGCAGAGTTGCACAAGGTCATCAGCTTCTCTCTCCCAGAGTCACTGAAGTCCAGCGGTAGGACAAAATAACTGGCGGTGGCCTGGGTTGAGGTGGATAATCTTGGCATCTTTGGTGCCTGACCAAGCTCTAAGTGTTCCACAGCACCTGTTCCATCAGCCTTCATGGCCGCTGGAACAGATTGTTCTCATCTGACCATTCCGTCGTGGAGGAGTCTTCACATGCTTGGGGTCTGAGGTCTGTCCGTTACCCTCCACCCAGTTTAGCCCATCTGCCGAGACCATTTTACCGGGGTGTGGCTGCTGCGCATGCCGCAGCATCTTAGAGCCACACGTGACGGTTGGGTGAGAGGTGGACACCAAAGGTGGATGAGTAGTCCTGAAAAGGGCTCTGCACCCCTCATGCCAGAGGGTGCTCATCCTCCCCACGCACCCTATACGCCGCTGAACTAGGGTGGTGGCAGCAGGAGTAGTGAGGAGGAGGAAGGGTGGGATACAAGAGTTGTTGTAGATAGAAGGGACAGAACCTGATAGCTGACACTATTTTTACTGACCATCCTGCTGGTGCTGGCCAAAGGGATACGCAACCTATCTAGAGATGCAGCTCTGAAATTGGAGGCAAGGCACGTAGGGTCATAGATCTGGAGCTGAAAGGGACCTTAAAGGTCACGTGGTCCAATGCTCTCATTTTACAGATGAGAAAACTGAGACTCAGACGAGGGGAAGTTTCTTGCTCAGGGTCACAGAGCTAAGAAGCATCAGAGGCTGGATTTGAACCCAGTCTTCCTGACTCCAAGTGCAGCTCTCTATCCACTGTATCACAGTGCTTCTCTCAAGGTTAGAACCTAATCCTAACTCGGTCTTTAACAATCTAGATGACCTTGGGCAAGTCATTTTTCTTCATCTGAGCCTCAGTTTCCTCATCAACAAAACAAAGGGAATAAATTCCATACTTTCTTTGTACATTTTCCATCATTGTATCCCTAATACCCAATATATTCTGTGCCTCAATGGTCCTCTTTAGCCACACCCAATTGGGTCTTACCAGGCTCTAGCACGTCTTTTCCATTGAGTAAATTAGTGCTCAATTCTCCCCTGCTTACTATCCCTTTGGGTCAGCACCTGCTTTTCATCCCCAGCAGTTGGCACCATGCTGACATAGTAGGTGCTTATTAAATAAATGTTTATTGATTGATTGGTAGAAAAGAGAAGGAATAGACCCCTCTCAGACCTACCACTAACATACCAGTATGGAACGTGGAGCTTACTGTTCATTACGACATGAGTTCCTTTAGAATGAGTGCTGATTCATCTGTATATTAGCATTCCTCGCTTTCTTCACTCCCCAACCTAGTGCCTTGGCCTTTTTTTTTTTTAATAGATCAATGATTTCATTAGTATATGGAAATCCCCAGTGAGGAAACTCCCTCTACTTACTCAGGTTGGCATGTGCTCTGCTCTTCATAGTCTTAGAAAATTCCCTATGTGCCTGAGACATGAAGTGACCTGCCCAGAGTCACACAGGCAGTATGTGTCAGGGTCCAGACTTAAGCCCAGGTCTTCCTAACTTCCAGACCAAGCGTTTATCCATTATTCCATACTGACTCTCAGCTGAGACATACGTCACAAGTGCTTAACAAGTTAATTGATTGATATCAATTGAATTCATACCATTAGCTGCTCAGCCAGCTGTGGGGCTCCTCCTCTGCCTCTAGGATCCCCAAATGCACAATCTCCTGCCCTACCTACCATCCCTGGCCTCACCCAGTCCAGTCTTAATTGAATGCTTATCATGGACATTTAATGAACGCCTCCAGAGGAAGGACGTCAGACTAGTCTTCCCCACGACCCAGGACGCCCAAGGAGGCCGCATTCTGGTGCCCGTTTTTCTTTATTCTCTTCTTGTCGGAGGTCACCTTCTAACCCAGTCATTCGTACTGAGAATGAGGTCAGGTGAGAGCATGCTTGAAGTCTTTGATAGCGCAAGAGACGTGTGGGTGCCAATTATCCAAGATCTTTTTGTGCATGATTGCATGCTCATGCTTGTAATCAGAAGGACGCACGCACAGTGACTGCTAGCTGGGGGCCTGGCCAGAGCCACACTTGAGTGGGGTCTGACTGTCACCATCAGGAAGAGGGAGAGCTAACCCCATAGATAGCCCGCCTGGCAAGCACCGGCTGTCCGGCTTCAGTGGCTCACCCCTGAAAGCCACTGATATCCCTGGCTATTTTGGGGATCACCGTCTCTTTGAGATGCTATCCTCCATAAAGAAACAGTCTTTTGGTGGAAAAAAAACCTAATGGTACTCCGTGAAACTGTTGACGCGCTTGGGGTAGGAACATGGCACTAAGATCAGGATGAAAATAACCAAGCTCCAGTGCTCATCGTCTTCCTAAACCTGGGCATGGTCTGTGTCCCACCTTTGCCTGGGAAGCTTGCTCTTTCTTTTTACAGATAACATACACGAAACAGCAAGATAAGGTTTGAAATGTCGTATCAGTGGAATGTTGTCAGCCCAGCTGCATGGGGCACAAGGCTGGCCACGTTTTTCCCAAATGGAGGTTAGGACTCCCCTCCCCCCCAATAACTTTCTATGGCCAGTTCCCTTGTCTGTGCAATGATACCAGGTTTCCTGAAAGGCCGGTATGAGAGTGTGTAACATCTACTCACTGCCCCATTTTCTAATTGTTCTATATATTTAGATCCTGGCTTTCCAATTAGACTATTAGACTGCTCTTGGAAAACAGGCATTGGGTCATCTGCTTTTTGTGTAATGACCACCTCATACCTAGCACAATGTTAGGTACATGGAGAACATGAAATAGTGAAAAGGAGCCCTGGGACTTGGATTCAGAGGATTCAGGTTTGAATCCTGACTCTTCCACGTGCTATCTGCATGATTGTTGGGCAAGTCACTTCTCTGGGCCTCAGTTTCCTCATCTGTAAAAAGTAACATCAGACTAGATTGCCTCAGTGCTTTAAATATATAATGCTATGATCCAGCACCACTTAGATTCTGTGAACACTTTTGGATGAATGTAGTATGGAAGACTCAGTCCATGTTCCTGGGCAAAGTCTTGTCCTTATAGCAGAGGGGAGTCATAGAACCATAAAACTAGATGCATTCTAAGGACTCTAATTACACAGCCAAATATGTGTAATGCAATTTGACCTAACATTTAAAATAGCTAAAGGCAGCTTTAGAGATCTGGTCTAATGCTTATCATAGGTCCCCTATCCACATAGAAGCCTTTAGGCTAATTAAAGAGACACGAAATAACCAAACATTTGTTCTGTGTCACTTCTCTGCTCAACACTCCTCTATGGCTCCCCACTGCCTCCCAAATAATGGACAGACTCTTTGGTCTGGCGTTGAAGGCCTTCTGAAGTCAAGCTCCAGCTTACTTTTCCAGGGCTTCTTTACACGACTCTCCCCTCACGTACTTTATGAACCTGCCAAGCCAGACTACTTTTGGTTCCCCTGACAACCTACCCTTGCCCACCTCTGTGGATTTGCTCATGCTGTTCCTTTCTTAGAATACCTCCCCAGCCACCCACCCAGGCTCTAATTGGTGAAATCCTAGTCATCCTCCAATGTCCAAGACTAATGTTACCTTCTCCATAAAGCTTACTGTGATCTTTACCTCTTCAGCTCACCCCTGTCTTTTATTTGTGCTTCTCCTATTTGTATTTTGGTTATTTCTGTATATGTATGATCACTTCTGGGGCAGCTAGGTGGCACAGTGGATGGAGAGCTGGGCCTGGAGTCAGGAAGATTCATCTTCCTGAGTGCAAATCTGGCCTCAGACATTTACTAGCTGTGTGACCTTGGGCAAGTCATTTCACCCTATTTGCCTCAGTTTCCTCCTCTGTCAAATGAGCTGGAGAAGGAGATGGCAAACCATTCTAGTATCTTTGCTGAGAAAACCCCAAATGGGGTCACAAAGAGTCAGACTCAGCTGAAAGGACTGAAGGACAGCAACATGGTCTTTTCTACAGAGGCAGCTAGGTGTTGCAAGTGGATAGTCACCAAGACCTGAGTTCAAATCCAGCTTCAGACACTGATTGGCTGTGTGACCCTGGGCAAGTCACTTAACCTTCGTTTGCCTCAGTTTCCACATCTGTAAAACAGGGTGAAGTGAGTTGCCCAGGGTCACATAGCTAGTAAGTGTCAGAGGCCAGATTTGAACTCATGAGTTCAATAATAGCACCTACCTCCCAGGGCTGTCGTGTGCATCCAATGAGAACATTTTTTTTTCTTTTTCTTTTTTTTTTTCATGAGACAATCAGGGTTAAGTGACTTGCCCAGGGTCACACAGCTAGTAAGTGTCAAGTGTCTGAGTTCACATTTGAACTCAGGTCCTCCTGACTCCAGGTCGGGTGCCCTAACCACTGCGCCACCTAGCTGCCCCATGAGATAACATTTTTAAAGTTCTTTGCAAACTTTTAGCCCCATATAGCTTAGCTGTTATTCTGATTACTGTACAGTGAGCTCTTCAGCAGCAGTGGACTGCAATCTTACCCATCTTTGTATCCTTTCCTCTCTCCCCAGCGCCCTATATCTTGTCATGCTGTAAAGGCTTGTTAAATTGAACGGAATTGTTATAGAGGAATACATTCAAACTATTGCGCATCAACTCTTAATTTTCTGCACTAATGGAGAGAAACAGAGTTGTGGATAATCTCAAATGGTAGAAAAATATTTCTATTTGGCTTTGAAATAAACGTTTGTGCTTACCTCTTGCTATGGATATATTTGTTTGAGGATGTTCTCGGAATTCAGATGGAATGATGGAGGTGACCTCTGAAACTCCGACAGAAGAGTCAGTCAGAGCAAAACTGTTTGGCAGTCTCTCCTGGCCCCAGGCTTTCACTGCCCCTGCCTGACTCCTCTTCACAAACCTTCTGGGAAACGATGGGCTCCTTTCAAAGAATGGTACAAGGAGAGGGACGTTGGCCGGGATAGAGGATTTGTCAAGAGCCTCTCTGAAGAGCTGCAGGTTGCCTCACAGAGTAAGAGTAAATAGAGAGATCAGATATCAGCAAAGCAAATAATTAGGTGAGGTAGGAGCTTTCAAGTCAATTGAAAGGGAAGCAAGACTTTTCTGGAGTTAAGGGGAAGCAAGATTTTTCTGGAGATAGGCCAAAAGATTCTTGAAGAGGCTTTCTGAAAGTGTATACAGCATCAGAGTTGGAAGGTAAGGTAAGGGAACTGGTGGAAGTGACTATGGTGGTGTTGTAGGCAGAGAAAAAGACAAGAGTCAGATGCTTGGGTGAGGTGGGAGAGGAGACCCTCGGGGCTCAGCTTCTTGCTGTCTTGGGTTTCTTAGATATGCCTTAGTCCTACCATAATGGAAGCATGAGATAGATGCTTCTATCCACTCTGTCACTTACCTGTTTTTGTTGTTGTCGTTCAGTCATTTTTCAGTTGTGTATGGCCCCTTCATGACCTCGTTTGGGATTTTCTTGGCAAAGTTACTGGAGCAGTTTGCCATTTCCTTCTCCAGTTCATTTTACAGATGAGAAAACTGAGGCAAACAGGGTGAAGTGACTTGCCCAAGGTCACACAGCTAGTAAGTGTCTGAGGCCAGATTTGAACTCATGGAGATGAATCTTTCTGACTCCAGGCCTGGCATGCTATCTACTGTGCTACCTAGCGGTATTTATTTGATGTTTTTATCCACTGAGGTGGGTAACACAGTGGAGTCAGGAAAACCTGAGTTCAAATCCAGCTTCAGACACTTATTAGCTGTGTGACCCTAGGCAAGTCACTTAAATCTCTGATTATCTCAGTTTCCTTGTCTGCAAAATGGGGACAAGCATAACAGCATCTACCTCCCAAAGTTCAAATGATATAATATTTGTAAATCACTTAGCACAGTGCCTGGCACACAGTAGGCTCTATATAGAGGCTTATTCCCTTCACCTAGATGAAGGAGTAGAGACCAGAGATGGAGGAAGAAAAGGAAGGTGGAGTAGTTAGGGCTAGAACAGGGAAAAGAGGCTACTGGGGGGGAATGGGTCAGTCCATTTGTCTAGAGATGTGACTGGTGCTCCCAGATCCTTAGACCATCCTTACAGATAAGACAGGTGAAAAGGCGGGATACCACAGGGCTAGAGCTGGGAAAGGAAGGTGGGGTGGGAGTCTGTTTGCCCAGAGGTATGACCTTTGCTCAACAACTCACTTCTAATTTATTGACTTAGAAAAATGCTTAGATCAGGAGTATATCTCAGGTAAAGGACTTGAATCCAGGTCTTCTTGACGCCAAGGGAACTCGCTGTCTTCTAAGACCTGGAACAAGAGACCCTCAGGGTTACTTTTCAAGGGAGTATGGGGAATATTTTGTGAATGACTAAATTATCTTATTGAAATATTGCAAAAGTAGTAGTCCTATAAGTGAAAACAATCTTACGTGTAAGGTTTTCCTTATGAAAAACTAATCCTTAATTTTATTTCTGATGTGCTATGTGTGGTTTATTCTAGAATTGATTCTTTTCCTATTGAATAGGTAGTGGGAAGCTTTATGGCAAGCCAAGGGGCACAAGGTTAGGAACCCTAGTTCTAGGCTATGCTGCCTCTCAAGGAGCCTAAGTGACTTGTCATAGTCAATCAATCAATCATCAAGCATTTATTAAGGCCCTATTGTGTTCTAGGCCCCTCTCGGATCACTGCCTTGTTGTGGCCGAAGGGCTTGTTTAGCTCAGTGAAACGATGAGTGATGCTGTGTAGGATTATCCAAGACAGGTAAAGTGGAGAGCTCTGATAGAAGGTGATCCACTGGAGAAGAAAATGGCACTCCGGTATCTTTGCCAAGAAAACCTCATGGACAGGGGCCTACTGAGTTACAGTCCATGGTTGTTGTCATTGTTGTCTGTCCTCCGTTCTCCAAGAGGACCATAACATCAGAGAGGTGATGCCAAGACATGCAAGTGAATTGGATTTAAGTGAGGGAGGGCTGTGCAAGGTCACCAGCCTCACTTTCTCCTCCAGAGCCATCTGGGTCCGGTGGCAAGATATAGATCAGGATAACTGGAGATGGCCATATGGTCCATGGGTCACGAAAGAGTTAGTCAGATGGGACTGACCAACATGTTCCAGGCACTGTGTTAGGCCCTAGGCATGCCAAAACAAAGAATGAAATACTCCCTACTTTCAAGGAGTTTGCATTCTAATAGGTGAAACAACCTGCATACACCTAACAGAATAAATGCAAAATGCACACAAGGTAGTTAAAACGAGGTTGTTATGGACAGAGGGCACCAGCAAGGTGGAAGTGGGGTGGGGAAGGGATCGGAAAAGGCTTCTGGCAGAAGACGGTGTTTGAGCAATTTTTAAAGGAAGAGAAGGATTAAATGAGGTGATGATATGGAAGAGTTGCACTGGGGGACATGGAGACAGTAGGAGACAGGAGTGCTCTGTGAGAGGAACAGAGAGAAGGCCAGGTTGGTTGAACCTTAGAGTGAAGAAGGGGAGTAATATATAATGAGACTGGAAAAATTTTTGTTTAGTCATTTTCAGTTGTGTCCAATTCTTTGTGACCCCTTTTGGTGTTTTCTTGGCAAAAATACTAGAGTGGTTTGCCATTTCCTTCTCCAGATCATTTTGCAGATGAGGAAACTGAGACAAGAAGGGTTAAGTGACTTGCCCAGGGTCACACAGCTAAATAAGTATCTGAGGTCACATTTAAACTGAGATCTTCTAGACTCCAGACCCAGTGCTCTATCCGCTGGGCCACTTGGATGCCACCTAGCTGTCTCACTATGCCCCTACTATGCTGGATGATATAGTAGATAGAACTCAAGTCAGGAAGACCCAAGTTCAAATCCTATACCAGACACTTACTGTTCAACCCTGGACAAGTCACCTAACCTCTAACTTCCTCAGTTTCCTTATCTGTAAAATGGGGATTATAATGGCCCTTACCTATTGTTGTGAGGATAAAATCAGATATATATAAAGTGCTTTGAAAACCTTAAAGTGCTATATAATAACTAATAGCTAATAATAACAGCTGACATTTATATAGCACCTACTTTGTGCCAGCCTGTGCTGAACACTTTACAATTATTATCTCATTTGGTTATCTCAAAACAATCCTGGAAGGTAGGTGTTATTATTATCTTCATTTTGCAGGTGAGGAAACTGAGGCAAACAGGGTGGAATGACTTGTGCAGGGTCACATAGGTATTGTCTGAGGCCAGATTTGAACTCAGGAAGATGAGTCTTCCTGATTTCAGGCCCAGTGTTCTAGTCACTGTGCCACTTAGCTGTCGTAAATATAAATATAAATATCTATCTATCCTAGCTACTATTATTTTAGGGCAAAAGAGAGCCTCAGGAATTTATTGAGGTGAAGAGTGACATGGTCCAATCTGTGCTTAAGAAAAATTATTCTGGCAGCTGTGTAGAGAGGATGAGCTAGAAAGGGGAAGAGAGGGTAATAGGGAGAACAATTGAGACCATAGAAATAGTCTGTATCACCCAACTTGTAAAGGAGGATTCTTGCTCACCTGAGTTTGATGGGTGGCTTCTGGACTCGCTTACAACCCTGTTATTCTATGACTCTAAACTAGGTCCTTTGACCCCAGATCAGTGGTCTTTCCAACATATCACCCTAAGACTAATGCCAGAGATTAGAGAGGCAAAGGTAGCTAACTGGCTGCCTCCACGACGCTGGGATGCCCTTCCCTTCCCCCCCCCCCGCCCCCACATAAGGAAACACACACCACACACGTGCACACACACACACACACACACACACACACACACACACACACACACACACACACACACACACACACACACACCCCTACCTTAGACTACCCCTTCACAGATATACCCGTGTAAAACCTCCAGTCGATCGTTTCGTCATTGGGAATCCCCATTTTACCTGACCAGCTCACCCATCACACACAATTGGCAACTGCCTCCACTCAGCTTGCGGTGCCCTTTGCTATAAGTCTAAAGAATACCTCCATAGCACACACCCTGAGCCCTCCCCCTTAGTCTCCACTCCCTTCACATCCAAACCTCGATCCCTGTCTAAAACACAGAGAAACCTCGGACTCCCCTCTCTTCCTCCTAATGACAAATACCTCCCCAGACCTCGGCCTCTTTCTCCCGCCACCTCATACCTCTCTCTCTCCCTCTTTTTCCCACGCATCCTCCCTAGCCCTCAGTCCACCTCTCCTGCCCATCCGCCCCTTTCACCTTAGTCCTGCTTCTCATCTGTTCTCTCCCAAACCTGGGCCTTACCAAACACCTTGCCGGCCTCTTGATACCCCAGAAGCCGAGACCTTTGCCTGCCTTCTCCTAGCATAGCCAAACCTGCTCCCCCATCTCACTTGCCTCCCCTTCCAACACCCCCCCCCAACTCCTCCACTCCCGCCCCAACCAGCAGCACAGGCTGGGACCCACCCCCAACGCGAGCCCCGCTGTTATCCCCCTCCCCGCCAGGACCCCGCCCTTATTCTGCCACTTCTAGGAACCGTCTCCGCCCCTCCTCGCCGGAGTCCCCCAGTCCATCCGCGTACACCCGGCTGGTTCGGTCTGGGAAGGGAAGGTGGCTGGAGCTGGGGAAATTTGATTTTCCCGCAGCCCGGCTGCCTTGGAGCAGAGGAGGCGGCGCTCTCAGCCAGTTTTCCAGCCTTGATCGCCCGCTTGGAGACTAGAGAGAGGCGAGCCTTGGAGCCCGACCACGCAGCCACCTAGATCCCTGCGTCCCCCACTTATCCAGCCCCGTTCCCCCTTTCTTCCTCCTCCGTCCCGCCCTCTCCGTTCTCCTATTCTCCCTTTTAACCCCCCTCTTCCTGTCTTCAACACCCCTTTCCCCATCTCCTCCAATACCCTTCTTCCCATCTCTCTCTCCAGCAGTCCTCTCCTCATCTCCTTTGCGCCCCTCTTTCCATCTCCCTTTCTCCTCTTCTGTCTTCCCTTCTTGCTTTTTACCCCCCTCCGTTTCCCCTTCTCATCTTATATTATCTCTTATCTCTTTCTGTCTCCTACTGTCCATCTCTCTCTTTCCACTTCCTATCCCTACCTCCCTCTTCTCATCTCTACCTCCCTCTCCCCATCTCCTTCTCCCCACCCACTTCCCCACATCTCTTTTTTTCTCTCCCTGCTGCTGCTCTCTCCCCCTTTCCTTCTCCATATCCTCTGTTCTCCCTTCTCTTCATTTCTCCACTTCCCCGCTTTCTCTCACTCTTCCCACGCCCCTTCTCTCCCTCCTTTTCTCTTCTCTCTCCTGCCCATCGTCCCTGAGTTGGGGGTGAACTCAGCTACCCCCCGGCGTGCTGGTTCCGCCCTGCTGGGAGCCCCAGAAGAAGACCCTAAAGGCTTCATTTTGCCCGCCCCCTCCCCCCCGAGGAAGGGGGCAGTAGGAGTGGGCAATTGTGCTGGGGGCTTAGCCGGGCAATGGAGCAGCCGGAGGATATGGCGTCAGTGAGTGAGTTCGACTCCCTGGCAGGCAGCATTCCAGCCACCAAGGTGGAGATAACCGTTTCCTGCAGGTGAGTGGCCAGGGCTCCCCCAAATGACTAATAAGGGGGCTTCTCCTCCCAGGGGACTGACAGACTCCTTCAGCTCCCTTGGCTTCTATCCCTCAATCCTAGTCAGGACCTTTCCGTCTGTCCCTCCGTGGCTGTGTGAGTATCCCCACCACACCTACTCCCTAAAGCTGAGTCCCCCAGGAACTCACGTTTCTCCTCTTGGATGTGCTAAACCTCTGCTTTGCTCAGTCCTCATCCCATCCTCATCCAGTCTATCCATATCTCCTTCCCAGCCCTTAGGTGTGAGACCTGCTAGGTGGGGATGTGTTGTGGGGTGGGGGGAACCCAGGTACAAAATAATGCCTTAGGAGTGAGGGTAGCCCAGATCAGATCAGGAAAGTTTGTGCTCTGTGTTATGGCTGTATGGGAAGCTAGGAAAAAATGGGGAAGAGAGAGAGCAAACACCTGAAGAAGGGAAATATGCAGTGAAGCCTGGGAGATGAAACTCTTGATGTCCAGCTTGGTCTTCTCTTTATATATCAAGGATCTAGTCCAGGTTTGTCTTTGAACAAACCCCTCCCCTACCCCAATTCGAAGTGATTTCTTCCTAGCATCCTAGGCTTCTCCATTCTGTACCCCTTGGTGGCTCTCAGGGCTCCCATGTCCCCTTCCTATTTGTTTCTGGTCCCCATATCCCTTCCTACATCAACAGTTCTCTGAAAAAGAAGGCTGATAAACTCCTTCCCACTGAGGTGCAAATGGCTGATAACAGCATTAACAAAGATTGACCATTAACTGGGATCACAGCCTTTAGCTAGAGGGATGGAATTTCTGGTAGAAGCCAGAGGATAAGAGAAGCACTTTTTTTTTGGTCCTTCTTCCTAAATCACACCATGATATTATAGAAGCATCACTTAAGAGCAAGGTTAGCCTTGTTCTTGTGCCTATAAGGTTCTTCAGCCCGTCAGAGAAGTGGCCTCACCTTAGGACAGCTTCCAATGAAGAAAGTTGATTGGCAGAACAATGGCTTCCAACCTAGCTACTCTACTAGCATTTGGGAAATATGGTGAGAATTGTAGGGGCCTTGGGGTGTGTGTGTGTGTGTGTGTGTGTGTGTGTGTGTGTGTGTGTGTGTGTGTGTGCGTGTGCATAGTTCCTGCATTCTGCCATATATCCAGTAGATTTATCCCTATAGCTTTGGTCCCAAAGCAGTTCATATCAGTCATATTCTAATCTAACACCCTCATTCCCAGAATTCCCTCAGAACCCTCTCCCCAGTCATCTTTTATGGCATTTCCTCTTCTCTCCCTTCCAGAAATATAGGTATTATGTAGGTAGTAGGAAGAATGTTGTTCAAAGGAAGGGACTAACCCTGTGAATGGGGGAACTTGTTAAAAATAAGGGCATCTCCCAGCCCTCTGGAGTCCTGTAGCCTAGGAAGGGAGAAAGGAAAGGGTTAGTGTGAAGTCAGTCTGGTGTGAGGATTGTGGGTGCCATCAAATTTATCTAGGCCTTCATCACCTCCTGGATCCTGTAAAACAACCTTTACATACTCTTCTCCCCTTCCAATACATCCTGCACACTGCTGCTAGAATGGTCTTCAAAGGCTTCATGTCATTACCCTGCTCCCTGATTCTCTATTGCTAATTATGTTAAATTTCACCTGCTCAGCTAGATTCAAGGTCCTTCTCAAAATCTCCATATTTCATTCTTCTTCTTCATCATTGTACCCTCAACCATTCATTCATGTATTTGAGTGCCTATTCTGTGAAAATGGATGTGATCATTCCTGCTTCCATGTCTTAGTAAAGTATGTGCCATCTCTATACCCTCTCCCTAAAATTTACTCCTGATTCCTCTCTGCTCATTCTTGCCTCCTCCCTTTCTTTCTTTTTTTTTTTTAGGCTAGGCAATGGGGTTAAGTGACTTGCCCAGGGTCACACAGCTAGTAAGTGTTATGTGTCTGAGGCTGGATTTGAACTCAAGTCCTCTATCCATTGTGCCACCTAGGTGCCCCACCTCCTCCCTTTCTTAAAAACCAAACCCAATAGTCCCTTCTGTGAAGCCTTCCTTCATAAATAGCACCCCATTTTGACCCAATCTTTATTCTGTACCTCCTTGGCCCTTAGAATCTTGGAATTCTAGATGGCTAGAGCTGGAGAGAGAGGAGGGACTTTAGAAATCATAGAACCTAGAGTTCATAACCTTTTTTGGATCATGGGTCACTTTGGCCAGCTAGGGAAGCCTATGATTCCCAGAATAATGTTTTTAAAGGCATAAAATACACAAGAATACCAAGAAAACAAATTATATTGAAATACGGTTATCAAAATATATTTTACAAAATTTCACAGATCCCAAGTTAAGAACCTCTGATTTAACCCAAACCCCACCATTTTACAGAAGAAATTGAGACATAGGGATGACAGATGGCTTGCTTGTAGCTAGTCAGTTTGTAGAAGAGTATACCCTGGGTAGCTAAGAGGCACAGAAGATAGAGCACTGGACCTGAGTTCAAATCTGGTCGCAGACATTTACTAGCTGTGTGACCCTGGGCACTGTGTTTACCTCAGTTTCCTTGTCTGTAAAATAAATTGGAGAAAGAAATGGCAAACTACTCTAGTATGTTTGTCAAGAAAACCCCAAATGGGATCACCAAGAATAGATTGACTAAACTGATTGAACAACAAAAGTACTTTATGCAGTTGATAATGAATAATGCTCATTAATTCCCTTCAGATATTCTTTTAATTCCTTTCACATATTCTTTCTGTGTGTGTTTAATTTCCTCCAAACAGATTGTGGGTCTCTTGAGGGTAGGGGCCTCCTCCATATTATACTTATTCGCTCCCATGAACTCGTTCAGTTCATGCTGCTTGTTGTCAGTAGAATTGGGTCACAGGATTGTAGGTGATCCATTCAAACCCTCTAACTCCCTCTCTCCCTCCAACCTTCCCCTAGTCTGGCTGCTGCCATTTTACTAATGAAGAATCTTCAGCCAGGGAGGCAAGATGATTTGCTCAAGATTATACAGGTAGTACATAGCAGAGCCATGATTCAAAATCATGTCCCATAACCCCCAATCCATTGCTCTTTCCATTAAACAATACAGCTTCTACCTTGACTCCAGAAATGCCTTTACCCTAAGAACTCTGAGGGAGACAGTGGAAAGACCATTGGTTCTTGAGTTAGAGGACTTGGATTCAAATCCTGATTCTGTCACTTACTACTTGAGTGACCTTGGGCAAGTCACTTAACTACTCTGAGGCTTGTTTCCTAATCTGTAACATGGAGGCAGAGGATTGGACTAGGTGATCTCTAAGGTCCCTTCCAGCTCTAAATCTGTGATCCTATGGTCAGTCTTTTTGAGCTAGAGCCTTGGGGAGAGAACTTTCTCCCAGGTGCCAAGGTCTCTGGGAACATGGTCAGAGGAGCACTACTAAAGGAGCGGCTAGGTGGTGCAGTGGATAGAGCATTGGGTTTGGAATCATCTTCCTGAGTTCAAATCTGGTCTCAGACACTTACCAGCTGTGTGACCCTGGGCAAGTCACTTCACCCTGTTTGCCTCAGTTTCCCCATCTGTAAAATGAGCTGGAGAAGGAAATGGCAAACCCCTCCAGTATCTTTGCCAAGAAAACCCCAAATGAGGCCATAAGAGTCAGAGTCGACTGATTGAACAACAACAACAGCTAATGAAAGAACAGAGCAGAGACAGAGGGGGAGACAGAACATGGGACCTTCTTATTTCTGCTTTTAAGAAATCAAGCCATAGCTTGGGGAAGATATTTGGGGGTGAGGACAGGAGAGTAGCATGATGCCAAGGGTGGGCTTGGAATTAGAAACAAAATCTTTCTTCCTCATTAAGGTGTCTGGGTTTCTTTGTTGGTGGTTTTTATGAGAGATGGGGAAGGAGTGGGGAGTGGGATGGGAAATTCTGGGCAGTGCCCAAAAGCATCTCTCTTCAGCTTGGCCCACATGCCATCAGATGGTACTCATAGAGCAAAAAATAATATGTGTGTGTGTGTGTGTGTGTGTGTGTGTGTGTGTGTGTGTAAGAGGATGTGGGTGTGTTTTCTTCCCTAGAGCATCACCTGTGACATCACCTGTGATGGGTTAGGAATGGGAGGAGAGGTAACGGTTTTGATGGGGTGAGGTAAGGAAAGGAGAGGAGATAGGAAGGCTAGGGATTGGAGGCAGGGAGTGTCTTGCCCTCAGTGCTGGAGTTTAGAGGGAGGGAGAGCTTTTCCCGAGTGGGAAGCTGGTCATAGAGGAACCAAACATTTTAAAGAGGACAATTGTAGTCGTAGATAACCTGGGCGTAAGATTTAGAGCTGGAAGGGACCTTTGAGACTATCCATCTAATCTGAGAGATGAAGAAACTAGGGAAGAAAAATGACTTGTTCAAAGTCAATGTCAGAGCCAGAATTTGAACCTGGTCCTCTCACTTCAGATTCCTTGTTCTTTCTACAGACCCATGATTTCCTATTCAATAGCTAACTCCATTTAATTCCTTTGGCCTCACAGACTGATCACTGGAAGGGACCTCAGAGGTTATTGAGTCTAAAAGGGGTTCATTTTACTCTAAGGTCCAGAGAGTGCACTCACTTGCCTTAGGTGACAATAGGCAATGAGTGGCAGAGTCAGGATTTGAATCCAGGTCCTCTGACCCCAAATCCTGAACCCTTTCCCCTATATCACACTACCTCTTACCGTATTTCACAGGCTCTGCCTGGGTCTGCTTTCTTACAGTCATAACCAGCTGTCACCAAAAGGCATATCAGGTTGCTTGCTCTCTTGTTTGTTTTTAAAATTTTTATTATTTAAAATTTATTTATATTTTTTTGAATCACATTAATTTCCAGATATATCCTTCTTCTTCCCCTACCTGGTGAAGCAACCCTTTTTAACAAAGATTAAACAAGAAAGAGAAAAAAAAGCAGCTTAGTAAAACTAACCAATACGTTGACTAACTGATAGCGTATGCAACATTCTGCATCTGTAGCCCTCCACCCCGGAAATAAAAAGTCTCTTTTTTCTTTGTGGAGTGGGGTGGGGAGGATGAGCCCTGACCCTGCCTAATTCTAGAGATCTGTATGCTAAATGAGGAGAACCTGGCAGTGGAGGGGAAAAGTAGGGATACTACTGAGACCCAATTCAATAAACATACATTAATCATTGATGGGGCAGCTCAAAGCATAGAATGCTGAGTCTGGAGTCAGAAAGACCTGAGTTCAAATATGACTTCAGACATTTACTAGCTGTGTGACCCTGGGCAAGTCATTTAACCTCTGTTTGTCTTAATCTACTGGAAAAGGAAATGGCAAACCACTATAAAGAAAATCCCACGAACAGTATGGTCCACAGGGTCACAAAGTGTTGGACATTACTGAACAAAGGTGGGTGGAATCCTTCTAGGTACTGGGAGAGATACAAAGTTCCTTCTCTCGTAGAGCCTCTAGACAGGTAGGAGAATAAGACACAAACCAAAGTAACCATAGTTTATGAAGCAATATGGCACAGTCTCATGGAAAGAGGGTTGGACATACAATCCAGAGACACAAAACTGAATCTCAGTGTAGCGATAGGGAGGTCACTTAACCTAAATCTCAGGGCTGATAATGCCTGCCCGACCTAGCTCACCGGCTTGTGATGGGTCAACCTTAGAGCCCTATGGAAATGTGAATTGTTCTGATGAGAAGCAGTGTTGTAGAGGGGAGAGAGAACTGGAGTTATTGTCAGAGAATCTCAGATTTGGGAGGGACTACAGATGCCATTTGGGCAGCCAGGTGGCCCAGTGGGTGGAGCCTGGGGTCAGGAAGACTCATTTTCCTGAGTCCAAATCCAGTCTCAGGCACTGTGTGACCTCGGGTAAGTCACTTTACCCTGTTTGCCTCAGTTTTCTCATCTGTAAAATGAGCTGGAGAAGGAAATGGTAAACCATTCTAGCATCTTTGACAAGAAAATCCCAAATGGGGTCACGAAGAGTCAGATAGGACTGAACAACAACAATAAAAACAAACAGATGAAATTTACCCAGCCTCTGCTTCAATAGGCACCCCCTGCACAATATCCCCATCAAATGTTCGTATCCAGCCTCTACTTTTAGACCTCTAGGGATGGGGAACTTACTATCCCTCCCTGGAGATGGCCCTATTTCACTTCTGAATTCACATTTATAAAGCGCTTACTTAGCACAGTGCCTGACACACAGTAGGTGATTAATAAATGCTTGTTCCCTCCTCTCCCTCCCACCTTTTGTACATCTCTAATTGTTAGAACTTTTTTTTTAATCTCCCATTACTTCTAGCCTAAGTTTGTCTCTGTGAAATTTCCACCCATTACTCCTAGCTCTGCAGGACCAAGCAAAATCAATCTTATTCCTCCTTCTTTTGATTTATTATTAAATCTTTTTTTTTCTTTAAGAGAGGCAATTGGGGTTAAGTGACTTGCCCAGGGTCACACAGCTAGTAGGTGTCAAATATCTGGTCTGAGACCAGATTTGAACTCAGATCCTCCTGACTCCAGGGCTAGTGCTCTATCCACTATGCCACCTAGCTGCCTTGGTTCAGTAATTTTCAGTTGTGTACTCTCTGTGATTCCATTTGGGGTTTTCTTGGTAAAGATACTGGAGTGGTTTGCCATTTCCTTTTCTAACTCACTTTATAGATGAGGAAACCGAGGCAAACAGGGTTAAGTGACTTGCCCAGGGTAACACAGCTAGTGTCTGAGGCTAGACTTGAACTCAGAAAGGTGAGACTTCCTGACTCCAAGCCCAGTGTTCTATACACTGGGCCACCTAACTGCTCCCATTTACTTGTTAGCCCTTTATAAACTTGACGGCAGGTATCATATGTCTCTCCCCTCCTCCAATCTTTTCTAACTTCAGGCTTAACATAATAATAACTGACATCCATAGAAAGAGCTTTAAGGTTCACAAAGTGCTTTACATGCATTGACTCTTATGATCCTTATAAACAGCCTGGGAAGGAAGGATTTACTGATATTATCCCCAGTTACAGAGCATCCAAGACTCATATGGTAGAGTGACTTATCCAGGATCATGTGTTCAGTAGGTGTCAGAGGCATAGATGTGCCCCTTACATTAGGGCTTGCATCCAGTGAATTTTATTTTTTATAGGATGAACATTCATCAAATAGTCGTAAGAGCATAGTTTTTATTAATCAAAACAATTTTAAATACTAACAATCATAAGATTCTAACCCAGATAGTTCCTCAGTTGAGATCCAGTGCCATGTTATCCCACGCTGCTTTCCTTGCCTTGGGTGATTCTTCAGATAAACAGTTCTTAAAGTGTGGTCCAAGGATTCCTGGGAATCTCTAAGATCCTTTCAGAGGGGCTTTCAGAGATCAAAACTGTTTTCGTAATAATACTAAGATGTTACTTGCCTATTAAAATAATCCTCACTTTTCCAACCACATATCTGTGTGAGACCAGATTTTCTTCATGTACTTCAACCAAAACAACATATCACAACAGATTGAATACAGAAACAGAATTCAGCTGTCTCCTATTAAGTCAGACATTAAAGAGATTTGTAAAAAGATGTCAAACAATGCCCCTTTTCTTACTAAATCTTTTTTATTTTGGAAAATATAGTTATTTTTCTTAAAATACTCTTTGTAACTATGCAGTAGGTTTATTATTTTTAAACAAATGAATACATATTTTAAAAATTGATCAGTATGGTAAATATTGATAGATAAAGCTTACATAAACAAAGGCTCTTTGGGGTCTTCAATAATTTTTGAGAGTATAAAGGGGTCTCAGGACCAAAAAGTCTGAGAACCTTCATCTTTTAGGGCATGATTTCTAGCCCCGTCCTCATCACAATCACTCTCCTTTGGATGTGTCCAAGCTGCCCAATGCCTTTCCTACAATAACCTGACTCTGACACTAGCTGTGTGACCTTGTGTAAGCCATGCCTCTTCTAGTCTCAGTTTCCTATCTGTAAAATGGGGATAATACTTGCACTGCCAGTCATTGTGTGAAGAGTTAGTTGTCAGCTGTAAAGCTCCTGTAAAGTGAGCTATTGTTATAAATGGCTGTAATTTCTAGCACTAGGGCTCAGGGAAGAGATTTCCAGGCAGGCTGGCCCTTAGGATTACACCACAGAGACAGCTTGTCTCCTCCCCATGCATGTAGGCTCATTGGCCTCTTTCTCCTGCTTTCACCGACAGTCTTGAGCTGTTTGCCCAAGGTGTGCATCTTTGAGATGAGCAACCCAAGCGGGAGGGTGAACAGCCAAAGAATTCTGAGGCAAAGGAGAGGAAAATATCCAAACAGAAACCTGGCCTGGGAAGAATTCCCTATCTGCCTGCATCCCCTAGGGCAGTGGTTGGCAACTTTTTCAATGTGGCATTACATGGTTCTAATTCTTGTTCTTTTGGTGTGTGGAGAGAGTTGGGGGAATAGGCTGGGAGGAGGGGTTGGAAGCAAGGCTAATCCTTTGGGGGCAAAGCAGTGGGGAGGAGGGCACTGTCTCTTAGGGGGTTCTAGGGAGGGTGGGAGGAGCTCTAAGTGGAATCTCCCTCGCAGGGAGTGGGATCTGGCAGGCAGTATGCTACCTTGGGTGCACAAGTCATTAATTGCCAACTCCAACCAAAGAAGGCAGGGTTATCTTTTGAGTGATGGGACAACCAGTAAAGATTTGAGCATCCTCATTAATCCTTTCAGGTTACTGGTAAGATCTGTATTTTACAAAGGATAGGATGTCATGGGGGAAATTTGGAGGGTCACAAAAACCTGGTCTATGGATATCTAGTAGTGATGGAGCATGGCTCCAATGTTGTTGGTTAGTCATTTTTCAGTCATGTCTAACTCTTCATGACCTCTTTTGGGGTTTTCTTGGCAAAGATATTAGAATGGTTTGCCATTTCCTTTTCCAGCTTATTTTACAGATGAGGAAACTGAGGCAAACAGGGTGAAGTGACTTGCCCAGGATCATACAGCTAGTAAGTATCTGAGGCTGGATTTGAATTTAAGAAGATGAGTCTTTCTGACTGCAGGCCTGGCACTCTATCAGCTGCATTATCATGACTCCAATAAAACCCTGAATATTCAGTCAGTTTACGCTGTGCACCTGCCTCCTGTGCCTAGAATCATAGAAACTTAGTATTGAAAGGGCCATTAACTACTAGTCTAACTTTCTACTCAGTGACGGAATTGTCTCTGTAGTATCCCCCACAGATAGTCATCCAACCTCTACTAGAACACTAGAAGTGACAGGGAACTCACTATCTTACAAGCAGGTAAGTAGGTGGTACAACGCATAGAGTGCCAGGCTTAGAATCAGAAAGACCTGAGGGCAAATCTGTCCTTAGATTCTTACTAGTTGTCTGATACTGGACAAGTCACTTAATTGCTGTCTGCCTCGGTTTCCTCATCTATAAAATGGGGATAATAATAGCACCTACCCTTCAGGATTGTTGTGAGGTAACTGAAATGTCGTGAAGTAAATGAGACTTAGCACAGTACCTGGCACGTGTTGTTGTTGCTGAGGTCTTTCAGTCATGTCCAACTTTTTTTTTTGGCTAGGCAATGGGGTAAGTGACTTGCCCAGGGTCACACAGCTAGTAAGTGTTATGTGTCTGAGGCCGGATTTGAACTCAGGTCCTCCTGAATCCAGGGCCAGTGCTGTACCCACTGCGCTACCTAGCTGCCCCCATGTCCAACCCTTTGTGATCCTATTTTGGGTTTTCTTGGCAAAGATACTAGAGTGGTTTGCCGTTTCCTTCTCCAGCTCATCTTACAGATAAGGAAACTGAGATAAACAGGGTTATATGACTTGTACAGGGTCACACAACTAGTAAGTGTCTGAATCTTGGATTTGAACTCAAATTCTCCCGACTCCAGAGCTGGCATTCTATCCACTTTGCCACCTAGCTGCCCTGGTACATAGTAGGTGCTATATAAATGCTGTTGTTGTTGGACATCTTTTATTATTAGAAATCTCCTTATATTGACCTGAAAACTGCTGGCCCTATACCATCCACCCATTTGTCCTCTGAGGACAAGCTCATCCACATATTTCTTGTTTTTAAAGATTGGTGTCATGTCTCCGCCCTCTCCTCCCCATTCTCCTCCCAAACTCTAAGTCTTTTCTTCTCCCAACTGAAAACCCCTGGTTCTTTAACTGCTCTTTGTATGATAATTTCTACACCCTTCCCTCGCCTTGTTACCCTGTTCTGGGTGGATGGCCAACAACTCCAAGAATATTCTCCTTTCATTCACTCATTCAACACACATTTCCTGTACCATCCAACTAGCAAATGACTACCCTGTGTGAGACGCTGTCCTAGGTACTTACTCTCACAGTGACCACACTCTACTGAGGGACTATAGCATGTAAACATGTGATCATTTGAGGATGGAGTATGAGCAGGCACTGACCAAGGAGATTCCACATAAAGGTCTCCTGAAGGAGTTGCTACATGAACTGAGCTTTGAAGGGAGCTAGGGATTTCAAGAAGTGGAAGTAAGGAGTGAGTGTAAGCCAGAAACGGTGGAGCAGCCTATGTAAGGCTTTGAAGGTGGGAGACAGAGTGCCAAGTTCTGGGAACATGGAATGGTCTGGAATGTAGATCAAGTGAAGGGGAATAATGTCTAATAAGCCTAGAAGAGTAGTCCAGAGTTTGATTGTGAAGGACTTTAAATGCTGAGCTGAGTGATTTGTATTTCACCCAGATGTCATGGGGAGCCATTGAAGTTTCTTGAGCAGAGGGGTAACAAAGTCCAACATATGCTTTAGGAAGATTATTTTGAGAGTTGTGTAAAAGATGGATTGGAGATGGGAGATTCAGGAAAGTTTATTAAACATTTAAATATAGTATGTACTAGGTGCTGGAGGAGGTACGAAATTTGGATAAGAGATAAATTCTCACCTAGAACTTATTGTCTATCACTGAACCAAAACTTGTTTTCTTGTAATTTCCACAAATTGGAGCAATTTGAAATGCTTTCTCTTTTCAGGTGTCCCCACACCTGAACCTTCAGCCTTGAGGCCACATGGGGCCTTCTAGGTCCTCAAGTGTGGCCCTTTGACTGAATCCAAACTTCGCAGAACAAATCCCCTTAATAAAAGGATTTGTTCCGTAAAACTTGGACTCAGTCAGAAGGCCACACTTGAGGACCTAGAAGGCCACAGGCAGCCTCGAGGCCACAGGTTCCCCACCCCTGCTTTAGATACAAGAACATACTAGGGGTGTGGTACAGGATAGAGGTGGGGTAGAAACTAGACAGGCTCTCAGAGTTGTTGAGCACCTGAAGCTTAGATCTTTCTGGGTGGACCTTCCTAAATCCAAAATATCTATTTGTTCCCAAATTGTACAGTGGCTACCTGGGCTTGCAAATTCTCAGAACTTTGATCTTCTCAGTAAAAAAAAAAATCATTACCCGGAACGGGATCTGGGTGAGCTTGCTATATCTTGGTGATGTAGGATATAGTAGAAAGCACCAACCTTGGGGTCTGGTGACCTGGGTTTGAATCCTTGCTCTACCACATATTATCAATGTGATCAAGAGTAAATCCCTTAATTTCCCTGGGCCTCAGTTTTCTCATTTGTAAAATGGGCACAACACTGACAACCACCTAATTTACAGGGCCACGGTGAAGAAAATGCTTTGTGAAGTGTAACTTTGTTAACGAAGTGCATGACTCATTGTTATTACTGGGAAGAAGCTTTCTCTATTCTCTATATCACCAGAGCTGGCATGAAGGGTCTTGGTGAGCAGATATTTCCGGTATTTCTGCCAGAATTTATTCCCTTATCTCCACTCTCATTGTGATCTTCTTTAACCGATTGACCAACTAGTATTTATTAAATGTCTACTGTGGGCCAGGCCCTGTGCTAGATTCTAGGGACAGATACAAAGATGAAATAGTTCCTGCCCTCTAGGGGTTTACATTCTATGGGATATAGCCCACAGATATATATATATATATATATATATATATATATATATATATATATATGTATGTATGTGTGTGTATATGTATATATATTATATATGTATATATGCGTGTGTGTATGTGTGTATATGTGTGTATATGTATATATATTATATATGTATATATGCGTGTGTATATGTGTGTATATGTATATATATTATATATGTATATATGCATGTCTGTATGTGTGTGTGTGTGTGTGTGTGTGTAAAATATACAAAAAGCAATGGGGAAGGAAACACTAACAAGTGGAAGATCAGGAAAGGCCTTATGTAAAAGGCAGCACTTGAGCTGAATCCTTAATGAAGCTAGGGATTCTAAAAGGTAGAGGTGAGGGAGGGACTGCCTGGTGCAAAGGCAAGGAGATAGGAAATGAACATTGCATATGTAGGCAGTTTACTGAGGACATAAGCATGTGAAGGAGTAATGAATGTGTAATAAGGCTGGTCTCAGATTATGCAAATCTTTAGATGCCAGATAGAAGAGTTTGTGTTTTGCCCAGAGATGAGAGGGTGATAGTGCCAGACCTGTGTTTCAGGAATAGCACTTTGGGATCTGTGGGAGCAAAGGACAGATCTGAGGCCAGGAGACCAAGTAGGGCAGTAGTCCAGGTAAGAGGTGACGGGAGCTTGAACTTGGGGGGTAGCTGGGTGAATGGATAGAGGGAAATAGATGTGAGAAATTTTGTGTAGGTGGATTTGACAGAACTTGGCAGCTGATGGAATATGGGGGTGAGGGAGAGGGAAGACTTAAGGATGACACTGAGGTTATGAACCTCAGGGACTAGAAGAATTTGATGCCTTTGACGAAAATAGGGAAGTTTGGATGCAGAGAGAAAACAACAATAGCATTTTTAGGTTTGCAAAGTGCAAACTATCCCACTGATCCACGTAACAGCCCTGTGATGTAGGGGCTGTTATTATCCTCATTTTACAGATGAAGAAACCGAGGATGCTAGAGGTTAAGTGTCTTGTCCAGCATCCTACAGCTAATAAGTGTCCGAAGCAGAATATGAACACAGATCTTCTTGATTACAAATCCAGGGTTCTAGCCACTCCATCTAGGAGTGGGTTTGAGGGCAAAGATAGTGATTTCTCTTTCAGACATATTGCATTAAAAATGTCTGTGGGACATCCAATTGGAAATGTCCAATAAGCATTCGGAGATGCTGGGACTCATCATCCCTTTCAATGAGACAGAGGCCCCCTAATGGCAGGCTTGTCAATCTCTATGACGAGGAGAAAGAGCTAGCTTTGGAATTCACTCTAGGAGTTTTACAGATTTGCTTAGTGTGACCAAAGCTTTCAGTAAAGGGGAGCTGCTGTTCCTATTTTGTTGTGGTTAAGTTGTTTTTCATTCGTGTTGTGCTTTCTGTGACCCCATTTGGGGTTTTCTTGGCAAAGATGTAGGAGTGGTTTGCCATTTCCTTCTTCAGCTCATTTTACAGATGAGGAAACTGAGGCAAACAGGGTGAAGTGACTTGCCCAGGGTCACACAGCTAGTAAGTGCCTGAGGCCAGATTTGAACTCATAAAGATGCATCTTTCTGGTTCTGAGACCAGTGCTTTATACAGTGTCACTCAGTTTTCCTTTCCATTTCTATAGGCTGGAGCTTTACACAATCAGAATATTTTTTAGCCCTTTATTAGACTCTTTACACACATATACCCTTCCTTCCATTCTGGACCTTGGGATGTTAAAGCTTAAAGGGGCCTTAGAGCTTAAGGGAATCTAGTCCATTCTTCCCATTTTACAGATGACAAAACTGAGGCCCGGAGAGGGGAAATGTCCTGTCCCAGGCCACACACAGATTATTAGTGACAGATCTGGGACTAGAAATCTTGTGTGTTATAGTAGGAATTCCTTTCACAAGTGGGATGGGCTAGCTGGCCACTTCAATCACTTCCAGCTCTCAAATCCTCTAATTCTGCCTCCTGATGCTTATAGCCCAGGCCTGTACCCAGTACCCTCTGCTGCCTCAGAGATCATAGGTCTAAATGATCTAGGAGGTGCCTAAGAGCCCATGTTGTCCATTTCCCTCATTTTGCAGATGAAAGACCTCAGGCTGGAGTCATGAAGTACCTTGCCTAAGGTCACAAAGAGGTAGGATTTGAACTCAGGCCCTTGGACTCAAAAATCCAGGCTTCTTTCCGTTGTATCACACTGAGGCCTAATACATGTTTTCCTCCTATCTCAAACTTTCATTTCCATAAGACTGGACTCACAATCAAATATATTTCACCTAGGTTCAATTCCTAACTCAGACACTTATTTGCTGTCGCTGTGGGGAAGTCACTTAATCTAACTCAATCTCAGTTTCCTTGCCAGGAAGATGGGGATACTAGGACCACACAGCACTGTTGTGAGGTCTAGTGGGGATAATAGTTGTATGTAAAGCAGTTTGCAGACCTTGCTTATGATTATAATTATAATTCTTATTCCATTGAAGATTATTTGGTGTCCCTCAGGTGGGCAGGGCATTCAACTGTGCTAAGTGTGCTCGACAGGAAGGGCAGGACACAGGAGAATCAGAACACTGAGAGACTGGCCTTAATTATAAATCTACCGACAAATGTTCACTGAACACCTCGGATGGCAGCCAAGCACTGTGCTAAGTGCCCGACTTCGGCCAACCATGAAATACATCCTAAGGATATCTCCTTTGTGGCAGACGAGAGCATGTGGAGAAAGGCCTCTGTGGAGTGGCATGGAGGGGGAGGGGAGGACCAGGCTCCTCCTCAACTTTGTTTTCCACTGAGCTGCCCAGTGAGATCAGAGAGGAGAGAGACCCTACAGAGCCCTAGCTCTGGGTCTGTCTTTGCTTGTCGTAGGCCCAATTAAGTTAGGTGTGGTGTGTGGTATGGGCGGGCTGTCACCCTTGCATGCCAATCTCTGGGGCAAAGACTGAGCTTCTTTCTTAATAAAAATAATGGTGAAGATCAACCCATCAGCTAATCAAAAAGCAATTATTAATCCATTTTTCTGTATCAAGCTTTGGAGATAATGAAGAAAAGGCAAAACCTTCCCTCAAGGGAGCTTACATTCTAACGGAGGAGACAACATAAAATATACATATTATGTAATATATATGTATTACATTATTATGTATATAACATATTATGTGTAATATGTATATTATATTTGAAAGAATATATGTATATGTGTGTATGTATGTATAGACACACACATATACATACCTGGAGCAGCTAGGTGGTGTGGTAGTTAGAGCACTGCACTTGGAATCAGGAAGACTCATCTTGCTGAGTTCAAATCTGGCCTCAGACACTTACTAGCTGTGTGACCCTGGGCAAGTCACTTCACCCTATTTGCCTCAGTTTTCTCATCTGTAAAATGAGTTGGAGAGGAAAATGGTCAACCACTCCAGTATCTTTGCCAAGAAAATTCCAAAATGGAGTCATGAAGAGTTAGACAAGACTGAAACAGCTGAACAATAATGACAATGCATACATACATATGTGTGTGTGTATATATATATATATATATATATATATATATATATATATATATATATATATGTGTGTGTGTGTGTGTGTGTGTGTGTGTGGATACACATACACATTTTTATATTTATATATACTAACATTTATGTAATACTTGAAGGTTTACAGAATCCAAGACATTAATTAAAACTTCTCTACATAGATGCAGATTTAGCAACAGAAGAGAACTTAGAGGCCATCAAAGCCTCTCATATACCAATGAAGAAACAGGTCTGGAGAAGTTAAGTGACTTGCCCAGGGTCTCACAGCTAATAAATGCCTTTAGTGGGATTTGAACCTAGGTCTTCCCCACCCCTCAAGTCCAGTGCCCTATCCACTACTTTTTAGTCTCAGGATCTTTCAATACTTTTAAAAATTATGGAAGACCCCAAAGAGCATTTATTTATGTGGGTTAGATCTATTGGTATTTACTATGTCAGAAGTTAAAATGTCCTAGTATTATGATAAATTGTTTTGACCTCAAGGTTCCCCTGAAAGCCTCCTGGGCACCTCTGGGGGTCCCTGGACCACACTTTAAGAACCACTGTACTGCACTATGGAGAGTCCTTCAATCAGACCGTGAGCTTGTAGGGGTGCTGTCTCTCTCCCCCATCTAACGAGGAGCTCTTTGAGAACAGACATTATACCTGATTTTTAAGAACAATAATAATAATTATTAGATAAATGCAGCATGGCGTAGTGGATAGAAAGCCAGATTCAGAGCCAAGAAGACCTGGGTTCAAGTCCTACCTGCAACCACATACTGGCTGTGTGACCCCAGGCACTTAACCTCTGAGAGTTCCAGGCAACTTTCTAAGACTATAAATGGCAGAGATGGTACAGCCTGCACTGGCAGAGAGAGTTTCCTTACCAGGAGTTCCCTACATGATGGAATCACCTGTCTGGACAAAAATCATGATTATAGGAATGACAACTCACCTTTACATAGCACTTTAAGGTTTGCAAAGCTTCCAGTCATCAGATTGATAGTTCCCTGAGGGCAGAGACTGTGTCTACCCTAGTAGACTGGTGCTACCTGAGGGCAGGCCTGAAGCTGTCTTGACTAACACAACAGAGACTCTTCCCAATCTCTGCTGTTCTAAATGCCAGCTTCCTTCTAGTCCTCTATCACAGGTTCCACAATGGGATTTGGTAAAGTAGCTGTCCAGCTGTCTCTGTGGTCTCTCTGTCTCTTTCTCCTCCCTGTCCTTGTCTCTCTGTCTGTCTCTGTCTTTCTCTGCGTGTCTTTCTTTTTCTGTCTCTTTCCCTTAGTTTCTGTCTTGTCTGTCTCCTCTGCTCTCCTTCCCCCTTTCCCTTTTCTTCACCTCCTCTCTTCACTCTCTCCTTGTTCCTTTCTTCTCTCTCTTCCTTGTCTTTCTCTCCCCTTCTTCTTCTTCTTCTTCTTCTTCTTCTTCTTCTTCTTCTTCTTCTTCTCTTCTTCTTCTTCTTCTTCTTCTCTTCTTCTTCTTCTTCTTCTTCTTCTCCTTCTTCTCCTTCTTCTCCTTCTTCTCCTCCTTCTCCTCCTTCTTCTCCTTCTCCTTCTTCTTCTCCTTCTCCCTCTCCTTCTTCTTCTTCTTCTTCTCTTCTTCTTCTTCTTCTTCTTCTTCTTCTTCTTCTTCTTCTTCTTCTTCTTCTTCTTCTTCTCCTTCTCCTTCTTCTCCTCTTCCTCCTCCTCCTCCCCCTCCTCTTCCTCCTCCCCTCCTCTTCTTCTTTATATTATTCTCTCTCTCTTTCTCTCTCCTCACTCTGTCTTTGCTTTCTCCTTTCTTCTCTCTTCCTTCTCTCTCTCCTCTCTTTCTTCTTCTCTTTCTCCTTCTCCTTCTCCTCCTCCTCCTTCTTCTCTTTCTCCTTCTTCTCCTTCTTCTCCTTCTTCTTCTTCTTCTTCTTCTTCTTCTTCTTCTTCTTCTTCTTCTTCTTCTTCTTCTTCTTCTTCTTCTTCTTCTTCTCCCTCCCTCCCTCCCTCCCTCCCTCCCTCCCTCTCTCTCTCTCTCTCTCTCTCCCTCCCCTTTTCCTCTTGTGCCCCACCTCCCCCCAAAGCCCTGTAACCCTTGCTGCTCTGCTGGAATGGTAATTTTCTTGCTGCCACTGAGTTGGAAGTGTCTCTTAGGCACTCTAGGGAGAAGGGCCTCTGGCTGCTGGCACCTCTGCTCTGCCTGCCTGGCCTTGGTTTATGGAATAAAAGAGGCAAAGCTCTGGGCTTTTGTGTTGAGAGCTTAAGGGTTTTTCTTTCTTTTGGAAAAAAAAATTTCTTGGGGGAAAAAATCCCCTTTGAGCTCTCCAGAGACAGATTCTGGAGAGAAAGCACTTATGACTGTTACCTCATCCATCCCCCTTCCCTGAGAGAGAGGGATGGGGGCAAGTGCCCTGCTCTCTGACCTCAGGGAGGGGGGAACTGAGGTACCAAGGAATCAAGTGACCTCTTCCAAGGTTACTGATGAGTCAGTGGCAGAATGAAGAAAGAGAGCCCTAGGTCTCTCATATATGAAAGTCAGTCAACTTTCCCAGTCACATAAGACAGCTAGAGTGAGCTATGTGTGGTCACACCATTCTCTCCCCATCCTCTGCCATCTACCAATTTTCTGTGCACTCTTCCATGGTATTAATAACTCATATTTATATAGCTCTTTAAAGTTGGCAAAGCCTTTTCCTTAAATTAACCCTGTGATGTGGGCAGTACAAGTATTATGATCCCCATTTTACAGATGAGGAAACTGAGGTTTGGAAAAGTGAAAGCCGAGTTCATGGTCAAACAACTAGTATATACTAGGTCTCCTGACACCAAGTCTGACCTTATTCTGTCTGTCCTACTATGCCATGGTACCCCTGTGACTTCACTACCTGGCTTCAGTCTTTCTACTCCAACCTCTGAAATCATTCCCCTGCCATCTTTCTCATTTTCAATATCTTCCTATCTACATGCCTACAAACATGTTCATTGCTATGCCATATTTACCTTTTATCCAACCCTGTCATTCTCAAGCTATCATCCTATGTATGACTCACCTCCCATTCATTGCCAAATTAGGCAGCTAGGTGGTGAAGTGGATAGAGCACTGGGCCTGGAGGAAGACCCAGATTTAAATGTGGCCTCAGACACTTACTAGTGAGTCAGTTATCCTCTGTCAATCTCAGTTTCCTCATCTGTAAAATGGGGATGATACTAGCACCTACCTCCCGGAGTTGTGAGGTTAAAATGAGATATTTGTAATGTGCTTTGCAAACCTTAAAACACTATATAAATGCTAGTTACTATTTTTATTAATAAATTCCTGGAGTCATCTACCTCTTGGTTACCTCCATTTCCTTATCACCCACTCACTTCTGAATCCCTTGTGATCATCTTTCCAATCCCACCACTTGAATAAAACTGCTCTTTTCAAGGGAGCCAGAAATCTCTTACCTTTGAAATCAGATGACCATTTCTTGGTTGTTGTCCTATTTGACTTCTCAGTAGCTTTTGACCTGTTGCCACTCCCCATCACAACCTGCACACCCCTAAAACAAACACTCTCCTTTCTTGCTTTCCCTTCTTCCTGTTGGACTATTCCTTTTCAGTCTCCTTTTCTGGGTCACCACCTATGTCCTACTTTCTCCTCCTGGGTGCTTCCTAAGCTTTTCTTTTCCCCCTACAGATTCTCTCTGTCTCTTTCTGTCTCACTACATCTCTTGCTTCCATGAATTTCCACAAACTGTCACCCACTCTGAGAATGGGCTGTCATACAGAAGAGGGAATAGAGTTGTTTTAAAAATAATTTTTATATATATCGTTCTTTTACATCACCTACATTTCCTAATGTATTCCCTCTCTCTTTCCCAGCTTCTCTCTCTCCTTCTCTGTCTCCCCCATCACCCTCTCTCCCTTCCCCCCTCCTTCATTCCTTCTCTCTCCCCCTTTTCTCCCCCTCCTCTTTTTCTCCCCTTCCTTCTCTCTCTTCTTCTCCTCTTTCTACCTCCCTCTCTCTGTCTCTGTCTCTTTCTCTCCCCTTCCCCCATAGAGCAGTCCCTTACAACAAAGAATAAAAAGGCAGAAAAAAACACATTCACTGCTAAATTTCTAGAAAAATATAATCTACACTAGCTGCCTTCACTTCCTCACCACCCACTCACTCCTCAATCGCTGCATTTGAGCTCCATCTTAACTGAAATTACTTTCGTTAAGGTCACCAATAGCCTCCTAATTATTAAACCATGGGATCATAGAATTTAGAAATCATTTCCTCCAACTAATTCATTTTGCAAATGGGCAAACTGAGACCTAGAGGGGGATAAGTGACTTGTAAGTGATCAGTGACAGGGTTTGCACCAGGATTCTCTGATTCAAACCCAGGGCTCATTCCACTACAACAGTTTACCTCTACCAGTGGCCTCTTAGTCCTTGTCCTGCTTGACATGCCTTTAAACAGGACTGACCAAACCTTCCTCTCCATGTGCACTGCACCCTTGGCCTCTGAGATATGGTCCTTTACCTGTCTGCATATGAGTCTTACTCCTAGATGGGTTCATTTTTCTCCTCCTGTGCCTTGTGTGTGGGTGCCCTCTAATGCTCTGTCCTGGGCCCTCTCCTCTTCTCTCTTGGCAAATTTCATCCACTCCCTTGGCTTCAGTTATTGCCTCTGTGCGGATGAGTCTATCTATATTTGAAAATAAAATCTCTATTTTCGGCACCAGCTTCTGCCCTGAATTTCAGTTGGACATCTCCAATGGCCTGTCCCATCAGCCTCTCAAACTCACCATGTGCAAAACCAAGCTTAGGTTCTTTTTGACTTCAGTCTGTCTGTCAATGGTGCCATCATTCACTCTGTCTCCTGTATTCTCATTGACTCTTCCCCTCTCCCTCCTCCCTGGCATCCTAGCAGTTGCCAAATCCTATTGATTCTGACTCTGAAACATGTCTTCAATCTCTCCTGTCTTTTCTATCTTAGCTCTCTAGTTCAGGCTCTCATCACCTCTCTCCTAGACTATCTTAATAGCCTCCTAATCGGCCTTCCTGACTACAGTCTTTTTCTTTTTGAGAATATGTTTTACTGATGCTTTTTTTAAATCACTTTTTTCTTTTTCTTCTTTTCTATTTTCTTCTTGTAGTTTTGGCTTTTCAACATACATCTTATATTATGAACTTAACCAAATATCAATAAAATGAACATTTCAATATAAAAAAATAAGAAAAAGAGGATTACATATGAAATGGTAATATAAGTTTACCTGTATTAATTGTATTACTCAAAATATAGTTTTAACTGTATTACTTGGTAATAACTGTATTAATAGTAATATAGTTAATATAGTTTTAAATGTATATTATGATCCTAGCAAAACTGGCATGCTTGTTGGCATCTCCTTCCGAAATTCCATCTGTTTTATTCTGAGTAATTATATACATTTTTCACTTTTTTCTTTCTTTTTTTTAAAAAATTAATTAATTTATTTTTAGTTTTCAACATTTACTTCCATAAGATTTTGAGTTTTAAATTTTCTCTCCCTCCCTTCACTCCCTCCTCCCCAAGACGATATGCAATCTGATAAAGGTTCTACATATACATTCATATTAAACATATTTTCACATTAGTCATGTTGTAAAGAAGAATTAGAACCAATGGGAGCAGGGTAATTATATTAATGTTTAATTGACAGTTTTTTCCTTTCCTTTCTTTTTTTCTTTTTGTATCATTATACTGTCTCTACCCCTACCTCTCCCCCACAATTTTCCTTCCTCCCACAAATAGAAATCCTTTCTGGTAACAAAAAAGTATAGTCAAGCAAAACAAATTAAATCATTGTCTGTTTCTGAAAATGTTAAGTCTCATTCTGCATCATTAGTCTTCTGAAGTCATGATTGGTCACTGCATTGATTAGAATTCTTAATTCTTTCAAAGATGATTTCCTTTTCATGGTCATTGTAGAAATTGTTCCTCTGGTTCTGCTCACTTCATTCCGCATCAGTTCATGAGTCCTCCTAGGTTTCTTGGAATCCATCATTTCTTAGGGCATAATGATAAAGTGAATATAGAAGCCTATCTTCAAGGAGGGTTGCTCTTGAGAACAGACCCCAAAATCTGAAACAGTTTTAGAGGTCATTTGTTAGAGGAGAGCAAAATAGAAAGGAGGTGTGGCTGTCTTTTTTCCAGGCTCTGGAAAGTTTACATTATGTAGGAGTTAGACAAGACACATTTACACAATTAAGCGTTTTTGCCAAGAGGGCAACTTGAAAGCAAGGTAGCTTGAGATAGATATGAGGAACTGTAAAATTTGTAAGATTTCAATAAAATTTGGGTGAAGCCAGAACAGAAGCTTGGGTGGAGTCACCACAAGTCCTAGGTGTGGTAATCCAAAACAATCGTGTGTTCAGGGACAACTTGCACTTCTGATATGAGGTCTTGTCAAGCCCTTTTCAGGGCTACTCATCCATCTTTGGTGTCCACCTGTCATCCAACTCTCACCTGTGGCTCCAAGAAGCTATAGCATGAACAGCAATCACACTCCAGTAAAAAACTGTCTCAGCAGATGGGCTGAGGGTAATCCAGGTTGAGGGTAACCAATGGTCCTCAAACCTGTTGAGTTAGGGGGATGTCTACCCCAAGCATGTATAGATGTCCACCCAATGAAGGAACAGTTTCTACAATGACCATGAAAAGGAAATCACTTTTGAAAGACTTAGGAATTCTAGTCAATGCAGTGAGCAGTCATGACTTCAGAAGACTAATGATACAGAATGATACTTAACATTTTGAGAAATGGAAGGAATAGTCAGATGAGAACAGATTGTTGTCCTGCCACTGGACTTTGATGACTCTGGAAGACAGAGTGAGGCTGATGACTTTGTGCAACTCTGCCTCACTTAAATCCAGTTCACTCTCAAGTCAAGACATCACCCCATGATGTCCTCATCAAAAACAGAGGACGAACCACAACCCAAAATGAGAATGCTTTTGGGGGGGGCAGAAATTCAGGACCTGGGGGAACTCAAAATACCTTGTAGCCATCTCCAGCATTCCTGGAGAGTTATTGGAGTCAGGTGACCTTCTGGGTGCTTTAAACATTCTGGGTGACTTAAACAGTGCCTGACTTATACTAGTCACTTAATAATAATAATAATGATTATTATTATTATATTGGCTCAGCCTAACCATGAGCAACTGATATTTTTCCAACTATTTAAATCTGACTTTATCTGTGTGAAAAGTATTTTATAGCTGTGTTCACATAGTTCCTGGGTTTGTCTTGGCAGGTAAACTCCCATGTATTTTATATTGTCTACAGTTATTTTACCTTTGTGTGTGTGTGTGTGTGTGTGTGTGTGTGTGTGTGTGTGTGTGTGTAATCAGGGTTAAGTGACTTGCCCAGAGTCATGCAGCTAGTAAGTGTCTGAGGCTGGATTTGAACTCAAGTCCTCCTGACTCCAGGTCCAGTGCTCTATCCACTGTGCCACCTAGCTGCCCCTATAGTTATTTTAAATGGAATAAATTCTTACTGAATGAATTGAAGGAGAGGAGTAGACAAGAGGCAGGAATGTCTAGAAAGGTCCAAATCGTGGAGCTGACCAGGAGAGGAAGCAGGATCAGCATGAAAGCACAGAATATCCAGTGTCCATGTGTTGTGTGTACATGTGTGTTTGTGCTAAAAGTATTTAAAAGGGAAGGGTCATCAGAAATGGGGGCAGGCACTTGTTTTGAAGAGACACCTTGGCTGGTTCTGTAGTCTTACCTGAGGTTCATTCCCTTGGACCTTTGGTAAACTGAGGTTCTCCTTCCCTAAACTCCTCCCTTGTTCTGGGACCTCCCCCAGGCCTCTGGCAGTAATGGTCTTTTCTTTTCTTTTTCTTTCAGGAATCTTTTGGATAAAGACATGTTCTCCAAGTCAGACCCATGTAAGTCCCTATACTGCTCTGAGACACTGTTTGCTATTTCACTGATACTGCCTGGTGGCTGGATAGAGGCTCCTGAGGAAACTGAGGCAAACAGGGTGAAGGTACTTACCCAGGGTCACACAGCTAATAAGTGTTTGAGGCCAGATTTGAACTCAGGAAGATGAATCTTCCTGACTCCAGACTTCCACTGTGCCACCTACCTTCCCCTTGAAAGAACCGTGTAAAAGCCCACCAGACTTTACTGATTTAGTAGAGGGTCCCCCATTCTCTCCAGGGTCCCAGTCTTTGTGTCCATCCTCCTTGACCACCCCTTCGTTTTGTGAGTACTTCCCCTCAGTGAAGCTGGTTTTTAGCCATCTTGTTGTAAGCTCCATGTTTCCTTGTATTAGGTTTTGGGGTCTCCTGAACCTTCCTAAGTCTCTATTAAGACAGGAGGGAATAGTGCTGGTGAACATAGTATAAATTTTAAGATTCTCAAACTATTGCAGTTTCACAGATTTAGAACTGGCAGGGACCTCAAAGGCTATTTAATTCAGCCCCCTCATTTTACAGATGAGGAAGCTGAGGCAGCTAAGGCACAGAGAACAGAAGTGACTTACCTAAGATCACATAGCTGGTAAGTGTCTTGGGCAGAATTTGAACCCTAGAAGGCATGAGGTCAAATGTGGTCTCAGAGAATTTACTAATTGTGCGACCCTGGGCTAAATCTGCCTCAGTTTCCTCATCTGTAAAATGGGAACACTTGAAGGGTTGTTGCAAGGCTCAAATGAGATAATCTTTGCAAAGCACTTAGCACAGTGCCTGGCACATGGTAGGCACTTAGGAAATGCTTGTTCTTTCTTTTCCTATTCCAGATGCCAAATCCAGCACTCTGTCTACTATGCCTTGCTACCTTTATCACTTATCATAGAACATTAGACATTGCCCTGATCCAAGGACATGCAGGCCAGCCCTCTCCTCTTTTAGAAGAGGAAACTGAAACTAGAAGAAATTAAGTGATTGACCCAAGGTCACACAGGTAATAAGTGGCCCTTGTGGATCTCAGCTGTGAGGCCCATGAAGTTGTGATTGAAATGGAAACACTCTTGGACCAGGAATTAGGAGACCTGCTTTCTGGTTCTGGTTCTGTGGCTAACTAGCTATGTGACCTGGAGCAATCCGAGTAACCTTTCTGGGACTCAGTTCCCTCATCTGTAAAAAAAGAATAAATTATATGGCTCTCTCACTCTCTCTCTCTCTCACTGTCTCTCCCTATCCCTTCCCCCACCCTATCTTACCTCCTCGTAAGGTAATTTTGAGAATCAAATGAGATAATTATATAAAAGCACTTTGGTGATCACTCCCTTCTTCAGAATGTTCAGCTCTTCCTCTTATCAGATTCTTCCTTTTATTGGACTTTCTGCCTCCAAAGTGCATTCGCTCCCACTGCCCTCCCTACATTCCATGATTCCAGGATTCTCCAGTTAAATTTGTGTCAAATCCCTCTGCTCCCAGCCTCTCCCCCTCCCCCACAGTCATCTGAATCTGCCTCCCTCTCTGTCACGTGAGCTCCGAAGACCTAGCTTAGGCCTTGCAGATTGACAGAATTCAATTAAACCAAATATTTGTTAAACTTGGACTATATGCACGGCTCTGGGGATACAAAGCAGAAGAAAGAACCTAGCCCCTGATCTTGAGTAGTTTATGGTCTAATGGAGGGGATGGAGGGAAGAAGGAGGAGTGAACACATGTCTATTTGATTCGTCGCTTTAGATCTGCCTTGGCCCAAGCCAGTGAAGGTGAGAATAGAAGCCAAATCAACAAGGTAAGAGGCAGTGTGATATAGTGGAAGGAATGTTAGATTTGGAATAAAAAAGCCCAGATTCAAGTCCCAGTTCTGCCATTTGGTAGCCTTGTGGGTTGTTTTTTTTTTTTCCTTTTCCTCAAAGCATTCTTTAGGACTCAGTTTCTTACCCTGTAAAATGAAGGGGGTGGGTTAAATGATGTCAAATATCATTTCCACTTTGACCTCAGGTAAGGCATCTATTGGGGAGTGAGGCCCACAAATATCCTAGGCCTAGCCTTCCCACTCTCAACTCTAAGGATTTTCATTGGCTTGTCCCTCATACCCGGGACTCTCTCCTTCCTTACCTTCACCTCCTGGTTTTCTTCAAGTCTCATCTTCTGCAAGAAGCTTTTCTCAGTCTCCCTTAATGCTAATGCCTTCCCTCTGTTGATTATCTCCAATTTTTCTCTCCGTATCTTGTTCATACATAGTTATTTGCATGTTGTCTCCTCCACTAGGGAGCTAGGGCAGCTAGATAGCACAGCGCATAGAGCACTGTCTCTGGAGTCAGGAAGACCCGAGTTCAAATCTGGCTTCAGACATTTACTAGCTGAGTGACCCTGGGCAAGTCCCTTAACCCCGTTTACCTCAGTTTCTTCATCTGTTACATGAGCTAGAGAAGGAAATGGCAAACCACTGCAGGATCTTTGCCAAGAAGACCCCAAATGGGGTCACAAAGAGTTAGACACAACTAAAAATTGACATAACAACAATAAAAACTCCCCCATTAGATAGTGAGCTCTTAGATATCAGGGACTGTCTTTTGCCTTTCTTTGCATCCCCAGTGATTAGCACATAGTAGGTGTAACAAATACTAGTTGACTGACTTTCCCAGAGTCCACTCAGAGAACTTTTCTGCTCTAGGGCAGCTAGATGGTGCAGGGGACAGAGCACTGTCCCTAGAGTCAGGAAGACCTGAGTTCACATCCTACTTCAGACACTTATTAGCTGTGTGACTCTGGGCAAGTCACTTAATCCTGTTTGCCTCAGTTTTCTCATCTGTGACATGAGCTGGAGAAGAAAATGGAAAACCACTACAGTATCTTCTCCAAGAAAACCCAAATGGGGTCTTGAACAACAATAAACTCTGTGGAGATTCCGCTTCCCTGTTGCATACCTTTCTCCTTTTCCCGACTCTGCCTTCTTCAGCTTTTTGTCTAGGTCTCTAACCCCTGTGTCTTTCTTTTCCCTCAGTGTGTGTGATGTATACTCAAGGAATGGAGAACAAGCAATGGAGAGAGGTAGGTACCACTGCTCTCATTCCTCAATAAATGCATTCATTGGTCTATCATCTATCTGTTTCTCTGTCTCTATCTCTGTCTCTGTCTTTTAGCTGGGGAATTTCTCGGGAACAATAAGGTTAGTCAATTACTCAATTAATGACTATTTATTAAGGGCCTCATATATACCAGGCACTATGCTGAGTGTTTGGATACAGAGACAAAAATGAAACAGTCCCTGCCTTCAAGGAGCTTACATTCTTTTTAAAAATTTTTTATTCATTTTGAACTTAAATACAAAAAGACAACCCCCCCACCCTATTTCCCTGTACACAGCACAACACAAAAAGAGTATTCCATATAAATCCACGAATCTCTATTTCACACTGTTTGCTTTTTTTGAAAAAACAAAACTATGTAATAAATGCTATGCATTATTTTCAAAGTTACCCTGCTTTTCTTTGCTTCCTTCTAAGTTTTCTTCTGTTCTCTGCTATGCACTTGGGCTTACATTATAATAATGGAGATAATGCGGACACAAATATACACCATATAGGGATAAAGATTGAGTCTTGATTTCATTGGCATAGGGAATTCCAGGTGAGGAAATTCTCTCAGGTTGGCACACTTACAGTGTTAGAGAGTTGCCTAGAATACTCAGAGGTTGTGACATGTCCAGGGTCATGCAGAGATAGGTGTCGAGCCCATGTCTTTCTGGTACCAAGGTCAGTTCTTTATCCACCAACTCAAGGTATTATGAAAAAAAAAAGCCAAATTTACAATGTACCAAATATACCACAAATACAAGGGAATTTTTGGAGGGAGACACCAGCAACTGGGGCAATCTAGAAGGGCCTCATGTAGGAGGTGGCCCTTGAGCTGAACTTTGATGGAATCCAGGGATTCTAAGGGGCAGGGGTGAAGGAGTGCATTCCAGGCATGAAGGATAGTCACTTCACTGACAAAAATGGGAGATGGAATGTGGTATAGAGGGAACAGTGAGAAGACCAGTTTTGCCAGAAGATGAAGTCCATCAAGGGGAGAATATGAAATGAACCTGGAAAAGTAGGTGGATCAAGGTTGTAATGAGCTTGCAATGCCAAACAAGAGAAGTTTGCATTTGATCCTGGAGGTAATAGATAGCCATTGGAGAGTACTGAACAATGGAGAAATGTGTGCAGACTGTGCTTTAAGAATATCTCTTTAGTAGCTTAGTGGAGGATGAATCGAAAAGGGGGTGGGGGGACAGACTAGAGGCAGGGGGACCAATTAAAAGGTTACTGCAGTAGTCCAAGAGACGATGAGGGACTCTGATCTAGGGTGTTGGGTGGAAAGAAGGGGCTGGATAAGAGAGAATTGGAGCCAGAATCAACACAACTTGGCGACTGAGTTAGATTTGTGGGGTGAGGGACAAGAAGAGTTGAGGTTAACACTGAAGTTGCAAACCTAGGTAACCGGAAGAATGGCGGAGCCTTGACATCTTGCTTGGGATCAGGTGCTAAATAAATGCCTGTTGAGGTCCCAGGCTGATGAAATCTTTTGGGAAATGTGTCACTTATCTTCCTCCATTGGCTCCCCATTGTACGTGAAACTAAGTTCAAATTATTTAACCTGACATTCAAGGGGGCTCCACAAATTAGTCCTGCCCTGCACTGCCCTGCCCTGCTTCTTCAGTTTTATGTTCTACTATGCCCCTCCAGTTATTATTCAATGAAGACTTTGCAAACCTTAAACTTTTGTTTTCAGGCTTGCAAGGCACTTAGCAAATATTATCTCCAGTTATTGGGGATGAGTGGGTGGATGAGATGGAGGTGGAATAGGGGAATACTTGATCAATTTCAGGAATTATCCAATCGACCTGATGAGAATGCAGCCTTTGGGTCATTGTTTTCTCATGGCCTATAAAAGCAAGCTGGACCACCCTCTTTCTGTCTCTGATTTTTCCGTTAGGCTTTTACCCCTCTTATTTGTAGCAAGCAATGTTGGGGAGGAAAGCGGGAGCTCCCTCATGCATCCTTTGGCTCAGGATTCCCCCAGAATTTTGGGCTCACACTGAGTCTGATCCTTTATCTGCCACCTTGCAGTAACTTTATATTTCTATTAAGCCAGGCTGTTGACTATTCCCAAGGTAGGCTTTATAATTATAATAACAACAACTAGCATTTATTAGTGCTTTAAGATTTGCAAAGCACTTTAAAAATGTGATCTCTTTTTATGGTCACAACAATCCTGGGAGGTAGGTGCTGTTGTTTCCCCATTTTACAGATGAGGAAACTGAGGCAAAGGTTAAGTGACTTGTCTAGGGCCACACATCTAGTTTCTGAAGCAGGATTTGAACTCAGGTCCTTGTGACTGCAGGGCCAATGCTCTAGCCACTGCATTACTTAGCTATCCTTTTGCCTTCTGGATTCCTGTTCCCTTTTTCTAGAATGCTCTCTTTCTCCAGTGTGGCCTCTTGAAATGATGTAAATTTTTCAAGGCCCAGGTCAAATGCTGTATCTATGGGATAATAGAAGGAGCTCTGGATCACTCTAAAGCCTCAGTTTCCTTGTCTGTAAAATAGGCATAGGAATTCTCTAAAGCCTCAGTTTCCTTGTCTGTAAAATGGGCATAGGAGTACTTGCATTACCTACCCCACATGGGACTATTGGGAGAAAAAGTGCTCTGTCCTTTAAGTGCTATAAAGATGTGACCTATTATTATGAAGAGAGGCAGTGTTGCCTTGTGGTTAGACTCAGGAAGAACTGGATTCAAATCCCAGGCTGGGTAACCCTAGACAAATCCCTTAGCCTCTCAAAGCCATAGGCAACCCTTTAAGACTGTAAGTGGTTGAACAGTTGCTTTAATTGAATTGGTGAAGGGAGTTTCCTCCTTGGGAGTTCCCTAGGCCAATGAATTAGGGTCTAGATTGAATGAATGGAAAAAAAAAAGCATTTATTAAGCACCTACTGTGTGCATAGCACTGTGCTAAGTGCTGGGGTACAAATAGACCTCTAAGACAGTCCAGTTTTCAAGGAACCACATTCTAATGAGGGAGACAATGCAAACAAAAGGTTTCAGCCCGGAGCTAGAAGGGACCTCAGCCATCAGTTTGGTCCAAGTCCCTCCTTTTTACATTTAAGGGAAGTTAAACCCAGGAAGGCAGAATTGAGATTTAAAGCCCTGTCCAATGATTCCATATTCAACCCTTCAAGTTCATTGCCCTTTTTTCTGCCTCTCACAGGTCTCCTGGACCAGTAGCCTCCATCCATCCATGACTTCTCACTCCTCTAAACTCCTTCGGGTTCATATTTATACCACTTACTACCTTACATTACATTTATTTGTGTATGTCTACAATTCTCTGCTAGAGGCAGCTAGGTGGCTCAGTGGATAGCCTGCTGGGCTTAGAGGCAGGAAGGCCTGAATTAGAATTCAGCCTTAGATACTTATCCTAGGTAAATCATTTAACTGCTGTCTCTCAGTTTCCTCAACTGCAAAATGGGATAATAATAGCACCTTTTCCCCAGATAGGTTATAAGAATCAAATGTTTAAAAAAATGCTTAGCCTAACACATAATAGGCACTCTTATAGATATTTCTTCCCTTCCTAGATGGTAGGCTCTGTAAGGCCGAAGACTGTGTGTTATTTATCTCTTCATCCCTTTAGGGACTCATAATTAGTAGGCACTCAGTAAAAATGTTTGTGGAAGGCATGCATGAATGATTGAATAACTGACAGGCCGATCCCAAAGGAACCTTTCAATTTAAATAGGGAGAAGACAGAACATCACTGAAGAGTCACCACAGAACACTTTTTGACAAACCAACCTATTGACAGGTGGGCGCATTAACAGATAGTAGAACAGAATGAATTCAGATTTCACTGATGCAGAACTTCCCATCACTCTACTAGGGCTGAAAAATGACTTTACTAAGCACATTACAATGGTGTAAACAAGACTGTCTGGGTAGTGTTTAAGCCTGCTTAAGAGAATAAATTGTTTTTTGAGTAGTTGGGGGACATCCTGCATACAAACAAAGACTGTGCTCATTTTAACATGATCCTTCCCTCTTCTTTAAAAGTGGCCTCGAAAGTCCTGGGAGGACACTAATTTGTCAGCCATTACTTTGTGGTACTGAGTACACTTGAAAGTAACGACTATTTCTTTATGGAATGGTTTATAGTTCAGGTTTCCCTTCCCTGCAGGTGGTCTGGTTTTACTGTTGTCGTCGTTTGGTGTTTTTTTCAGTCACGTCCAGCTCTTCATGACCCTGTCTGGAGTTTTCTTGGCAAAGATCCTAGAGTGGTTTGCCATTTCCCTCTCCAGCTCATTTTACAGATGAGTAAACTGAGGCAAGCAGGCATAGTGACTTGCCCAGGGTCATACAGCTAATAAGTGTCTGAGGCCAGATTTGAACTCAGGAAAGATGAGTCTTTCTGACCCCATTCCTGGCTCTTTATACACTGTTAAAAGAGTGTAGTTCAGGGAAAGAGCATTGGATTTCACATCAGAGGGCCTGGTTTCAAATATTGCCTTTGACACTATCGGCATGACTGTGGGCAGGTCAAGTAAACCCTCTGGCTTCAGGTTCTCTATTTGTTAAATGAGGGGGTCAGACTAGATCAGAAAGGTCAAATGTGGCTGACCCACCACACCCCCTTGTGTGACCTGGAACCAGATTAAGATGTAATTGGGAAATTAACAAAATAAATAAAAATACAATAAAACATAGATAATATTACATTTTAAAACTGTCAAAATGTAGCTGGCAGGAATCCCTGCATCTGGATTAGTGGTCCAGTTTCTATTTGAGTGTGACTCCATTGGTAGACATGACCTTTGAGGTTCTATTCTAAAACTATGATCTTTTCAGTGCATATTTTTGGTGGAGATTGAAGTGGATGACAATTGGTCTGGTCTGTGGCTTATGTTCTTGGAGAGTTGTCTGGGACACTGGGATCACGTGTGGCAATATTTTACATGATGGCAGCAGCTGGGTGGTGCAGTGGAAAGAGGACAGGCCCTGGAGTCAGGAGGACCTGAGTTCCAAATCTGACCTTAGACACTTACTAGCTGTGTGACTCTGGGCAAGTCATTTACCCTGATTGCCTCCAAAAAACCAGACAAATAAACGACAAAACCATCTAATGATGTAGGATCCCAGATTCTAGAGCCGGAAGGGATTTCAGGGGCCATCTAGTCCAATGTCCATTTTACAGCTGGAGACACTGAGGCTGAGTGAGGTAAAGTCACTTATCCAGGGTCTTAGAGATAGTAAATGGTAGAGATGGAATGTGGAATGTGCTGCATATCCAGGGCTCTCTCTACTCCGTCCTCAGAAAAGACTCAGTCTCTTGGCCATCACCCATTTATTTCAAGCAATATTCAAGAGAACAAAAGGCTATTAACAGCACATAATTTTGTTCAGTTGTTTTTCAGTTATGTCTGACTCTTCGTGACCCCGTTGGGGTTTTCTTAGCAAAGATGCTGGAGTGGTTTGCCGTTTCCTTCTCCAGTTCATTTTACAGATGAGGAAACTGAGGCAAAAAGGGTGAAATGACTTGCATGGGGTCACGCAGCTAGAAAGTGTCTGAGACCAGATTTGAACTCAGGTCTTCCTGATGCCAGGCCTTGAGCTCCACCCGCTTAGCCACCTAGCCGCACTTCTTGTTTTATAGCACGGTCTAAAATGCTTCTTCATACAAGAAAATGATGGTGTTCATCTACCTTACACGAGTCACTTTGTTTCCAGAGTAGTATGGATGAGACTTACCAATGATCAACATATCAATCAGTCAATCAATAAACATGTATTAAGCTCTACTATGTGCCAGGGACTGTGCGAACTGCCAGGGTTGCAAAGACATAAATGAAATCAGTTCCTGCCCTCAAGTCTTCCATTGATTAGCATTACCCTCCAAATAGATTGGGCTTGCCTAGGAGGAAAGTGAATCTGTCTTTACGGACAGTGTCGACAAAAGGCTGGCTAATCACTGGGGAATTGGAGAAAGCATTCGTGTTTCAGGCAAGAATTGGAATTAATTAATCTATTTATTTATTTTGCTGAGCAATCGGGGTTAAGTGACTTGCCCAGGGTCACACAGCTACTAAGCGTCAAGTGTCTGAGGCTGGATTTGAACTCAGGTTCTCCTGACTCCAAGGTTGGAGTTCCATCCACTGCTCCACCTAACTTTCCTGAGAATTGGAATTTAGAAGGCAAATTTTAAGATAGGACACTTCAAAGCAGACCATTGGAATCTGTTAGAAACATAGGATAACTGTATACCATTCAGACAACACTTCAACCATTTGAGACAAAGGCAGAACATTCTAAAATCTTTTCGGTGTGTGTAATGTTCATCAAAATATTAACTAATAAAACCATAATTACTGAATCCAAAATTGTTCATCCAAATTGTTCCATGAATGGAATGGAATATAGACAACAAGACTCATTTAAATTCTATTTATTTATTTAATTTAAATTTTATTTAATTTAAATTATAAATTCTTATAATTAACCTTTACGAGGCACTGGTAATTAATCCCAGTTAAGAAGTGGGACCTTTGAGGTCCCTTCCAACTCGGGGGTTTCAAACTCCTCCCGGGATCGGAGGCCCAAAATCCAGCATGATCAGGCCCCATGACAGTGATTACAAGTATTGTCCTTCCAAACCAAGCAGAAAGGATGTCGTATTAGTTTAAAGCTAATAAGAATGGGGTGGTGGAGACAGGTGCAGCCACAGCATTTTCCTTAGGCAGAGCCTGGATGCTAGAGCCACTGAAGGAGGCTCCGGTTTAGTCCAGAGAGGATGGAAGCCCCCACCATCACCTCTGGCTGCCTGGTTTCATCTGAGTTTATCCATTCAGATCATAGATGTGCCTTCCGAGAAAGCTCAGCTTTCCCAGAGCCTAAATCTGTCACCACATTTTGTGAAAATTGACTCAAGATGTAATTTTAGGTTGGGAAATGGAGCATTACTTGCACGATAGGCCTCACAGAAAGTTTCAAGTCTCCTGGCTAAAAGAAGTAGGGTCTGATGGGAAGAGCCTTGGGCTGAGAGTAGAAGGACTCAGGAATCATTAAGCCTCTCAGTTTGCCTGTTTGTCTCTCTTGAGCCAGCATAGGACATAAAATGTCTTGCCTAATGATCAGTGAAGGGGCACCTCTTCTTGGAAGAAAGACAGATAAATTTGGAGTTGAGGGATTGCTGGATTCAAGTCAGGAGACCTGGGTTCAAATCCCTGCTACTGACACATAGCCAGGTGACTTCTGTGAGCCTCAGTTTGCTTATTTGTAAAACGGGTCATCGCTGCTCTGAGAAATTCTGAGAATCTTTCCTTCCCAGATTGATTCGTTTATGAAGGCAAACTAGGCCATCTTTTGCCTCAGTTCTTACCTAGCCTTAAATCACTGAATGGGTGTTGCCTCAGACAAACTGAGATTTGGAAAAGACCTTAGCTTAAAAAAGGCTAAGGTCTCCCACTGTATCTAGGGCCTACTCCAGTTGTCCTGATCTATATCTGGACTCCAATGTCCCAGGAGGAAAGAGCAAGACTGATGACTTTGCACAGCCCTGCTTCACCTAAATCTAGCTCACTCGCAAGTCAAGGCATTCTCCTGATGCCATTGGCCCTTTTTGAGAATGAAGGACGAACAACAACATCCCTGCCCTGACCACTTTGGAAGATTGCTGGGAGGTGGGTAGACCTTAAACACTGCAGAAATATGAATTAATATTATTTTGAGCTAATCAGAGCTCAAAAAGGGGTAAAAGACAAACAGTCCCTGCCCTCAAGGAGCTTACAATCTAGTGGAGAAAACAACATACAAATAAATATATACAAAGATAACAATATACAGAATAAAGAAGAGATAATGAACAGGGGGGAGGCACTAGAATTGAGGGGTAAGGGAAGGCCTCTTATAGAAAGTGGGATTTTAGTTGAGACTTAAGGGAAGTAAAACTGTCCAGAGGTGGGATGTGCGGAAGGTGGTGAGTTCCCCATCATTGGTGGTCTTCAAGCAGAGAGTAGGTGAGCACTTGTTGGGTGGGGATTCCTTTCCAGTACAAGCAGGACTAGATGACCCACTTCTTCCAACTCTCAAATTCTCTGATTCCATGATTTCCTAGAGGCAGAACCTAAAACCCAGAAAAATTACATGGCTTACCCAGGGTCGCACAGGGAGGAATGAGTAGTGGGGATGGCGCCTGAGTTCAGCTCTCCTGACTCCAAATTAAATCCTTCCCGCTGTCCCACTGACCTACTCTATACCTTCACCTCTATGTGGCTCAGCTTGCTGTGATCTATGAAGTGGCTCATGGTAGGCAGAGGTAGGTCCAAGTTTTATAACTGCTGCAAGAGCTTTCTGTGGTAGAAAGAATAGCAGTCCTGTGTTGGAATCTTGCTTAAATGAAAGGAAATGTTGATTGCCTGTATCAAGAGAGACAATGGACTTGGAAGCTTTACTCTTTTGGGGGGCGGGGGACTGGAAGGACAATGGAGAACCCATCCATAAATAGAGTGAAGGAATCCAATGTCATGGAATCCAGTGGAAGGAAATGGGAAACCAAGAGGAATATTAGAAAGGGAGGCTGATGAGGACTATGAGAACAATAGTGCTTCAAGGTTTGCAAAATGCTTTGCAAATTATACCTCATTTTATCCTCCTGACAACTCTGGGAGGCAGGTGCTATTACTATCTTCACTTCACTGATGAGGAAACTGAGACTGAGAGACATTAATAGCCAGAGTTTATGTATCACCTTAATGTTGGCCAAGTGCTTTATGTATGGGATCTCATTTGATCCTTGCAACCACCTTATGAGGTAGGCTGTGTTATGATCTCCATTTTACAGATGAGGAAACTGAGGCTGAGTGTTGAAGTGATTTGTGGTCACACCACTGGTAGCTGTCAGAGGCTGGATTTCCCAGGGCTTGTTGATTCCAAGGCTAGCATTCCATCCACTGTGAGGTCCTGCTTCTTGTTTGTAGACAGTAGGTGCCTAATAAAGGTTCAGTTGAATTGAACACGCATATATGAATGTCACTTTGAGTGGTTTGTCTTCTTGGTGTCAAACTTTCCTACCTGTGATGGTGCCAACAGGCCTTACCACAGGAGTTCCTCCTGACCCCTCCCCATTTCTTAGCTCCTTAAAGTTTCCTCCTCCCTTTCTGTCTCACTCTCTCCTTTTAGTGTTGGTTGAACTTTCTGGCTCATTCTAATTTCCTCTAGAAGATTTTCTCTGCTCAGCAAAAATAGCAATGCATTGTTTCTTCTTTCCTATCTTTGAGGTACAATGGAAAGAACCTGGGTTCAAATCCTGGTTCTGCTGTTTAGTCACTTCAGAAAAGTCATGTAACGTCCCTGTATCTCGACTTTCTCATCTGTAAAATGAGGGGGTCAGGCAGTCTGAGAGGTGTCTTCCAGCTCCAGTTCTGCACAACTAAACGTGGACTCCTCAAATACCCTACTGCAATAACTAGGTCATCACTTCACTTTCCTGAGCAAAAACCTTCAATGGCTCCCTATTCCTAAAAGATCAAATCCAGATTCCCTGTCCTGACATTCAGTAGCTTCCACAAGCTGATTCCAGCTTCCTCCTCTAGTTTTGTTTCCCAGTACCCTCCTCAGCTCTAGCCAAACAGTTTTCCTCTTACTCCCTGAAATAAATCACAAACACTGGATACTTATGATGCTGTTGGGGAATTGTATTAGGCTATTGAGGATGCAAAGAGGTAAGGTCCTTCTCTCACAGGACCTTTAAGTTAATTTTGGAGACAGGACATACAAAAATAGTAATCAACAAGACAAGGCTATGTAGAATAAATGCCAAGTGAGTCAGTCAGGACTTGAGGAATTCCAAGGAGGGAGAGATCCCTGTGGGCTGCCAAGGTCCTAGGAGGCTATTTATAGAAGGGGTGAGATTTGTGCTCTAACCCAAAGGAATGAATCTCTAAGAGACTTGCCCATATTGTGACACATTGGTGGCCTGAGATATTTGGGGGAAGGGGAAAAGGTTGGAGGACAGCAGCTAGTGCCCCTAAATTGACACTTTTGGGGGTGTTAGGTCTTCAAGATGGCCCTGTGTGGGACTTAGATATTTGGAAGGGAGGAGAGAAGGGGCTCTTGGACAAGGTTGGGTGTGAAATAGTAGTAGATGCAAAGGTATGGAGGTCAAAATGGGTTGTTTTGTTTTTTTGTGGGGGGTGTTCATGAAAGTCAATAATTTTAGCTGGAGTGGAGGGTTAGTGGAAGATAAGGTTTGAATGTTAAATGGGGCTAGATTATGTTATCAAGAAAAAATCAGCCAGAAAGTACCTACTATGGGCTGAGAGTCATTATGGTGTAATGGTTAGAAATCTGTCTGGAACCCCACTTGGCCAAGAGGAAATTGATCAGAGAAGCATTGAAGATAGAGAAATGGCATGTTAGGGTGAATGACTACTGGATTTGGAGTCAAGAGACTTGAGTTCAAGTCTCACCTCTGCCGTTTGTTAGCTGTGTGACTACTACTAAATTTGTTTACCTCTCTGAGCTTCCATTTCATGGAGTTGAAGAAAGTGGTACTTGGACTATCTGCTTTGTAAGACTATTGTTAGGAAAGTATCTTTCAATTTGGAAATACTGGGAGATGATGTGAGCTGTTATTATGAACTTATTTGCAGTACAAGATTAGTGGATTAGTGATCCCGTGATAGCCTTTCCGAGGGCATTTGTACTCTAAAATAATAGAGGGAGATTGAAGCCTAACCCAAAGGAATGAATCTCTAAGAGACTTGCCCATATTGTGACACATTGGTGGCCTGAGATATTTGGGGGAAGGGGAAAAGGTTGGAGGACAGCAGCTAGTGCCCCTAAATTGACACTTTTGGGGGTGTTAGGTCTTCAAGATGGCCCTGCTTTCAACCCAAACTGGGGCCTGAGGCTCTGAGAGAGAAGCTCAGGGAGGCAGCAGTGGAGTTTTGTTTACAGGGCTGGAGGCAGAGGCTGGTGGAAAGCATTTTTTTTTGTCAGCTCTCTGGCAGGGATCGTGGTGAAAAGGCCATTCTCAGAGTGGCTGAGGGTGATTTGGTAGATTATCTAAAACAGCAGCTAATTAGGAAATAAGCTTTTTGGCAGGAAGTCTTTCATTACAAGCTCCTGGCATTTCGGGAGGCTGGCTGGGGCAGTGACATCTCTGCCAGTTCATTTAAATAGAGCTTTCTTCCCTGAAACACAGCAAAACACCAGGCATGGGACTGATTGGATGGGGGTGAGGTGCACTTTGTGCGGTGTGAGAAGGGGGCTTTTTGGCCTCTGTGCTCCATGCTTAGACTGAGGTCTTTATCTGTTGGGCCTCCATCAGCACACAGTTCAGCTTCGTTCTCCCTGGACCTCCATTTCCCGATCTCTAAAACAGGGGCTGTTAACCTCTTTTGTGTCATGGACCCTCTTAGCAGGCTTCTCAGAATAATTTTTAAAAATGCATATAATAAATTCCCTAGGATTGGGGGGAGGAAATAAAATATATTGAAACACAGATAACAAAATATATATTAAAAATGTTCATGGACCCCAGGTTAAAAAAATCCCGGTCTGCAGGAGCTGTCTCATTATTTTATCAGCCATGTCATCCATAAGGTAGGAGACTCATGAATGTGGTGGAGAGAGAACCTGCCTTGGAATCAGGAAGTGCTGGGTTGCAGTCCCACCTCTGACATATATTGGCTGTGTGATCTGGGCAAGTCACTTAACCTCTGAGCATCCCAGGCTACTCTCTAAGATTATAAATTGCACAGCAGGTGCATATCTACATTGGGAGAGGGGGTTTCCTCACCAGGAGTTCCTTCTATTAAAGAAATCACAGATCCAGACATCTATAACATGTAGAACTGGAAAAGGAGATGGGCCTATCACAAGCGGTAGGAGATGGAACCCACTATACCGGTACCCACAAGATGGTAAAAGACCCAGAGGATGGCCTCCAACATAGCAGATTTGTGGGAAGGCATGGAAGAGAATCACATAGGTTGAGAAGACATGGAAGTGCTGCAATCTCACATTGAGGAGATCCTGTATCATACAAATATGGGATCTCTTCTCTCCACAAAGAAGGACAGAGCCATTCCTATCTCAGTGTAACCATTTGGAGAGAGTATGGCATGGTCAATACTGGACCATGAACTTGGAGTCTCTGACACCTACCAGCTGTGTTCACCTCACTGAACCTCAGTTTTATCATCTCTAAAATGGGGATGATAATACTTGTGGTGCCTATTTCACAGGGTTGTGAAGCTCAGCTGATATGTCATTATTCAAGCTTGAACAAATGCTCATTTGCTCTATGGTGTGTGTAAAATGTAGTGCTATAGGTCAGATACGGTTAATTTGTATTTATAAAATACAAAATTTACATTTATAAAATATTTCGAGATCCTTAGTGCCTTCACACTGCCCATTCCCACTGCCTCCTTATTTCTGCTTCATAGAATCCCTCTCTTCCTTTAAGATACAGCACAAGTCACACCTTGTACCTGAAGACTTTTCTAGGAAGCTAGGTGCAAAATGGATAGAATCCTGGGTCTAGTGTCAGAAGACCCTAGTTCCAATCCCACCACCCATATTTGCTAGCCTCAACTGTAAATTGGGAATCACTACAGTGCCTACCTCCCAGGGTTGTTAGGTTCAAGAGATAAAATTTTTAAGCGTTGAGTGTTGTACCTGGTATATAATAGGTACTTAATAAATGCTGGCTACATTCCTTCCTCCCAGTGCTCCCACTTGCTGGTGCTCTCCCACCCAAACTATTCTGTAACTTTGTGTTGTATATATCTGTGCTCTCCTTCCCAAATGATTGTGTGGCTTTGTATTTATGCTGTATATATTTTTGTATGTACTTGGTATCACCGCCCCCTCTCATTAGAATGTAAAGCTCATCGTGAGTAGGGTGGTTGTTATTTATCCTTCATTCTAGAAGAAGACAATGACATCAGGTCAGTGATGCCATGACTTGCAAGTGAATTGGATTCAAGTGAGGGAGGGCTGTGCAAGGTCGCCAGCCTCGCTTTCTCTCCCAGAGCCATCTGGGTCTAATGGCCAGATATAGATCCGAACAACTGGAGATAGCCCAGGGTGCAGTGGGCGACCTTGGCCTAAGGTCTTTATTGAGATCTGTGAGTAGGGACTTGGCCCTTGTATCCCCAGCACATTTCCAGGGACTTAGTAGGCACTTAATAAATACGTATTGATTGGTCAAAGAGGTCCAAATCTCCCAGTTTCACAAAATACAGACCTCATAGTACAATCAGCAACATGACCTTGGGCAAGTTGGGAAATCAAAGAGTGTCTGTGGCTAGAAGGGCTCTTACTTCTCTCTGGACTTCAATTTTCTCCTGTGTCAAATGAAAAGGTCCTCTTCCAGCTCATCTGCTCCTATGGTTCTAAAATGCGAAGATGATTCTCCGGCACCTCCCTGGGGATGCGAGATTGGCCAGTACTTTCTGTTCGGTTTCAGGGCAGACCTCTGAAAGCACATTTGCATTTTCTATTTTTATTTGAGGCAGATTGCTTTCTGGCCTCTAATTTTAATCCCGGTTAATGTGATTCACTAGGGCCTCGGGTTTGTATCGGCCACACAGCTTTTAGAATTCCCAATTAGGAAGCCATCAATAATACATGGAGCTTACAGGGGGAGCACCAATTGGGAAAGGGTGGACAGCTTGGAAATCAGAGCAAACAACCTGCCAGCTTCAGGCTCATCCGCGTTGCTCGGACCCAGCCACAGTGGGACCTTTCAGCTGGGGATGAGGCTCAGAAGCTTCTTCCAGCTGTAATTTGAGAGAAGCAGGAGCTGTTTTAATTTGGCGTCCATTAAGACCATTCAACCTTGCAGGGAGCCACCCTTCCATTATGGGGTGGGGAGGTAGGTAAGCTCTTGCTGAGCCCATAGGGTCCAATCCAGTGCCTGGCAGAGTTAGTCAACAGTGTTGAGATGGATGAGGTTTGTCTCCAAGGTCTCTTCTAGCTCTAAAATCTTGGGATCATCTGTTGGAAAATGGCGGAGATAACTGACATTTATGTTTATAACACTGTGAACTTTGCAAAGTGCTCTCCACACATCATCTCATTTAAGGTACAGCTGCTCACATTTTCCTCTTCTATAAAAGGAGGGGTTTGGCTTAAGGTCACTTCCTGCTCTGATATTTTCTTTCATTGTTTTCCCCCAAAAAACTGAACACCTCAAAATTCTAATGTCCAATGCCCAAGCCTGGCCCCATAGTAGAGAGGGGGAGGGGGAGGAACAAAAGCATTTATTAAACTCCTACTGTGTGCTAGGCACCATGCTAAGTGCTTTGCACATATTACCTTATTTGAGAGAGAAGAAGACAACTCCCCACACCTCCCTGAAGAGGAAGGGGACCACATATGTAGGCAGCTGAATTCAATGTCAGGCTTGTTCAATATGTTGGTTGGTTTGATTAATTGTTTTTCTTATTTTTAAATTATTTATGATAAGGAATGGCTCCCTAGGGTGGAGTAGAGGGAATGATACAGTGGGAAATGTAGATGATGTAAAAACAAAGGATATCCACATTAAAAACATTAAAAAAAAAAAAGCCCAGCCCCCTTCATCCCAGCCCCCCAGCAAATCTTCCCTTGACTATTTATTGTCTAGGTCCAGGCCACCTTAGGGGAAGTGAGGTGGTTCAGTGAGTAGATAGAGTGCTGGGCCTAGAATGAGGAAGACCTAAACTCAAACACTGTCGCAGACACTTACTAGCTTTGAGACCCCGGGCAAGTGACTTAAGCTCTCTATGCCTCAGTTAAATGGGGATAATAATAGTACTTACCTCCCAGGATTGTTGAGAGGCTCAAATGAGCTAATATTTGTAAAGTGCTTAGCTCATTCTGTTCAATCATTTCAGTCATGGCCACCTCTTCATGACCCCATTTGGTTTGCCATTTCCTTCTCCAGCTCATTTTACAGATGAGGAAACTGAGGCAAACAGGGTTAAGTGACTTGCCCGGGGTCACATGGCTAGTAAGTGCCTGAGGCCAGATTTGGACTCATGGAGATGAATTTTTTTTGACTCAAGGCCTGGCACTCTACCCACTGTTCCACTGGGCTGCCCTTGCTTGGCTCTTAATTAATGCTAATTTCCTTCCTTCCATCCAATCCAAAATAATCCAACAGGTATTATTTAAATACCTATTCCATGCCAATCTCCATATTAGGCACCGAGGAATACAAGGACAAAATGAGAAAATGGTTGTTGCTTCACGGAGCTGATTTTCTATGGGAGGAGATGATAAGTATAGTAAGCATGATAACGTAGGAAGGGAGAGAATGTGATGAGTGGTGGGATGAGGAGTGGTTTCTTGTACATTGACAAATGAGTTGAGTCTTGAAGGAAATTAAGGATTTGAGGAGCCAGAGGTGAGAAGGGGGGACATCCCAAACCTGGAGGGCAGCTTGTATGAGGAGGGCAGTCTGAAAGCTATGGAATAAGCTCATCTGGGTGGAATGTAAAGAAACATAAAGGGGAGTAATAGCAACAAGGTGGGAAAGGTAGACTGGAAGCAGATTTCAAAGACAGAGACTCTGAAAGGCTTCCTCCGACCCCGGATGAAATCCCAAAGCAGAAGGAGCAGGATGTTATTGGAAAGAACCCTTGGACTGAAGAATCAAAAGAGCTAGGTTTAAGCATCAGCTCTGCTGGTTAGCAGCTGCGTGACCTGGGCCAATAACTCCCTGCCCCCCAGCCTTTGTTTGCTCACCTGTAAAATGGGGATAATAACACTGGCACCATCTACATCAAGGTGCTAGTGTGTGCCAGGTGCTTTGCAAACCTTAATGCTCTACCTAAATGTGAGCTCCAATTCTAGGTCAACTAACGAATATTTACTCAGCTCCACAATATAGGCACAGCATGGAGCAGAATGCCCAGGAGGAAAAGACTTACTGATAGACCAATAGCAGACTTAGTAGGTACATTTTAGAGAATCACCTGAGTGTCAGAGAGGTTAAATGATTTGCTTGAGATCACATGGCTATTAAAAGCAGGATTTGCCAGCAGCTGGGTGGTGCAAGCTGGGCCTGAAGTCAGGAAGACCAGAATTCAAATTCAGCCTCAATCACTTACTAGCTGTGTGACCTTGTACATGTCCCTTTGCCTCAGTTTCCTTATCTGTAAGAACAGGAATAACAGGGTTGTTGTAAGGATCAAATGATCAAAACGAGACAATATTTGTAAAGACCTTAGCGAAGTGCCTGGTGTATGATAGGCTATTATTTGGCTATGCTAGCTATTATTAAAGTCCAGCACTCTATCCATCACTGCTTCTCTATACGTGGAAAAAACACATACCTAAGAGTATACATGATAATTCATTTACATTTAAGTTCACCGCTGTCTTTACTGATCTGTGTTAAGCAGACGATAATTTCCTTGAGGGCAGGTAATGTTTCATTTTGCACAGTGCCTAGCATATAGAAGGCTAACTTAATAAATGCTTACTGATCGATTACTAACTATGGCCAGCATCATGGTATAGTGGAGAAGTGCCGGATTTGGAGTCAGATGACCTGATTGAGAATCCTAGCTCTGTCTTTTTTTTTGTTTTTTTAAATTTTTATTTTTTTATTTTTTTCTGTCTTTTATTATCTCTGTGAGGTTGGGCAAATTACTTAACTTCTTTGGGCCTCAGTTTCCTCAGCTGTAAAATCAGGGGGTTGGACTAGGTGGTCTCTAAGGTCTGTTCTATTGCTAAGTCCTATGATCTTAAATGTTTGTTGAATTGAATTGCTGAGTTGAATAGAAGCTGAACCGGATGGTAGGAATTTACCCGAGCTCCGTTCACTGCCCCTCCCAGTTTTCCCTGGTTATTTGAGTGTGCTATTTATGAGAGAAGGAAGGCTGACCCCTCACTCTAGCATAATTGAAACCAAGCTGAACTCTTCACAGGGTCAACCTTGTTTAGTGCAATTTGTGCATCGAGATTTCGGGGCTGGGGTGAGCCTGATACATGACTCACTGGCACATCAGGGGACTCATTAGGCACACTTCAAACAGCTCGTGCACTGTTTCCCTGTTGCCTAAATAATCTCCTTTTCTGGGCTATGTTGACAAAATGAATTTTCTTTCCTGGGTCTTGCCTCTCATATCCTGGTCTCTCCTTTTTGCTTTGGTCCTGTCTTCCCTCTTCATTTGATTATTGGGCTTTTTATTTCTTTTTCTTTTTTCTCCTGGTCCTTTCTTCTATGGGGTGGTCATCCCAGAGCCAGACTGGTCCAGATTCTTAAAGGAACCGTCCAATTTTCCCATGCCCCACACTGCAGCCTCACTGAGACTTGTGGGCTTGTACAAAAGGTATCTGGAAAGAGGTCAGCAGGTATGAAGTTTAAATGAAAGTAAATGTTGATTGTCTCTATCAAGACAGACAATTGAATTGGAAGTTTGCTTTTTTGGGAGGCAGGGGACTGGAAGCACAATGGGGAACCTAACCATAAGTGGAGTGAAGAAACCCATGGTAGAAAATTAAGGCAAGGAGCTCCATGTACATTCCATAATTCACATTAACATAGCACTTTGCAAGTTTTTAATTCTTATCTATCAAAATATTCTTGGCAGAACTTTTTGAGGTAGCAAAGAACTGGAAATAAAGTGGATATCCACTGATTGGGGAATGACTTTCAGTGCATGGATGCAAAAGAATACTACTGTGTGGTAAGAAAGGATGGGGACGATGAATTCAGAGCAGCAAGGAAAGATTTACATGAACTGATGCAGAGTGAAGTAAGCAGAGCCAGGAAAACATGAGACACAATGTCTGCAACAATGTAAACAGAAATACAATGAAACAGAACTGAAGGCTTTGGAAGTATAAGGACCATGCCTGGCCCTGGCACAGAGAGAGGAGAAAATGTACCTTTCGCTGAAGACACTGAAGACATGAAGGATTATGGGTGTGAGGTGTTACATATACTGCCAAATAAATTTATTGTGTGCGGTAGTTTGACCAAATTGGTGTTGTTTATTTTTGTCTCTGGGTAGGAGGAAATCAAGAGAAAAGGAACCATTACAAAGGGAAGATGATGAGCATTATGATTTTTGGACAAGACTTGTGATTTCATTGGTAAAAGGCACTCCAGTAAGAAGCCGGCTTTTTACCAGTGTATACAAGCATCCCACATCTGCTGTGCAACTCACAAGTCTTAGAGCATTGATTGGGGCCACTGAGAACGAGTGACTTTCCCAGAATCACACAGCCAGTATTTGCCAGAGGTGAAGCTAGAACCCAGGTCTTCGTAATTCCAAGTTTGCTGCACATGAGAAGATAGGCTTAAAAAAAAAAGCTTTCATGATGGCTTTTGTTTTGCATACGGTGGTTATTTCCTGCTATCACACACCTCCCTTCACATTTCATGCTCCCTTTTAACAAAAAAAAAAAGAAGAGTTGGGTAAAATCAGCCAGCACGGTGACTGTGTCTGATAGCACATGCAGTGTGTTCTTTCTCCATAGGCAAGTCTTCTTGAGAGGTGGGATGGTGAAGTGGTTAGTGACCCAACCTAGAAACTTAGGAAGACCTGAGTTCAAACTTCTGTCTCTGACACATATTGGCCATGGGACTCTGCTCAAGTCACTCAACCTTTCTTTCTGTGTCCCCAAGATTACTGAGTTGCCCATCCACAATGGAAGAAATTTCTTTATGCCAATGGAAGTCACAAGTGTAGGCCAACAAAACAAAAAAAATCTGAGTTGATTTTGCCTTTTTAGTGGTTTTCATTCACATTATTATAACAATTGTAGATATTGTTCTCCTGCTTCTGCTTACTTTGATCGGCATCAGTTCATACAAGTTTTCCTATAGATTCCTATATTCCTTATTTTATAATCTCCTACATCATAATATTCCCTGATATTCACATGCCACATTTTGTTCAGCCATTCATTAGTTGCTTTCAGCTCTTGACTACCATAAGGAGAGGTGCTATGAGCATTTGTTGGTACATTGAAGACCTTTATTTCTTTCTGACTTAGACGATCAGGTACATACTCAATGGTAGAAAATGGGCTTCCTTGTGAGGTGGGTGAGTGGGTGGCCCTGACAAGGAGAGAGAGAATAGAGCCTTGACTTCTCAGAGACTTGAAAAACCAGACTTCATAGGGAGCTGGGCCAGAATTCTGGACTGAGAAAAGAACAAACAGAACTCGAGAGAACATCTGGATCCTGTGAAGATGCCAAAAAAGAGCTGCTTTTAAAGACTCTGAACTTAGGTCTGTGTGCTAGAAAGAGATGTGGCCAAGGAGTCCAAAGGCTTCAGTTTCTTCAACTATAAAATGCGTAGATTGGAAAAGTATATTATCATCCTTTTCTAAATCTAAATCAGTCCAGTGCTGGATGGCGTTGATGTTGTCTACAGAAGGGCCCTAGAATGATTCCCTGGAATCGTGTGGAGTCTCAGAGGTGGGTTATGTAACAAATGAGTGGACACACATCTAAAAAGTATTGTGTAGATTTAATTTAAGTTAACCAGACAAACCAAGTGTCACGGCACATGCTTGGAATCCCTACTACCAGCCACTAAGGAGGGTGAGGCTGGAGGATTGATTGATCACCAGAATTCCGAGCTGAAATGGGCCAAGTCACTCAGGTATCTTCATTAAGTCTGGCACCAGTATGGTGAGCCTCTGGAGTTGGGAGGCCACCAGGCCATCTAATGAGGGTCAAACTGTCTCAGGTCTGAAATGGAGCTAGTCAAAACTGTGGTGAGAGGCTGCTGCACTTCCAGCTTGGGTGAGACAGAGAGAGCTAGTTTTAAAAAACCCAAACCAAAAACACACAAATAAACCCAATTTTCTCATTGATTTATGTGAAAAATTACTGACCAATTTTGCTGGCGTTTCCTACCCCTGCTTTCCCTTACTCCAGTCCTAGAGTTAATGAGTCATTTGATGAACCCTCTAATGTGCCAGGGAAACTGTGTCTTAAAGCACCTCTGGGAAGATTCCTGAGTGAGTCTAACACTTTTTATTTAATTTTAGAAAAGTTTTGCTAATGCATTTTCTTTTTATATCACATTTATTTCTGAATATATCCCTCTCCACCTCCCCTACACAGTGATTCTTCTCTTGTACCAAAGATTTTTAAGCAAAAACAAACAACACTAATTCAGTCAAACTACCTCACACAATAACCTCATTTGGCAGTATATGTAACATCCCATACCCATAATTCCTCATGTCTTCAGTGTCTTCAATGAAAGGTACATTTTCTCCTCTCTCTGTGCAGGGCCAGGCATAGTCCTTATACTTCCAAAGCCTTCAGTTCTGTTTCATTATATTTCTATTTACATTGTTGCAGACATTGTGTCTCATGTTTTCCTGGCTCCACTTACTTCACTCTGCATCAGTTCATGTAAATCTTCCCATGCTGTTCTGAATTCATCGTGTTCATCCTTTCTTACCACACATTAGTATTCCTTTGCATCCATGCACTGAAAGTCATTCCCCAATCAGTGGATATCCACTTTATTTCCAGTTCCTTGCTACCTCAAAAAGTGTTGCTAAGAATATTTTGATAGGTATGAGTTAAAAACTTTCAAAGCACTATCTTAATGTGAATTATGAAATATATATATATGGATAGCTCCTTGCCTTAATTTTCTAAGTTTGGAGGGGTGTGTGTGTGTGTGTGTGTGTGTGTGTATGTGTGTGTGTGTGTGTGTATTATAAGTGGGATACAGAGCACTTTGGCACTTGATCTCATCTTGTGGAGTTGGTACCGTAAGTTTGAAATGCTGGCCCTGATACTAAGCTCTGTGACTTTGGACAAGTCATTTTCTCTTTCTGGGCCTTGCTTTCCTTCTTTATCAAATGAGGGTTAAATTAAGTGAGTTCTAAGCTCTGAATCCCATGAACTAGAGCAGAACTCCTGGGAGCAACTCAGTTGAGTTCCCTAAAGACATTAATTGGGATTGGTTCAAAGAAGTTACAAGTTTTCCTCTCCAGAGGGAGTCTGGGTGGAATTGATCACATGTAATTAATAGCTGTTTAATTGATGTTCTTAGGGACTTAATCATAGCAGTTTTATGAACCTTCTGTCACATCTTTTGTGTGAGGTCAGAAGCATTTACTGCTAAATTTTGCTTTCAGAGACAAGAGTTGAGCTTTTCAGAGGAAAATATTGCTTCTTCTGGTCTCTTTTCTCATTTTCCTCTTCCCTCTTTTAGATTCACTTTTTTTGAAAACATCTGTCTTTCTCTGTTTCTCTCCCTGTCTTTCATGAACTGTTAACTTCCAACATGTTTTTTCTGTCTCCCTTTCACATAGAAATCACCTAATTTTGAGGTACATATTTTTTAAGGCTATATTAGGGAAAAGAGGAGAATCAAAGAAGGGATTGGCCATCCTCGCTTGACATCTAAAGCCCTTCACTATTTGTATGTTACTCTCCACTCCTCTCATTTAACTTTCTAGCCAAATGATAGTTTGCTTGGTACTCCCTGAGCTCAGCACTCCATCTTCCATTTTCTTGTACAAGCTGTCCCCCATAGCTAGATTGCATTTTTTTCACCTTCACTCATTGGAATCCTTCGCTTCCTCCAAGGCTCAAGTCATATGCCATCTCCTAAGAGAAGCTTTTGCCCTGTTTATTCTCTCCCTCCTCAAATTATTATGTATCAGTCAACCAATAAACATTTATTAAGCACCTACTATGTGCCAGATACTTTGCTAAGCATTCGGATACAAAAAGAGGCAAAAGATAGTCCCTGTCCTCAAGGAACTTACAGTCTAATGGATGAGACAACATGCAAACAAAGCAAGCTATATATATATAGGATGGATAGAAAATAATTAACAGAGGGAAGGCACTATAATTAGGAGGAGTTGGGGAGGGTTTCCTGGAGAAGGTGGAATTTTAGTTGGGACTTAAAGGAAGCCAGGGAGATCAGTAGTCAGAATGTAGAGGTGCAGGAGGGAGAACATTCCGTGCACACGGGACAGCTAGAAAGAATGCTGGGATGCAGAAATTACTTTATCTGTTTATATATATTGTATTTCTCCTTTCCCTTGCTAGCAGAATATGAGCTCTTTGAAGGAATTCTTTTTGCTTTGTCTTTTTTATCCCCATGCCTAGCCCAGTGCCTTCCAAAGAGTAGGTGCTTAATAAGATTAAATTGTGGCCTCCCAAAAGAATGGAAGCTCCTTGAGGACAAGGACTGGTTTATTTTTTTAAACTTTCTTTGCATCCCCAGCAGCTCAGGGAAGAGCCTGGCACAGAGTAAATTTGACTTGCCTTTATAATTTGGTGGATTGGATCGATTGATCTGCTACTTGATGCTAACGGATAGTGGAGAGAAGGCTTTGTGCTGATTTTGCTTTTTTTTTTCTTTTCTGCTAAGGACAATTATCTTTGGACTAAAAAGGAGGGGGGAGGGGAATGGCAAATAGAGAATTTATACCCAAGAAGTAGGGAAATAGTAACAGAGAACCAAATTGCCCTGGGTGATTTCTGATCACCTATTCCCATGAGCTCTGTCCTGAGGTCAGGAAAGATTTCTGAGTCATCCTCAGTCTTTGAAAGGTCTTTCAGGATGGCAAACACGCTGATTTTTAAAGAAGGAGAGAAGGAATGTAGTCTGCAAACTCTAAACTAGTAAACTAGGTTTTGATTGCTAGCTAGAACACAGCTAGAAACTCTAGAACATTGTATTAGATAGGTGAAGAGTGAACATAATTTCAATTCAACTCGACATTTAGTAAGCACCTGCCGTGTGCCACATATAGGGGATACAAAAACAAAAAAGAAACCTTCTCTGCCTTCAAGGAGCTTACATTCTGGAGGAGGTGGTAGTGGTGGTAGTGATACAAGATGTATAAAAGAATGTAAATATAAGTAGTTGCAAAATACTACAAAATGATTTCTGGAGGTAGAGGGTGCTATTAATGGGGATGTGTGTGTCAGGAAGGGTTAAGGAAGATAGGGATTCTAAGAAACAGAGAGACTAAGAAACTATATTCTAAATATGGGGGATCACTTGTGCAAGATTCCAGAAATGGAATGTTGTATATGGGAAACAGCTAATGGGTGAGTTTGATGGGGACAGAGAGTTCATGAAAAGCAGCAATATTAAATAAAACTGGAAAGATAGATGGAATCCAGACTGTGGAAGGCTTTAAATACCAAGCTGAGGATTTTGTGTTTTGCCTTGGAGGAAATTGGGAGCCATAGAGGGTTTTTTGAGCAGGGAGCCTTGTCTAATCTATATCTTAGAAATACCAACTTGGCACCTGTGTGGAGAATGAATTGGAGAGGTAATAGAACAGAGCCAGGGAGACCAATTAGGAGGTTATTGCTGTAGTCTAGGCAGGAGATATTGTTGTTTGGTCCCTTGTTTTCAAAGAGGACTGATGGCATCATGGGGTGTTGTGTTGACTTACATGTGAATTGAATTTAAGTGAGGCAGAGTTGGGCAAAGACTGGCAAGGCAAAAGTCAAGGTGACTGGTGATGGCCCAAGATGCATCAAGATCGTGGCATCTTCAAAGCCTGACAAAGCTCTAAGTGCTCCATGGCACTTGCTTCATGGCCATTGGAACAGATTGTTCCCATTCACCTGTGGTTGGGTGGGTGCGGGGAGGTCTTAACATGCTTGGGGGAGACATCCCCCTAACTCACTGCCAGGTATGAGGCCAGTTGGTTATCCTCAGCCTGGTTTAGCCTATCTGCTGGGACAGTTTACTGGGCTGTGGCCATTGAGCGTACCTGTGCCGTCTTGGAACCACATAGAGATGTCCTGTAGGCAGCTGGCAAGAGAGGATGCCAGTTGTCATAGTAGATGGAGTGAAGAAGAGTCTTCCTGATTCCAAGCCTAGTGCTCTATCCGTTGTGCCACCCAGCTTGGAGTCAGGAAGACCTGAGTTCAGATTCTATCTCGGCAGTGTGACCCAGGGCAAGCCTCTTCATCTTTCTTAGCCTCAGTTTCCTTCTTTGTAAAAAGAGAATAATAATATTACATACCTCACAGGGTGGTTGTGAGGATCACATAAGACAACATGTAAAGTGCTTCATAAACATTAAAGGGATATATATATACTACCTGTTATTATTATTGATATTGAACTGGAATTCAGGAAACTGGGTAGGGCCAGATACATACCATCTGCAGAGAAATGATAACTGAATCCTTGTTAGCTGATGAAATCACTAAGGGAGAGATTATAGGAAAAGAAAAAAGGGGCTAGGACTGAGCCTAGAAAAGGAAATAGTGAGAGCAAAGAGCCTGCATAGCTTGCTTCATCAAGAATAAGTCATGTTAGATCAGCCTCATTTCATTTTTTTTTTGACAGGATCACAGGATTTGACAGGGTCACAAGATGAGGGGACTATTGTAGATAAAATTTACTTGTTAAGTTGTTTCAGTCATGTCTGGCTCTTCATAATCCCCTGTGGGGTTTTCCTGGAAAAGATACTGGAATGGCTTGCCATTTCCTTCTCCAGCTCATTTTATAGATGGGAAAACTGAGGCAAAGAAGGTTAAGTAACTTGCCCAGGATCACACAGCTAGTAAGTGCCTGAGGCCAGATTTGAACTCACGAAGATGAGTCCTCCTGAGTCCAAGCCCAGCGTTCTATCCATTGAGTCAATACTTAGTTTAGCAAAGCATTTGATGATATAGCACTGCTGCTACATTTGTGGACAAGATGGAGAGTTGTGGGCTAGGCTATTTACAATTAGTGAGATTCAGAACTGGGCTCAAAGATTAGTTGCTAGTGGTTCAATTTCACCTTGTGAGGATGTCTCGGATGACATGTTCTGGGTCTTTACTGGAGTGCTGGGCTCTGTGATGGTGTTAACATTGTTATCACTGTGAAACAGGATGCCCACCTCCTGACGCAGAGGTCACGGATTCAGAGGGCAGATTAAGAATTTTACATATATATATATATATATATATATATATATATATATATATATATATATATACACATATATATATATATATAAATATATATATATATATATATATATATATATATACACATATATATATATATAAAACTGATGGGGGAATTTGTTTTGCTTGACTCTATATGTTTATAGCAGGGGTTTTGTTTTTCTTTCTCTTTCTTTTCAGTGATTGGAGGGAGGGAGGAGAGAGAGAAGGTGAATTTTCATTTAAAATTTTTTGTTTCGTTGTTTTTTTTGTTTGTTTTCAGTCAATGACTTACAGACAGGGATGTCCTGTGCCAACTGGTACTATCTAGAGGTGATCGGTGAATTTTCAGTGTGAGCATTTATACTTTTGGAAATCAGCAAATGCAACAAATCAGGACTTAATTTATTATTTTGCTGATTGTCACTCTAGACTTAAGAAAGCAATGGAGAAGATGTTAATGATGTAGATTACACTTAACTGTTTCGTGTGTATACTGATCCTTCCTCTTTCCTGGCTGGTTATTAAACATTTACCAGTGCACCCCTGTGAAGCGTATCACATTTGCAGATGACTCAATGTTGAAAGGATAGCTAGTTAACGCACTGAATAACAGAGTCAAGTTCTAAAATGATCTCGACAGATTTGAACACTGGGCTGCATCTAATTAGATGAAATTCATTAGGAATAACAGTATAAACTTACACAAATTTTAGAAAATAATGCCTAGAGAGCAGTTTATGTGAAAAAAGATCAAGGAGTTCTGGTGGACTGCAGGCTCCGTGAGAGACAAAAATATGATAATAGCAGCACCCCCCCCCCCCAGCCCAAGCTAATGCCATCCCTAGGTGGCTCAGTGGATAGAATGCTGGGCTTGAACTCAGGATGGCCTACTAGCTGTGTGACTTTGGACAAGTCACTTCACCTCTGCCTCAGTTTTCCAGACTATAAATTACAGATGATAATAATAGCAGCTACCTGTCAGGGTTGTTGTGAGGATCAAATGAGATAATGTTTGTAAAAGTATTCAGTATAATGCCTGGTACATATTAGGTGCTTAATAAATGCTTGTTTCCTTCCTTTAAGAGAGGTATCATGTTCAGGCCTCAGTCAGTGATAGTTTCACTATTCTTTGCTCTGGTCAGACCATATCTAGACTATTGTGTTCCATTCTAAATGCCCAATTTTATTTATTTATTTTAATTAATTTATTTTGAATTATCAACAATCACTTCCATAAGCTTCTGAGCTTCAAATTTTTCTCCTTCTCCCTCCCCACCTCCCTCCCCACCTCCCTCCCCAAGACAGCACACAATCTGGTATAGGCTATATATATGCATTCCTATTAAACATATTTTCATATTAGTGATGTTGTAAGTAAGAATTAGAGCCAATAGGAGGAACCACCAGAAAGAGGAAACAAAACACAACAAAAGAAAAAAAAATGGCAAATAGTATGCTTCAATCTACATTCAAGCTCCATAGTTCTTTCTTTGGATGTGGATAACATTTTCCATCATGAGGCCTTTGGACATGTCTTAGATCCTTGTGTTGCTGGGAAAGGTTAAGTTTATCAATATTAGTCTTCGCACAACATGGCTGTTATTGTGTACAACGTTCTCTTGGTTCTGCTCACTTCACTCAGCATCAGATCATACAAGTCTTTCCAGGTTTTTCTGAAGTCAGCCTGTTCATCTTTTCTTATAGCACAATAGTATTCTATTACATTCACGTACCACAACTTGTTCAGCCATTCCCCAATTGATGGGTAAATGCCCAATTTTGGAAAGGATATTGGATAGAGTGCTGGACCTGGAATCAGGAAGACATAGTTTGATTCTCACCATGGACACTTCCTAGCTTTGTGATCCTGGACTTTACTTTTAATTCTCTGTTTCATTTTCTACATCTTTAAAATGAGGGGTTTGGATCTGATAACCTCTAAGGTCTTTTCCAAAGGTCTTTTTTTTTCTAAATCTGTAATTCTATGATGAGCTAGAAAACATCCAGGGGAACGAGAAGAGGATAGTGAGGGTTATGAAGATCGTTCGAAAGAACTGGAGATGTAGATCTTGAAGAAGACAAGACTTAGGAGGAATATAGTAGTTGTCTTCAAGTATTTTAAGGGACAGCCTCTGAAAAACAGATTATATTTGTTCTGCTTGGCTTCTAAGAATCAGAGCTGTAACTAAGGCAGGGCAATCAGGTATTTGCCCCTAGGGAACTAAAATTTAGAGGGTACAGATATTAAATGCATATACTCTTTCAGCCACTATCATAACTAATTTCTCAACTTGTTTAACTGAAATTATCCTAGTGTGGAAGCAAAACCTTAGGCCTGTCTAATTTTGTTTTGCTTGTGCTTTATAGACAAGTTGACATCCCTACAAAAGCCTGTGGGTAGAGCAGACATTGTTGCCATGAAGAAACTATGGGGTAATGTGTTCCCATGGGAAAGAATGCTGTCCCTTGGAAGGATGATTGAAAGTACCTGTTCAGACTTACATTACTTTTTCCTAGAATGTTCTAGTCACAACTCAATCACTGTCACTAACTATACCTTCATCAGTCTCCTAATTTTGTAATTCTCTCTCCCAGCATTGGATTATTCCCATCCATTTGTCTTTTAACTCTATACCACCCCCATTTTTTTTGTCTTCTCAACACAATTGTAAGATTATAAATTGGCCACCCATATTCTACATGGTGAGAGGACATGTCTGTATGTGTTCGTGGTCCAGTTCTCCTCTTGTGTGCACAACAAGTAATAAAATTGCCTTGCTAAACCATGAAAATGTGGAGTATTGAGTCAACTCTTTGACATTAGTTACTTCTTTTAAAAGAGAAATTAGTTACTTTTTGCATTTTTTTGTATCCTGAGTTACAAAGTTGATTCCAGGGCACATTTTGTGTTCTATGCCCCAGGCATCCTTCTCCCTGCTTGCCCTGGGCACCAAATGTGCTAGTTACAGCTCTAGGAGACACTTTTGATCTCCAAATGATGACAATCAGCGTCAATATCTTTAATTTTATCTGTTTCGCATTTTTCAGAATCTACAGCTCACATAAATAGGTCAGGCTGGAGCTGTTCTAATTGTAACATTTTTTTCACCTTTATCTCATCTCCTTATTTAGTTTTGACTTAACCGGTTAATTGTCTGGTAACAGGCAGACTACTGGTTCTAAAATGCTTTCCTATCAGTAACTGGTCATTTTTTTGAAGGTATAGCCAATTTTATTTTTTTGTGGGATCTTGGTTCAATTCTCCCCTCTGTCATATAGATCCTTGTAATTTAATGGGCTTGCCATTTAATTTCTTATGGCTTCAGTTTCCTCATTTGTAAAATGAGGGGTAGTGGACTAGATATCCTCTAAGATCAATTCCAGCTGTAGATCTGTGAACTTATGGTAGGGGAAAAAACAGTCAAGTTGGTCAGCAAACATTTTTTAAGTGTTTACTTCATGTCAGGCATTGGGCTAAGCACTGAGGATACAAAGAAAGGCAAAAACAGGCACTTGCCCTCAAGGAGCCTACATGGAAGTGGCCAGTTTATGAAGAGCTTTCAATGTCAAACTAAGGAGTTCAAATGACCTTGGAGGTAATAGGGAGCCACTGCGGCTCACTGAGGAGAAGAGGTGGTGATATGGTTAGACTTCAGAAAAATCGATTTGGTAGCTGAGTAGAAAGGATGGATTGGAGTGGATCTATGACAAGTCCTTGAACAAAATGTTCACAAGACTGTGCCATCTAACCTCTTCTTGAATACTCCACAAAAGGCCTTCCCCAATGCTCTATCATGGCATGAAGGTGACCCCGGGTTCTCAAAGACTATGCAGCAGAGTTTTACCAAGTTCTACTACAGGCATGGGCCAGGTCAAAGACTGTGACTTCTCTCTGAGATCCAGCCTGGCTAAATGAATACAGTCTCATCAGCAACATATTGACCATTAGGAGATTAATTATTGGATGGCAGCCCATAAAATAGACATCCAATATTCTAGTAACAATAGATGACATTTATATGACACTTGAAGGTTTGCAAAACAGCTTATGTAAGCACTAAATAAATGTTTTAAAATTCATTTATTCATCAAGGTTATTAATTTCCAGATTGGAGTTATTGCTGTAGGGGTGCCTATCAGAGAAGGATCAATATTAATACAGCATGGTCTAGTAGACAGAATGCTGAATGTAGAGTCAGTAAGTCTCTGACTGACACTTGCTAACTATTCGATCATTAGTAAGTCACAACCTCTTTGAGCCTCAGATCCTCATCTGTAAAAAGAGAGAGTTGGAAGCTATGTTCAGGTTTTGAAAGTTTCTTCCAACTCTGAATCTGTCATCCTGCTATGTACCCACTGTCGTCAAGTGCTTTAGAAGATGTAGAGATGTAGGTGGATTAGTCTTTGCTCCAGAAACTTATAGCACAGCTGGGGAGGAATATACATGAAAAAGGATTGTTTGTATTGACAAGAGCTAACTTAGCAATGTAAGGACTGACATGCGGAAGTGGATAATTGTGCCAAATGGGTGTTCTGTCATCCACCCTACTTACTCTGAGTTGGTGGGAGTGAATGGTCACAGGATCCTCCAGGGATAGATTCCTCTCTCCATACTAACTTTATTTAGGGCACCACAGGCTCCCCAAAGCTCCATCTGCCTAAAGAATGAGAGAGGATGTAATTCTCACAGAATTTAAAGCTGGAAAAGATGTTAGAGAAATAGACTGGCAACCTTACTTTGCAGATGAGGAAAACGCCCAGAGAGGAGGAAGTGACTTGTCCAACATCACACAATGCCTTCCTTCTGTTGATTCTTTCCAATTGATCCCTAATCTATAACTTGTTTATACCTAGTTGTTTTCTCTTCCATTAGACTCTGAGCTTGAGCACCTTACTTTGTATTCGAAGTGCTTAGCATAGTGCCTGGCACACAGTAGGCATTTAATGAATGTTTATTGATTGACTGACAGAGCTGGGATTGGAGCCCAGGTCTTCATATCTCATTGTATCCCTAGTGCTAAGCAGTGCCTGGCACACAGTAGGCACTTTATAAATGCTTGTTCAACTGCCCTCTTCCTCAAACAACATTGACCCCGTGCTCTATTCCCTGACGGCGGGGAGGAAAGGGTTAACACAGCCTTTACTTCACAAGGTAACGTTTATGGAGCTGAGCCCATTATACAGGATACAGTTTCCTATGCTGTTCCCCCTAGTGAAGCTGGCTAACACATTATCTTTTTCAGCTCTAATGTTCTAGGACTGTCTGGAACTGGAGGGGCCTGGGGCAGTCCCCCATTGGCAGACTATTCCATACAATAGAGAAGGCAGCCAAATTGTATTTTTTCTTCTTTTTTAAAAATCTAACTTGCTGCCTTATACCTTTAATGGGGGTGTAAACTGGGTGTGACAGACACTCAGTCTTTCTCAATTTCTTGAGACTTCATTCAGTCTCTCTTCCCTCAAGTCTCCTGCCTTTCTCTTGTCTCTTTCTTCTCTCTTATTTCTCTTTTCTGTTCCTTTCCCCTCCCTTCTTTATTCTCTTTTTCCCTTTCTCTCATCTCTCTGTCTCTTCTTCTTCTCTCTCTCTCTCTCTCTCTCTCTCTCTCTCTCTCTCTCTCTCTCTCTCTCTCTCTCTCTCTCTTTCCCTCTCTCTCTCTTTCTCTCTTTTGGAGGAAATCAGGGTTAAGTGACTTGACCAGGGTCACATAGCTAGTAAGTGTCTGAGGCTGGATTTGAACTTAGGTTCTTCTGATTCCAGGGCAGTGCTCTATCCAGCTGCCCCCTCTCTTCCTCTTCTCTTGATCCCTTTATTGCTCTATTTTCCTTTTCTCTTCCTCTGCCATTTTTCTTTTTCTCTCTCCTGTCTCTCTTTTCTCTTCTCATTCTGCTTTCTTTTCTCTTTCTGTTCTCTCTTGATTTTCCTCATTCTCTTTTCTTTGTCTTGCCTTCATCTCTTTCTTGCTCTTTTCTCCCCATTTTTGCTCCTTTCTCTTATCTCTCTTTTCTTTCCTTCTCACTGATCTCCCCTCTTTCATTTCTTTCTTTTCTTTCCCTCTCTCCTTTGTCTTTTCTCTTTTCTATTTCTCATCTTTTGCTTTCTGCTTTCCCTCCCTCCTTTCTTTTGCTTTTTTCTTTCTTCTTTCTCCTCTCTCCATTTATCTCTTTTCTGTCCTCTTCTCTCCCTTTTTTCTTCTTTCCCCATTTTCTTCTCTTTCCTCTCTTTTATTTCCCTTTTTCTTCTTTCCCTCTCTGCTTTGTCTCTTCTCTCTCCTCTCTTTTTTTTCTCCCTCTTGTCTCATATTTTTTTTCATTTACCAGTAATGAATACCATAACCATCGTCAGCAAATGTCCTCAGTGTTTGTGTATTACACAGTCTCTCACTTCATGAACATATGTGTATATTAATTACTGCCTCTGGGTAATGATTTCTCCAAAGTCTCCAAGGTAATTCATTACCTCTGGAGTTCTGTGGGGGCTCCCTGCTCCCCCTTCCTACCGGGTGAAACATTCAAGTGCCTTCCAGATCCACCCCCTCCAGCTTCCATGGGGACTCCATTTTCTCCTCTGGCAGAATTCATTCTCTGGGGGAATTCCCTTCTACTGAAGCTTCCAGGGCCATGTTAAGGAAGTCTGATCTTCACTTATGTGGGTTTTTTTCCCTGAGAAAATTTATTAGAGAAATTTGGGTTGAGGCTGAACAAAGCCCCTGCTGAATCTCTACGTAGAAATGAAGCTGGCTCTTCTTGGGGCTGGTATTTATGTATAATCCTGCCAGGCAGCTTCTTTGAGGTGTTAAGTTTTTATTTTGTTATCTTTTCTGCAGTGGGGGAATGGGGGAAGGGGGGAATGGAGAGGGAAGGAGAAAAAAAGGGGAGATTAGATGGCGTAGAAGAAAAATAACTTAGTAAACTCCTTCATCTAGAAAAAGAAATCTCTGGGAGCTGTACTTACCTGCAATCCCCTGGAAGAAAAAAAGCCATGGGAAAAATCCTTCCAGAGCCTAGGGACAAAGAGGTGTTAAGTGTTCTGCTGAGCCCCTGAAGGAAAAAGCTTCGGCCTGTGGAAAAGCTTGTGCATGTAAATTAAGATGGCAGGCAGGGCTGCTGCCTGGGGACTGGGGTTTGGGCATTTTTCATAGTCATAGACTTTTACTGCTGGAAGGGATCTAGGGGATCACTTAGTTCAGTTCCCATACTCTGTAGCTGAGGAAACTGGGGCACAGAGTGGTGAAATACTTTGTCAAAGATCAGAACTAAAACCCAGGTCCCCATAGCATAGCTTTCATGAGAGCTAAAGCTGGAAAAGGACCCTTAGGGATCATCCAGTCTAACCCCCTCATTTTCAGAGGAAGAAATCAAGGCCCAGGGAAGGGAAGGGAATTGCCCACATAGATACTGTTGTCGTTCTATCATTTTCAACCAAGTCTGACTCTTCGTGACCCCATTTGAGGTTTTCTTGGCAAAGATCCTGGAGTGGTTTGCCATTTCCTTCTGCAGCTCATTTTACAGTTGAGGAAACTGAGGCAAACAGGGTGAAGGGACTTGCCCAGGATCACACAGTTAGTAAGTGTCTGAGGTCACATTTGAACTCAGCTCCAGGCCCAGCACTCTGTGCGTTCTGGCGCCCCCAGCTGATCCCTGTATTAAAATATGTCCAGTTCTGAGATTTCTCTTATATAACATTTCATCTCCCATCTATGGGTCTTTGCACTGGTAAAGCCTGTGCTCTCTCCTCACTTTGGTCCCTTAGTCTCTGGCTTCCTTCAGAGTTTACTTCAAGGGCTACTTCCAACTTGAGTCCATTCCTGACCACCCCTCCCCTTTCCCAATTACTTTGTATTATTTACTTTGTATGAATCTTGTATTTACTTATTAATCAATTTAGAAGCATTTTTAATTGTTTTGTGTCTGGCTCCCTGTTAGTGTTAAAGATAAAATGAAACATTTCCTGCCTTCAAGTAACTTTTTTTCTCTTTGGGAAGAGGATTATATTTTGTTGTTGTTTCAGTCCCCTCTGACTCTTTGTGACCCCATCTGGGTTTTTCTTAGCAAAGACACTGGAGTGGTTTGCCATGTTCTTCTTTAACTTGTTTTGCAAATTCTATGTTCTAAGGCCTGTGATTTTCCTCTATCCCCTTCTATAGAACTGGGCCAATAGTGTGCTTCCTCCATGAGAATGCTTTATGCCATTTATTATTCATAGGCAAAGGTGTGCTAAAAATGTTTAACAATCATTTCTCCAAAAAATGTATGTACACTCTACTTTTAGCTTGCATTATTAACATTTTCTCAATCACTTTCTTAAGTGACAGTCGACAAAACAATAGATCAAATCCTGATTTGTAGCACTGGCTAATTTCCAAGATGTAAATGTTCATCCAGAAAATTTAACAATCGGTTCTCCTGAGCTTGCGTGGACTGGCTCCAGCATGCCTCCATAACAGGTCTTTACTGAATTTATGTTGCTGTCAACCGGCACCTATCATGTCTCTAGAATGCCTATAAGAAATAATTAACAGAAGGAAGGCACAGGAATTGAGAGGGATGGGAAAGGGCTTCCTGTAGAGGGTAGGATTTTAGTTGGGACTTATAGGAAGCCAGGGAGGTCAGTAGTCAGAGCAGATGAAGGAGAGCTTTCCTGGCACAGGGGGCAGCCAGAGAAAATGCCCAGAACTGAGAGATGATGGAGTGTCTTGTTTGGGAACAGCCAGGGGGCTAGCGTCACTGGATCAGAGAGTACATGTCAGGGAGTAAGGTGTCAGAAGACTGGAAAGGTAGGAGGGGGCTAGGTTATAAAGGGTTTTGAATGCCCAACAGAGCGTTTTGTATTTGCTCTTGGAGGCTGCAGGAGTTTACTGAGTGGGGGTGGGGGGGAGGTGACATAATTGGATCTTCATTTTAGGAAAATTACTTTAGTAGCTTAATGGAGGATGGATTGGAGTGGGAAGAGATTGAAGCAGGCAGACCCATCAGCAGGCTATTGCAATCATCCAGGCACCAGCTGATAAGAGCCTGCACCAGAGCGGTGGCAGTTTCAGAGGAGAGAAGGGTGTGGTTTAGAGAGAAGTCGCTTAGGTGAAATTGACAGGCCTTGGCAACAGCTTGGATATGGGGGGGGGGGCGGGGTGATAGATAGTGAGGAATCCTGGATGATTCCTAGGCTATGAGCCAGAGGGGCTGGGAGGCTGGTATTGCCCTCTACAGTAATAGGAAAGGTGGGGTGGAGGGAGGATTTAGGGGCAAAGATAATGAGTTCCATTTTGGATATATCGAGTTTAAGATGTCTACGGGACAGGTCTGAGATGTCGGGAAGGCATCACAGCCATTTGTCATTATTGGGAATCAGTTTAAAAAAAAAGCTGAGTCTTTGAATAGGAAGCATTTTGGAATCATTAAAAGCACTGTGTGCATAAACCAGCCTGCTACTCGCTATCACAAACCTCTTTATCTGCCACTAGTCCAAGGTGATGTATGATTTCTAATTAGCCTGAAGGCAGGAACCCAAAATTATGTAACCCTAGGATGAAGATCAGGAAGAAAGGAAACTAGCAATTATGAAGCACCTAGTTTGTGCCAGACACTGTGCTAAGTGTTTTTTCTGCCTTTTTTTTTGGGCTAGGCAATGGGGTTAAGTGACTTGTCCAGGGTCACACAGCTAGTAAGTGCTATGTGTCTGAGGCCTGATTTGAACTCAGGTCCTCCTGAATCCAGGGCCGGTGCTCTATCCACTGCGCCACCTAGCTGCCCCTACAAATTTTATCTCATTTGATTTTCACAACAATTCACCCTCATTTTATGGATGAGAAAACTGAGGCTGAGGTTAAGTGACTTGTCCAGCTAGTAAGTGTCTGAGGCTGGATTTGAACTCAGGTCTTCTCAACTCCAGGCATTCTATCCATTGTGCCATCTAGTTGCCCCTTAGAAGGGACTGAGGACATCAGCTAGTCCAACCTTCTCCTGTAACAGTAGAGGAAACTGAGGGCCATGGAAGGAAAATGACTTTTCCAAGGTCACACAGGTGGTAAACAGCAGAGCTAGGATTTGAACTCAAGACCTCTTGACACCATCACACCACTGATGTTTCCTTTTATACCTGTTCAATTCTGTTGAATTACTGTCTTTCTTCAATTCAGCTAAAAGCCTAATGTGTGGTGGAAAGAATGCTGGATTTAAACTCAGGGGATCTGAGTTCTAATCCAACTCTGTTATTTACTACCTGCATGGCTTCAAGCATAGCACTTTGGGCCTCAGTTTCCTCATCTGTAAAATTAAGTGGTTGGCCTAGATAGCCTCTGAGACTATCCCTCAGCTCTAAACCTATGATCCTATGAACTATAATATAGCAAGTTTCTGGAGTCAGGAGGCCTGGGTTCAAATCCTGCTACTACTGTATGTCTACTACCTGTATGACCATTTTACAAGTAACCTTACGTCCCTGAGTCTTAATTTCCTCATCTGTAAAATGAGGGGATTGGATTAGATGGCCTTTGAGGTCCCTTCCATCTCTAGATCTGGGATCCAGTGATCTTGTGATCAGTTTACAAGAGATTGGAAAGAGTGATGCCTAAGTGGGGAAAGGCCATTATGGTTAAGCACTGGGAATCTGGGAAGGCTTCATGAAAGAGGCAACATTTGAACTGGGCTTTAAAGGATGGGTAGGAATTCAGAGTGAACTGGGAGGATGGAGTGGGTGGAAGCATATATTCCAAGTGTTGTTTCTGGTCAGTTGTTTCAGTCATGTCCAACTCTCTGTGACCCCATTTGGGGTTTTCTTGGCAAAGATACTGGAGTGGTTTACCATTCCCTTCTCTAGCTCTCTTTGCAGATGAGGAAACTGAGTCAAAAGGGGTGAAGTGACTTGCCCAGGGTCACATGACTAGTAAGTGTCTGAGACTGGATTTGAACTCAGGAAGAGAAGTCTTCCTGGCTTCAGGCATATAGGAAACAGCAGGAGCTCTCAGGTAGAAAAAGAAAGGGCAAGGTAGAGTCCAGTTCGGCTAGAGCTCTGGGAGAGAGAAGAAGAGTAGTAAGAGGTAAGGCTGTGAGCCTAGGGCTTCGAAAGTAAGCAAAGGAGTTTGAACTTTATTAGATAGACAATGGGGAACTTCTGAATGTTTTTAGGATTAGATCTATGCTTAAGGAAGATAAATGTGGTAGAAGATCAAGAGTGAGGTGGAGGGAACAAAGAGTCACCAAACCATAGAATGTTGGAGTTGGAAGGATCTGTAGTTCAACCCCAAAGAATCCCCACTATCACAACCTGATAAGTAACTGGTCGTCCTGCCTTTGCTCAGAGACCTCCAATACAGGGCAGCCTATGACCTCCCCAGGCAGCATCGCCATCCACTTTCATGATGGATCTATTTGTTTCCTGATGATATGCATTTCCTTCTTTGCTCATATTGTTCTTAATTCTACTCTCTGTAGCCAAACAGCACAAACCCAGTCCCTCTGCCATAGGACTACAATACAGGTACTTAAAGATAGTTATCCTATCCCCTGAGTCTTCTCGAGTCAAGTTAAACATCCCCAGTTCCTTCAACCAATTCTCAGATAATATTGACTGAAGTTCTTTCACTGCTCTGGATACGCTGGCTTATCAAAGCCCTTCCCAAAATGTAGTGTCCAGAACTGAATGTGATACTCAAGATGGGGTCTAACCAGAGCAGTGTACGGCAGGACCATCGTCTCTTTGTTCCTGAAAGTTATGACTTTTTCAATGCAGAACTCATTTGCTTCTTGGGATGCCATGGGATAGTGCAGATTTGATGAGCTTGTGGTCCTCTAAGACCCTCAGATTTTCCTTTTCAGACAGATTCACATCTTCTCTGTTTTGTTGCTTGTGAAATTGATTTCTTGAACTCACTTGTGAGACTTGACATTTATTTCTGTCAAATTTCATCTTATAAGATACTACCCAATTTTCTATCCTATCAAGGACTTTTGGATCCTGACTTCTGTCATCTGGTACATTACCTCATCCTCCTAGCTTTGTATCATCTGCAAATATGATAATGATAGCATTTGTGCTTTTATCCAAGTCATTAATAAGAATGTGAAGCCGCACAGGATCAGGGACAGATCCCTGGGAATCTAAGTTGACATAGAACCATTAAGGAGTACTCTGTGAGTCCCAAAATTCACTCAACTGTGAATCTAATTTTACTATTATTTGGCCCATATCCAGGGGTATGGTGGAACTTGCTCATGCTAGCTTGCAAGAGCCAATTATTAAGTTTTCAGAGAGCATTTGCACCCTGGACTTTAACAGATGCTACAAATTGGGCTTGATCGAATGTACTCTACACTTAAGAAAGTAATAAAAAAAATTTAATAATGCAAATTAAACTTAAATATGCGTCACATATTTTTTTGGAGAGCCAGTTATTAAACATTCACCATCATACCACTCCCCATATCTTTTCATTTTGTTCAGAAAAATAGCATGAGATACTTAATGAAAAGTTTTGTTAAAATTTAAGTAAATTCTATTTCCAGCATACTCTTAACCTGACCAGTTCAGTAACCCTACCCCCTCAAAAGAAATTAGATCAGTTTGGCATGATCTACTTTTGATGAAATCATGAGGGCTTTTTGTGATCATTGCCTTTCCTAGACAGTTTGTATTTTATTGCCTTAATAATGCATTAGAAATTGAAGTCAAGCTCACTGGCCTATGGTTTGGAAATTCTTCTCTTCTCATTTTTTGAAACCAGGACGATAGTTGTCCTTCTCCAATCTTTTCATACCTCTCATATTCTCCGTGATTTTTAAAATACCATTGACAGTGGTTCCAATATCATATCTACCTTGTTTTTTTTCTCTCCAGTTGCTGAGATTGTAGCTCAGCTGGACTGGGTGACTTGATTTCAGCAAAGGCAGCTAAGTGCTCTCTCACTATTGCCTGACTTATCTTGGGTATCAACTCTCTAGAAGCCATTTTTGTACTGCCCTTTCCAGGCTAAAGGGCAGATAAAGAAGAAAAATGAGAAGTTCTGTCTTCTCTGTGTTGTCAATTGTCATTGTCCCATCTATCCCAAGCAGTGGTCCTATCCTTTCTTTGATCATCCAATTTTCTGAAGGTATTTTAGGTACCTTCAATCAATCAATCAATCAATCAGCATTTATTAAGTGTCTATGATATGCCAGCCACTGTGCTAAGCATTCTCTTGCCTACCCCACCTCCCACAAAAACCAAAAAATATTCTTTGTGTTATTCCCCCCTTTTCTTATCAGCTTCAGCTTGCCTTTTTTCTTTCTTTTTTCTCAAAATTTAATATTTTATTTTTCTCAATTGCATGTAAAACAATTTTAGCATTCTTTTTTCAAAATTTTCATTCCAAATTCTCTCCCTCCTTCTCCTCTGCCACCATTGAGAAGGCAAGCAATTTGACATAAGTTATACATATGTAGTCACGCAAAGCACATTTCCATGTAAGTCATGCTGTGAAAGAAAACACAGGGGGAAAAAACCAAGAAAAATAAAGAAAGTAAAGAAAAGGTATCTTTGATCTGCATTTAGGCTCTACCACTTCTTTCTCTGGAGATGGACATCACCTTTCATCCTAAGTCCTACACAATTGTCTTGGATCATTGTACTGTTCAGCATACCTTCTTAAGTCACCATACTGTGCCTTTGTATTCATCCTGTTAACTACACTTCCATCTAATGTTCATATGTTTGAAAAATCTCATTTGGTTAATGAGTCCTCACAACCATATCATCCTTCTTCGGCAAGTTTTTCCTCTTCATTGCAATTGTTTCCCTTTGCATCTTAGGCATTTCATAATTTCGTTCTTGAGAGTTTCCCGTCCTTCAAGGCTGGCTTCCCCTGGAGAATTTTAGTCTGTGGGATCTAAAGTAGGGCCTGGGGAGCCTTCCTCTAATAATCAAACGTCTGCAGGTCCAGGGTTCTCATCAGACTATGCTAGGCTTCCCTCTTCTTCTATCACAAACTCCACAAGGGAGTGATTACTTCCCCAAAAAGTTCCTGTTATTTCTCATTCAGAAGCCAGAGTTCCTCTGTTGATGAGAAAATCGTATTCAGAAGAGAATCACCCATTGTTGGGTGAAATTGTCATTAAGCCAAATGAAAAAGTTGTTGGCTGAATATGGAAATTTGTTTTGTTTGACTGCTCATAATTTTTATAAAGGCTTTGTTTTTCCTTTCCTTTTCGATTGGCAGGAGGAGAGAAAATAGGTTTTCTTTGAAAAGAAAAGCTTTTTGGATGCCCTGCTTTTGGCACAGAACTCTTAATAGATGGGTTCTAACTAAATGAAGTACCCTATCATTACTACATTCTGATTCCTCAACTTATCTATTTCTCTTTTCCGTCTAGGTGGTCTGTAGTTTATTCCTATCACTGAAATAACTTTTCTTTGTCTCTCTGTTGATCTTTCCCCACATACTTCCCACCATGCTTTCCTCACCCTGGTTCTCAGATTTCAAATATGGATTTATTTTTTAAATCTGCTCCCACCACTCTCCTTTTTCAAAAAATAAGATACCCCCATCCAGAGTCATATTTCTGTCATGGGACTTATCCCACCAAGGCTCAGCAATACTGATGTGGTCAAGTTTACTTCCTTGCATTAATTTTTTCTAGTTCAATTTTGTTAGGCAGGAAGTCATGTTAGAGGCTATTGCAATGGTACTGGCAGATTGTGATGTAGTCCTGTGCTAGTCAGAGGACTAGATATAAGAGGACTGTTTGGAGAAATAGCTCAGGGTTGATATCAATAGGATTTAGTAACTAATTGGATATGAAGGGTGAGAGAGGGTGGAGTCAAAAGACAATAGCAAAGTTGCAAATATGGGAGACTGAGTGAATGGTGGGCTCACTAACAGGGATCAAAATCAGAATTGGAAGGAGCAAGTTTTTTGGGGGAAAGGAAATATGCTTTGTTTTGAGGTGCCAATGAAGCACCCCAGTGATGTTCTGTTGACAGTTAGAAATGTGGTTCTGCATAGTTCAGGGAGAGATCCAGATTAGAGATAATGAATTGGAAGTCTGTTTACATCAAGGTGACAACTGAAGCCATGACATTGAGTGATGCTGAACAGGGAGAAAGTATGAAGAGAGATGAGAGGATAGCGAAGGATGGAACTTGGGGTACACTCACCCTACAGCGGTAGAAGGGAGAGACGATGCTAACGAAGGAAATAGAAAAGCAAGAATTTAAGAGGTAGAGCCTGGGGAGAGTATGGTGTCTCTTAAGCTAAGGGAGGAAAGACTATTTAGAAGGGGATGGTTAGAGAGGATAACCATTGATAAAAATTGTTATCATAAATAGGTGATTCCAGTCAATTGTGGCTCTTGAGAGAGTGGTTTCAGTAGAGTGGGAAGGTAGGAAGTCAGGAAACAGGCCTAGACATATGATGTGATTCATAAAAGGTGGGTCCCCTATTCTTTCTTTTTTCCTTAATATAAATTATATATAAATTATAGGCAACTACATGGCATAGAGCACTAGGCCTGGAGTCAAGAAGATCTAAGTTCAAATCTGGCCTCAGGCACTTAGTAGCTGTGTGACCCTGGGCAAGTCACTTCACCCTGTTTGCCTTAGTTTCCTTATCTGTAAAATGAACTGGAGAGGGGAAAAGGCAAACTCCTCCACTATCTCTGCCAAGAAAACCCCAGATGGAGTCACAAAGAGTCGGACACAACTGAAAAGCAACAACATTTTTTTATATAATGCTGTCACTTTCCCACAACTCTCCCAAGCTTCCATTGGAACCTCCCTTACAACAAATAAGCGCAGATAAGCAAAACAAACCAACATTATACAGCTATACGTCTATAGGTTCCACCTTTCTGCCAAGAGGTGGGGGACATTTTTTACTCTCAGCCCTCTCTAGTATATATTGATGATTGTATTGACACCAGTTCTGATGTCTTTTAATGTTGGTTCTGCTTACATTACTGTGGTCATTGTGTGTAAAATTTGTTCTTGGTCCTTGCTTACTTAACTAGTTGGCACAGTGGATAGACTACTGGGCCTGGAATCACAAAGACTTGAGTTCAAATCTGGTTTCAGCTGTTCACTGGCTATATGACATTGGGCAAGTCACTCTCTGTTTGCCTTAGTTTCCCAATCAGTAAAATGGGGGCTAGTAATAACACCTCTCATACAGGATTGCAATGAGGATCAAATGAGATAATATTTGCAAAGCATTTAGCCCGGTGCCTGGCACAGAGTAAGTGCTTAATAAATGTTTATTCCATCCATCCATCCATCCATGAGTCTATGTGATTTCAACTATACCGCGTTACCTACCTAAGGCAGCAGGACACAGAAGAAAGAAGGCTGGATTTCAGTAGACCTATACTCAGGATCACTTCCTTTTTAAAAAAAATTCCATTTTATTTTATTTTCAGTTTCAAATTCTTCCCCATCTCCTCTAATAGCAGCCATTGAGAAAGCAAAAAAAAAAAAAAGCAAGACAAATTTCTGCATTAGCTATGTTCCAATTTTTTTTTAAATGAAGAAAAAGAAATGAGAAACCATGTCTCAATCTACACCTAGATCCAACTGCTCTCTATCTGGAGATGGATAGCACGCTTCATACTGAGCTCTTTGGAATCGTGGTTGGTTGTTTTGCTGATTAAAGCTACTAAGTCTTTCAAAGTTGATTATCTTCATAATATTTCTGTTAATGTGTAAATTGTTTTCCTGATTCTGCTTACTTCACTTTGCATCAGTTCATAAAAGTCTTCCTAGGTTTTTCTGAAACCATTCCCTTCATAATTTCTTACAGCACAATAGTATTCTATCACATTCATATACGATAACTTGTTTAGCTGTTCCTCATTTGATGGGCATCCCTTCAATTTCTAATTCTTTGCCACAATAGAAAGAGCTACTGTCAATATTATTGCACATATATTCAGGAACACTTCCACTATTTTTTTTTTTTGGTGAGGCAATTGGGGTTAAGTGACTTGCCCAGGGTCACACAGCTAGTAAGTGTTAAGTGTCTGAGGTTGGATTTGAACTCAGGTCCTCCTGACTCCAAGGCCAGAGCTCTATCCACTGTGCTACCTAGCTGCCCCCACTTCCACTATTTTTGTTGCTGTTCAGTTGTATCCAACTCTTCACGACCCCATTTGAGGTTTTCTTGGCAAAGATACTGGGGTGGTTTGCCATTTTCTTCTCCAGGTCGTTTTACAGCTGAGGCAACTGAAGCAGAGTGAAGTGACTTACCCAGGGTCACATAGATAGTAAGTGTCTGAAGCTGTATTTCAGCTGTCACCATCATGCTATTATTCTTTTATAGTTTGTGTTCTTTGAACTATTGTGCAAAGGCATACGATAACTGCTGTATGTAAGTGAATAAAATTATTAGAATGTAAGATCCTTCTCCTCACTAAAAGCATCCTCAGGACAATTCTAGTAGCAGAGAGGATGATGGTAATGATATGTCCCTCATCCCGTCCCCACAAGATTTTTATTTCTTTTGCTACATCTCTATGTTTTGAAAGCTTTTTGTCCTATGCAACTTGGACATTATGAGTATTTGGTATGGCTACATCTATTGAAAACACCGTTAAGTTTTTATGCATAAGTGCTGTCTGGGCAATTGTGGGATGGTGTTCAGTCTATGATAATGTCCCAGTTCCAGTAAAATTCATTGGTTGAATTCCCTAGGAAATGTTAAGGTCTATGATATTTTTAATATGGAGATTTGTTAATTGCCAGTCTAGGGCAGCTAGATGGTACAGTGGATAGAGTGCCAGATCTGGAGTTAGGAAGACCTGAGTTCAAATCTCACCTCAGATACTTAGCTATGTGACCCTGGGCAAGTCACTTAACCATATTTGCCTCAGTTTCATCATCTATAAAATGAGCTGGAGAAGGAAATGGCAAACTGCTCCAGGTATCTTTGTGACCCCAAATGGAGTCACAGAGAGTTGGACATGACCGAGCAACAATGACCGCAACATCTGCAAGTCCATGAAAAGAGAGTGAGCTTCTGATGGATAATTCCACTCACCAAGTCATGCTATGTTAGGTATTCTGTAGGAGCCAAATCTTTGCAGCCTGTAGAGATGTGTTACCCAGTTTCCTCCATTCCCTTGGTGCAGCCTTCTCTAGGATGAGCCCTTTTGCAATTTCTGGTGCCAATGGCTTGGTCCTGAATTGCTATGAGAAACCCTTCCATTTTCCCAAACAAATTTGCATGACTTGTCCATTTGTTTGATGCTTCTTTGTCCACATATTGTTGGTTGAGTTCATGCCGATGTCACCCGTGGAGAGCCCTTTCATTTTACTCTTGGATCCTGGCCATTTCAGAGGCTCCATCTGGAGGCAAACAGCTTTCATTTCTGTTTGACAAATCCAACTACATGCATCTGCTGTCAGCCTTTACTAGCGGTCAGTGAAGTGTTCCCAAAGTATTTCTGTAGAGTTTTTCCTTGTTTGTCACGTGTTCTAAAAAACGTCTGTTAGCTCTCTTCCTCCTTTTCAGTGAGAATTTGTAAATCTTGCTATAGCCACTTTGAGGGGGATGGGAACTGTGTTTTGTTGATATTTTATGGGTTTTTTTTTCCAGGATACTTTCCAAATCTCTTATGTTCCATTTTATTATCATCATCAATCATCCATTATCCTCCTTCAGCTCCTCCTCCTTTTTTTAATCATTAAAAGAGAGACACAATGGTGCCGTCTTCAGAGCCAGGAAGATGCATGTGGATTCAAATCTGACCTTAGGCAAATCATTTCACTTCTCAGGACCCCAGGCAACGCTAAGATAACAGAGTATTGTGCAAAGAAGGTGCCCATCTGCCTCTGTAGATAAAATTCCTCCCTGGAAGCTCCCTACACTGATGGAATCCCAGGCACAGTTTAAAAAAATAGATATTTTCTGGAAGTTGACGCTCTGAATTTTCTTACAGTTTGGAAGAACGGAAGTGATTGACAACACACTGAATCCGGACTTTGTACGCAAATTTATACTGGATTATTTCTTTGAGGAGAAACAGAACATCAGATTCGATCTGTAAGTGTGAGAAACCGGTCTACTCTGACTGCTGCTCCAATTTCAGGATCAGCCTTCTGGGGTCTGTGTGTGGGCGTGCATTGGTGTGAATGTGTGTGTGTGTGTGTGTGTGTGTGTGTGTGTGTGTGTGATTGTGTGGGTGGGAAGGAACAAAACAAGGGATAGGGTAGCTAGTGGCCTTATTTGTGTGCAAGCTGGAGATCTCTCTCCACTTCTCATCTTTTGTGGGTAACCCAAGAGACAGAGTTTCTGGGTAATTAATAAGCAGGCTAGATAATTATCAATACATTGATAGAGCGTGGTTTGTCTTGGTAACCAAAGACCCAGGGGACACTGGATGACTTAAATATATTTTTTTGAAAGAGAATACCCCTGACAGGAGAAATCAACCCTGATTGGTGGACAATTAATGAGGAGGTGGGCTAGGCGTCTTCAGCTCCTCCTGCTGAGAACATGGTTTGATGGTGAGACTCAGCCACCTCCACCAATCTGGATGGGGAAATCCATCTCCATCCAGACCACTCCGGTTGGTTTTCTCTTTCATGACCTGGGTCACCCTAAATTCTAATGGAGGGTTTGAAGGACAGGGCTATTCTCCTTGGGGCAAGAACTCTCCCAGACTGGATTCTGTTTACATTCCCCCCTATCCTGGTTGGGTGGAATCTGGCCCAAGATTGAGGAGCATGGTCCCTAAGGGTTAGGGGTAGTCGCATCAATCAGCCATATCCTTCAGAGACTGACTGACTGTCCTACAGCGGCTGGGCCTTAAAATGAGGTAGTAAAAGAGAAATAAACCTGGACCCTAGTTTAATATCTGGTTATTAATATAGTAGCAAAATAATAATTTCTTTCAGGGTAGTACTGGAAGGGAAGTGGATGGAGAAGGAAGACCTTTTGCTTGAGGACATCTGAGGTATCTTGGGGAAAAAGGCAGATAGTCCAAGTGTGATTACGCAGGTCTATAGCCCTTTCTGTGGGCAAGGTTGAGTCTGGTGCATCTAAGCTTTAGAGTTCTGTACTGCAGAAGGGCCTAGCCAGTGGGATTCTCACACTAAGACAGGCACCAGAATGGTGACCTGCCCCCCAGAAGCAAGGGGGCCACCGGCCTGCCTAACGAGGCTCGTGTTGAACCAGAAATGCAGCAGGTCAAAGTTTCTGTGCCAGTTAGTAATGGAATTAGCTCATGAGCAGCGATCATACTTCTAGGCTGGGTGAGATAGGGAGACCCAGTGAGAGAGAGAGACAGGCAGAGGGACTAGGGCAGGCCATGAGAACTGAGTCCTGGGCTGGCCCTAAACAAGATAATAGAATAGCTAAAGAGGAGCTTTTGGTCCTCCTAATACAGGGGAGATATACATGTGTGTGTGTGTGTGTGTGTGCGTGTGCATATGTGTATATGTGTATGTATGTATGTATATATACATCATACATATATACCTATCTATATAACTACATGTGCTTACACACACACACGCGCACACACACACACGTTATCATAGACTCTCTTGGTCTGGCTAAACCTATGGATCCCTTTTCAGAATAAGGTTTTTAAATGTACAAAACAAAAAAGTGGATGGTAAAGGAAACTAATTATATTGAAATAGTTATCAAAAAATACATATTTTTAAAAGTTTCAGGTCCCCAGGTTAAGAACGCTTGTCCTAGTAGAACCTTACTACCTTAGTAGAACTGGAGAAGGAGACGAGGGGACAACTCCTAGCTCTCTCTACTCCTCTCTCCAACATTTTTATGGGAGTGAAGTCAGATATAATGAATAAGCAAGGCAGCTAGAGAAGGGGGTTAGAGCAACCCAAGCTAAGAGGCTTTGGTGACAGTGGGAAATGTAATGATCATATTATGCATGAAGTTTATGAGACTCTAATCTTTTAAAGACTCCACCAACTGTCTCCTCTCAGAGTCATTGTCTCAAACTAGATGCCTGGTTCATTGGCCTGGAAGGGGGTGGTAGAGAGAATGGGGGGATAGGGAGGGCCACCTCTTTGGAAGGTGGGGGACCTGGCTGTGTGACTCTGGGTAAATCACTTGACCTATCTGTTTCTCTCAGGGCAGTTCTGTAAGACTAAGTTTCAGAGTAGGTGCTAGTCTGCTTTGGTAGAAGAATGCCCCTCTTAGTGGTCACCTCACTGAGGAAGTCACAGTTCTGGTAAAATTAAAAAAAAAAAAAGAGGTGTCTGAGGCTATCTTCCATTAGGAATATATGAGTGCATAGAGCACTGGGCCTGCAGTCAGAGAGACCTGAGTTCAAATGTGACCTCAGACACTTACTAGCTGTGTGACCCTGGGAAAGTCACTTAACCGCTGTTTGCCTTAGTTTCCTCATCTATAAAATGGGGATAATAATAGCACCAGCTTCCTAGGCTTATCGTGAAGATCAGATGATATACTAATTGTAAAGTGCTTAGCATAAAGTGCAGGCACGTAATAGGTACTATATAAATGGTACTTATTATTATGTGAATATATAGTGAAACCACTCCAGCATCTTTGTCAGGAAAACACCAAATAGGGTCACAAAGAGTTGGACCAAGGTGGCTATGGAAGACCATATCCAAGGTGTTCCAAAAATCTTAGGGCAGTTTTAAAGTATTTTAAGCTATCATAGCTTAGATCTGCATCAAAACCTTTGGGACTTCCTGTATTATATATATCCATATAATATATATTATATTATATTCAATATATATAATCCATATATAATATAGATTATATATATGGAGAGAGATGTATATATTTTTGTGTATACATACACACCACACATATATAAGGAATATACATGTAGGGAATATATTGGGAACACATGTAGGGGATATATAGGAAATATATTTGAAATACATAGGGGATATATCTATATATAGGGAATGTATAGTGAATATAAAAGAATATATAGAAAATATATTAGGGAATATATAGGTTATATAGCTAGCATAAAGATGCAAGGGAATAGGTATGCATATGTACACACATATACAAACATTTGCATGCACGTACAATACATATATACATAGAAACATGCATGCATGCATGCATACACACATACACACTCCTGCCTCCTAGGTTCTCTTTTCCTTTCCTGTGACTTTTCTGTGCCCTGGGCTTTTTTTTCTATCCCTGCTTCCCAGCATTAAAGCAGGCTCTGATAGGGGAATATCAATGCCTGAGAAAGCTTAATGCATTTCCAGTCCCATAAGAGATTCATGTCCCTTTGGCCAGAGGTTAACTGGGGACTGTCAAGTTGGCTTTCTGATGAGATAGGAAGGTATGCTTGTGAGGAGGGGGAACCTCTCAGAGCCTCTGAAATTACCCCCCTAGGGTAGTGGGAGTAGCCAGCTACAGTGGAAAGGACACAGCTCTGAGGCCAAAGAACCTGGCTTATGTGACGTGGGGCAAATCACCTAAACTTCCTAGGTCTCAATTTCCTCATTTGTAAAATGAGAGTAGAGGGCTTCTAAATGTATGATCTGATGTTTTGGGGGGGATAGAGACTAAAGGTTAAAAGGGCAGAGGGGAGTTTTGGTCCCTAGAGGAAATCATTTAGAGGCTGATGAAGGGGGAGCTGGGAAACTGCCTACAAGTAGAAATTTAAGGCAAGAAGACTCCTATCAGTCCATTGTCAATGTTCAACATTAAATCAGAAAGGAAACAAAAAAAAACCCATAACATTTTAACAGTGACATTTCAGAGAGGAAGAATGCCAGTGCCTGATGAGAAGCTGATGACTTTATTTCTAGATGGGTACTTTCCAGGGCTGGAATCCAGGGTTTGGTTACAGACAAAGAGTGAAAGAGATGAGTTTCTGGAGATGTGACAGAGGGAGGGGATGCTCTCAAGGGTGTGAGGCAGGGAGTGCAGACTCCTAGAAAAATGTGGGGAATCCAATTTGTTCTCCATCAATCTGGGGCCAGAAGCAAGCATTGGGACATGGAGAGATTGAAGGAAAAGACTGTATCCCAGTGGCCAAAATACCTGCTTCATAGCAGGGGGGCTCCAAGTGTAGTCTTCGGTCTTTCTGATGTGGCTGCTTCCTTGAGTGGTCTTCTGAGAGCAGGGCATGGCGAGGGCGAGCTGGGCATACCCTCATTGCTCTGTCTTTGTGTCCCCTACAGGTATGATGTTGATTCAAAGAGCCCCGATCTCTCCAAACACGTGAGTATCGGGCTGTTGCCTTGCTGGTTTCTGCAATGTTTATTGAGCGCCAAGTCCAAACCCTCTATCTTGGCATTCAAGGCCTCCCACAGTCTATGAGAAGGGAAAGGGGAAGGAAACATTTATTAAATACCCACTATGTGCCAGGCACTGTACTAAGTTTGCTGTTGCTGTTCAGTAGTCCTATCTGACTCTCTATGACCCCATTTGGGGCTTTCTTGGCAAAGATACTGGAGTGGTTTGCCGTTTCCTTCTCCGGCTCATTTGACAGATGAGGAAACTGAGGCAAACAGGGTAAAGTGACTTGCCCAGGGTCACCCAGTCAGTAAGTGTCTGAGGCCAGATTTGAACTGTACTAAGTTCTTTAACAAATATTACCCCGTTGGATCAGCTCAGCAACCATGGGAGGTGGGTATTATCATAATCTGCATTTTATAGTTAGTTGTGAAAACAGGCTGACAGAGTTTAAGTGACTTAACTCAGGGTCATACATCTAGGAAGTGTCTGAGGCTGGATTTGAATTCAAGTCTTCCTGACTCTACGCCCACCACTCTATCCATTGGGCCACTGAGTTTCCTAGGTCCAGCTTAGGCTACTCCCCTTCATGTGATGGACACACGGCAACCCAGGCAGGCTACTTATCTTTCCTGGAACACTTCAAGAGCTTTCCTGCTCCTGGTCTGCTCAAACCATTATCCATACCTGGGACTCCTCTTTCCTTCATCTCATCCACAGACTCCCGGCCCCAAAGCATCTCTACTAGTTGAAATCCTGCCCACCATTCAAGGCTCAGCTGTAACGCCACTTCCTTCATGAAACCTTCAGTGGTGTGGCAAGGAGTGTCTTTTGTCTCTTTTTATGTTCCCAGTACCTGGTACATAGTAGGTGCTTGATAAACTTGATTACTGATTATTATTGATTACTTGATGCATAACTTCGGTCACAGCCCCCTGTCCAAAGTGATTTCTCCCAACCGTCCTTGCACTTCCACTCTTGTGTAGCTCTCTCGTGCACCCATCTTGTTCCACTTTGTGGGAGATGACATATGGAAAGTACTCAGCAAATCTTTTTTTTTTTAATAATATTTTATTTTTTCCACACTCAGCAAATCTGAAAGCCAGAAATATGTTGGAGCTAATTTGTGCTGGTTCATGAGAGCCAAGTGTTAAATTCTGAATGTAGCATCAGAAATAGGCAAATGCTACAAAACAGGGCTGGATTTATTATTTTGTTGATTGTCTAGACTTAAGAGAGTGATGGAGGAAATGTTAATGATGCAAATCTAATGTAAAAATGTGTTATGCATATATATTTTTTGCAATCAGCTATTAAACATTTACCAGCTCATTGCTGCTTAATATGCTATATAAATGTTAGCTATTATCATAGCTATTGATTTATGTCTTATCTACCCTACCAACTCCTCACCAGGTACAAACATTTTTACTCTCCAAGGTATCACTGTTAAAATGTTGTGGGTTAGGGGCAGCTAGGTGGCATAGTAGATAGGCCAGATAGGACCTGAATTCAAATCTGGCCTTAGACATTTAATAATGGTGTGACCTTGGGCAAGTCACTTGACCCTGATTGCTTAAAAAAAAGAGTATTAAAATGTTATGAGATTTTTCCCTTCTGATTTAATGTTAAATATCCATAATGGGGGGCAGCTAGGTGGTACAGTGGATAGAGCACTGGGTCTGGAGTCAGGAAGACTCATCTTCCTGAATTCAAATGTGGCCTCAGACACTTACTAGCTGTGTGACTCTGGGTGGATCACTTCACCTTGTTTGCCTCAGTTTCGTCATCTGTCAAATGAGCTGGAGAAGGAAATGGCAAACCACTCCAGTGTCTTTGCCAAGAAAACCCCAATGGGGTCACGAAGAGTCAGATGTGACTGAAAAATGTCTCAACAACAGCAAATCTACAATGAGGTGACATGAGTCTTCTTGATTTAAATTTCTATGTCTAGGCCTTTCCCCACCTACCCCCTTTATCAGCCTCTAAATGATCCCTCTAGGATCCAAAGCCCCACTCTCCTATCCTGTGGCCTTGCTCACTGGGCTTCTGGGAGGTCACCTAGTCTGATGTATTAACGGGCCTCGGTTTTAATGTCACTTCTTCCATTTATGTACTACATGGCCTTGGTAAAGCACTTCCCCTTGAGAACCTCCAGTTCCTTCCTTGTAATGTGAGTACCAGATGACCAGTAGAAAGAAGACTGGCTTTGGAATCAGAGCATCTCGGTTTGAATATATGGCTGTGCTAAGGTGGCTAATTATTTAATCTTTCTTAGACTCGGTTTCCCCATCTCATTTTGAGGGGCTTGGACTAGAGGGCCTATAAGGGGCTTTCATTAAGTTTCTAAATACAAGACAACTTCTACACGGAAGGCCTTTCTACACGTAACAGTAGGGGTAGCTAGATGGCACAGTGGATAGAGTGCCAGGCCTGGAGCCAAGAAGAAGAGTTCAAATCTGGCCTCAGGCATTTCCTAGCTGGGTGACCTTGGGCAAGTCACTTCACTCTGCCTCAGTTTCCTCAGCTGTAAAATGAGCTGGAGAAGGAAATGGCAAACCACTCCAGTATCTCTGCCAAGAAAACTCCAAATGGGGTCACGAAGAGTTAGATACGACTGAAATGACAGAATAATGACACTTCATAATCCATGTATATGAAATAATAGAATTATAGAGCTAAGAGACATGTTGGCAATGAATTAGCATCCCGGAAGGGGCTGGAGCTGAGGTCTGGGGGTAGAATTGGCGTGTGGATGGACAACACTCTTTCTGTGTCCTTGCAGGATTTCCTGGGCCAGGCCTTCTGCACTCTGGGAGAGATCGTGGGGTCCCCTGGGAGTCGCCTGGAGAAGCCCCTCACGTAAGTGTGTGGGGACAGAATGCTGAGCAGTAATGGGTGGCGTGGCTAGAGTCATACAGCGTGAGTGACTGTTCTGTCCAGCACGGTGCCTGGCACAAAGTCGGCATTCAATGAATGTCTGAGTTTTATTTTGACTCATTAGTAAGTTTATTTGGGTCATCATGAGCTTATTGGGTATTTAGGCAAAGTTTAATTGCTAAGTTTAATCCCCACAACTAACACTTCTCATGGTCCTCTACAGAGCCTTGAAGATAACCAGATACCCAGACACACCTCAGATAACCAGACTCACTAGGGGGTAGTATGAAAAACTATTTATGTCGAGGGTGGGGGTGGGGAAGGTGGCGTCCCTCTGCAACTATCCTGCCTAGAATGAATGAATGAATGAATGAATGAATGAATGAATGAAAAAGCATTTAAGTGCTTACTATGTGCCAAGTACTTTACTAAGGATAAAGGATACAAATAAGAAAAAAAGAAACAGTCTCAGCTCTCAGAGAGCTCATACACTAATCTGGGGAGACAGTACATAAAAGAAAGTTCAGCCACCGGACAGATGGAAAGGCCTGGGTATCCTTAGGGGACAGTCATTAAGACCCAGAGGTCCTTAGGCTACTTAAGTAGTTAAGTGACCTAAGTTACTTAACAGTGCTGGGGTATTGCAGGGCATAGATGGTAAGAACTGGAGGAGGGGCAGCTAGGTGGCGCAATGGGTAGAGCACCGGCCCTGGAGTCAGGAGGACTTGAGTTCAAGTATGGCCTCAGACGCTTGACACTTACTAGCTGTGTGACCTTGGGCAAGTCACTTAACCCCATTGCCTAGCCAAAAAAAAAAAAAGAACTGGAGGATCTTAGGAGTCATTGGCAGTGTAGACGGGGAAGCTTTGTAACCTTCCTCATCAGAAAAAAATGGAGTGCTTGATTCCCATCTCATCCGAGCCCTGTGAGGGTTAAACATTTGAGGAGGAGGGAAAAGGCAAAGGGTTAGAGCTGTATGGTTCCGAGACTGTCGAGGGCTGCGGAAAGGGTTGAGGGGAGTGGGCAAATAGGGTAGGGTGCCACCAATGGTGGTGGCTCTTCTTACCACTTGGCTATCCCAGATTGGTTCTGGGATGGCCTGGGCCAGGAGAGAGTAGAGAGGAGCAGAGTTTTCCCCGTGAGTGAAAGCCCAGAGCTGGAGGAAGGGCTCAGGGCCCTCAAGTATGGTCTGGGATATCTACATTAGTCAATCTCTCAATCAGCGAACATTTGTTAAGTGCCTATCATACGTCAGGCACTATGTATCCTCTAAATAAGTAGATTATAAAGACAAGTGAAAAAATGCTTGCCCTCCAGGATCTCACAGTCTAATGGAGAGGTAAAATGTAGACCTATATAGAAGACAGTCATCCTTTCCACATTGTGAGGATTAGGGGTACAATGCCCCCTGCAATCTAGAAAATCTGCGTAAAAGTTTTTGGCCCTCTCTTTGTACCAGAGGAGAAGTCTGAATTATTATGGTATTAAAAGATAAAATATGTTTATATTATATAATATGATACATATATTTTAAGTATTTCTGAGTTTCTAAACTTTTTTTTGTGTGTCATCTGCGGCTTCTGCAAAACCCCTCTCAAATTCCCATTTAATTTCTTATGCTGACCCGCAATGTGTTGCAACCATGAAGGGGAAAGTCAAGATGTGGAAGGAATAACTGTGTAAACTAAATTAAGGCAGGGTAGTTTGGGGAGGGGGCGTACTAGCAAGGAGTAGGGATTAATTCCAACTCATTACCATACTCCATCTTTGGATCCCTTCCAGCATCACTGGGCTGAAGATTGAGAACAGAATTGAGGTCTGCTTTAGCCCACCCCTCTACCTTCCTCTAGATTCCAGCTTCCCTCTAATTTTTCCCTGTTCTTCCCCTTTCCCAAGGATATTTCCTCTGTTGGTTTAGCAACTGGAGCCCTAGATACCCAGTAAGCCTTTGAATGCTGCCACATTCCCTACCAAGCAGGAGTTGGGGAAAGAACAGGAGAGGACTTTATAGCTTCCGAAAGTTTCCAGGTGTATGGTCAGACTTTATGTCTGTGACCCTAAGCTGGTACTTACCCAGGACTATGACTCCAACGCCTTGACCACTGCAATGTGGGGGACATAAAAGAAATATGAGACACAAATCCTTGTCTGAGAACTTTTAGTTTAATGAGAAAGGCAAAACTAAAGCAGAGGAGGAAAAAAAGAAATGTACATGCTAATTTTGTTGTAAATTTGAAAGGAATAGCAAATTGTGCATAGTAGATTTAAAGTTTCATGTACAATCATCTTTTTATTGTATTTTTTTTTGTTGTTTGTTTTGGGCAATCCGGGTTAAGTGACTTGCCCAGGATCACACAGCTAGTACGCGTCTGAGGCCATTTTGAACTCAGGTCCTCTCCACTCTAAGGCTGGTGCTCTCTCCACTGTGTCACCTAGCTGCCCCCATTATACTATATCATAGAAATGCTTGTTTTACCTAATTATTAATTAATACATAAATATGTATTAATGTAATAAAAAGGGGGGGGAACTAAAGCAGAGGTACATGAAGAAGGAACTAATACCACATGGCAAGGTCCTAGTTTTAAGAGTAACAGGAAAGAGAAGAGACAGAGCAGCACAGGAAGGAGTAGCCAGGGTGGGCTTCGTGGAAGATCTGGGATTTCCCCTGGCTTTTGAACAATCATAGTTCATATATCCAGCACTGGAGGACACCTTAGAAATCACCTAGTTGGAAAATATAAGTTTATGTATATATGTATGTATGTGTATATATGCATATGTATATGCGTATGTATATATCTATATCTATATAGAAATATATCCAAGCTTAATGGTAGCCTTCTGGGGTGGGGGTGGGGAGGAAGAAAGAAAAAAGAACAAAGTAAAAGTACACAGCAGAGAATAAAAGAAAACCTACAAGGAAGCAAAGAAAAGATGAATAGCTCTCAACACAACACATAGTATTATTACATAGCCTTTCTTGAAATGGGAAGTTATTGCTATACATTTTGAATCCTCTCTTACATTCTGCTGTATACATGACATGGTTTTTTTTTTCATTTCTTATTTTGTATTTATGTTTTAATATTTAATTTCATAATGTGTTTCTTTTTCTTTTCTTATTGTGTATTTAAGTTTTAGAAAAATAAAATTTTTTAAAAAAAGAAATCACCAGTTTAACCCTTTGATTTTATGAACAAGGAAATTGAGGTCCAGAAAAGGGGCAGTCATTTACTGAAGGTCACACAGCAAATGGCATACCCTGGAATAGGGGCCTGTCCTCTAAGCCAAATTCCGTGGTCTTTATAATAGACTAGGCTACCTCATATACTGGAAGGTATGTGCAGTTTTAGTGTTTCCTCATCTGCCAGCCCCTTCCTCCCTACCCCAGAGGCATTAAAGAGAGAGGGGGAAAAGGGTGGCAGGAAGAGAAAAGAGGGAAGGAAGATAATACACAGGATGATTGACAGCTCCTTAGTCAGAGAATAATAGCTGTCTTCCCAACCATGTCAGGAGTCGGGAGCTGTAGGTGGTAGGGGTGGGGAGTAGGTGATAGGACTGGGGAAAGCTGTGCTTTTCTAGGGGAGTTGGGGGTGGGCTCCTGGGAGTGAGTCTGGTCACCTACTGGGAAATCTCAGCTTCCTCTGTACCACCCAGCTGGTGGTAAAAACGTGGGTGGCATCTGCTTCTTTGTCCGAGTGCAGAAGCAGCAGTTTCTAGGTCACTTGTCTGCCTAGAGAAACCGTCCTGATGGACAGAAAGACCTGGGAGGGTCAAAAAGGGCTTCCTCTCTCTGATTTCCTCTGAGACAGGCGAAGTGACTCCCTTGAGGGATAGAGGCCTCTCTGATCCATATCTGCAGCTGGTCCTCTCCAGAGGGGCTTGGTGGGGATGCAGAATACTGATTATTCCATTTTTCATTGAGTGTTCGGGGGATCTTTGAGAAGCTGGATGCCTGCGGACCCTGAGCAAGAAACAGAGGGGATCAGGGAGATTGGGAAGAAGTGTGATAGCCTAGTGTCAGAACGATGCAATGGGGAGAGCCCTGGATTTGGGAATCGAGAGACCTGGGTTGAGTCCTGGGTCTGTGGATAGCTAGGCAAGTGAGTTCCTCTTTCTTGGCCTCATTTTCCTCATCTACAAAATGAAAGATTTGAATTAGGTGGTTTCTAACATCTCTTATACTGTGGTTCAGTGACCACATCATTCCATTCCTACTGAGGTGCCCAGGCCTGTGCTGCAGGAGAAACAGATGATGCATAATACATTTCAGAGCTGGAAAAGACATAACGATACTTATATTCAAATGATCTCATTTTACAAAGATCAGAGAAGGGAAATGATCATCTCAAGGTCTATGGACTGACTCATTTGGAGAGAGATACATGATCATAGATTCTCTATGCTTAGTTGGGGAATCAAATCCTGTCTCCTTTCCAAAGCCTCTCTTAGTGGTCATCTCTCCTTCCCTACTGATCTTGGTACTTTTCTTATAGAGAGAGAAATAATCTTATTTATTTAGTTAGTTAGCTTTTGGTAAGGCAATCGGAATCAAGTGACTTTCCCAGGGTCACACAGCTAGTAAGTTTTAAGTGTCTGAGGCCGGATTTGAACTCAGATAAATCATTTATTAAGCACTTACTGGGTTCCAGGTGCTGTGCTAAGGCACTGAAGATGCAGATACAAGGAAGCGACACAGTTCCTGCCTTCAAGGAGCTTATATTTGTACAGGAGAAGATAGCACAAAGCAGTGCTGGAAAACTGGGGTGGGGGCGTGTAAATGGGGCCACGTTAATGGGGCCATGTTGAGAAGGCTGCAGGATGTGGGGTGGAGGCCTGAGCCCTGCCAAGAAGAGGCAAAAAGCTCACTTGTCAGAGCTGTGGAAATCAGAGGGAGAATCGTCCACTCCTTTATTCACAGCATACTTTCTGCATTTTTGGTGATTACATTTCTTACCTCCTCTTTTAGACCATGAGGTTCTTAAGATCAGGTTTTTTATATTTCTTTTATTTGCTCCCAGTGCTTTAAATATAGTGGGCAATCAATAAATGTTGAATGAATGAGCAAGTAGATGAATGAATATGAACAGTAACAAAATATCTGGTATAGACCAATGGTACCAAACTCAAATAGAAACAAGACCAGTAAACCGTACAGAAGGATCTCTCCACATTGGCTTAGACAACCACCATTGTCTATGTTCTCTTGTATTTTTATTGATCTGGTTAAATATTTCCCAATTACATTTTAATTTAAATTACATTCATGGTGCAACTAAGCCAATTTGAACTTGAATTCAAATCTGGCCTCAGACACTTACTAGCTGTATAAACCTGGGCGAGTCACTTAACCTCAGTTTGCCTCAGTTTCCTCATTTGTAAAATGAGGGTAACAATATATTTTTAAAAAATTTGTGACTCTGTAGTGAGTCTGAGGAGGGCATGGGTGCCATTAGTAAAAATGAGGAAATTGGGGATAGGCGTGGTTTTAGGGAAAAGATCAATTGGAGTTGAGAAATATTGAGTCCAATGGGGTTAGTGACAGCTCACGCCTGACCAGGCTGGGAAGATAAAAGGAAATAACATACGCAAAGTGCTTTACAAACGTTGAAGTGCTATATAAATGCTTCTATTGTTGTTGTTCCGTTGTTTCAGTCATGTCCAACTCTTTGTGACTCCATTTGGGGTTTTTTCAGCAAAGGTACAGGAGTGGTTTGCCATTTCCATCTGCAGCTCATTTTACAGATGAGGAAACTGAGGCAAGCAAGGTTAAGTGACTTGCTCAGGGTCACACAGCTAGTAAGTATTTGAGGCTGGATTTGAACTCAGGAAGATGAGGCTTCCTGACTCCAGGTCTGGCACTCTACCCACTGCACCACCCAGCTGCCTGTATAAACGATACCTCATATTATTATTATTATTATCCTCCAAGGGTTGTTGTGAGGCTCAAATGAGATAGTAATTATAAAGCACTTAGCACAGTGCCTGGCACGGAGTAAGCACGATGTAAATGTTAGCCGTTATTATTATTCACTTGGGAGTGGTATTATTGAGTCACTTGGGAGTGTACAGCTTCTGTTTAGGACTTAAGTAGCCCTAGTCCCAGATACCCAGTGGGCCCTTGAATAGCCACATTCCCTATGAGGCAAGGATTGGCGAGAGAATAGGGGAGGAGATCTTACAGCTTCCAAGAGATGTGTTGTCAGACTTAAGTCCATGGACTGAAGCTGTTCTTAGCCAGGACTACATCTCTGACCCCATGGCCGCTGTAATGTGAGGGGAGGGATGGAGGGGGACATGAAAGAAATGGAAGAAGAATCCTTGTCCTCGGTGAGCTCTTAGTTTAATGAGGAAGGCAAAACTAAAGCAAGTAGTACATGAAAAAAAAGGTAAGGGACTGGTTGGAAGAGCAATAGGACAGAGAAAGGAGAACATGGCATGGAAAAGCATGGGACCGGGCTGCATGTTGGACGCCTGTGGTATAGACAATAAATGCCAAGCCCAGGTAATAGGAAGGGGACAGGGCTGTTCATCACTCTGCTTCTCACTCTTTGCCTTGCTGTCTCTTTCTCTGTCTCTGTGCCTCTGTCCGTCTGTCTTTCTCCACCAGGATAGGAACATTCAGCTTGAATGCTAGGACTGGCAAACACATTCCATCAGTGTCAAATGGGTAAGGTCAAAGACTCCTTCTTCCCCTGAGATATCAGCCTTACAGAATCCTGGGGAGGGCCAAGATAGCTCTTAGTGGGCCAGATATGATTCCGCAATGTGACCGTGTGAAGACCCAGGCTTGCTTAGGGGTGTAGAGTAATTCCCTGCCCCAAGACACCCGCTGAGGAAGGGCTCAAGAGCTCTATATAAATTATAGGTGGAAATTTTCCTAGAGCACCTGTTCTCAAATAGATACCCTTGGGGGTTGTGTATAAGGCCAAAACTATGTTCGGAATCATGCTAAGATGTTTTGATTTCCGATATGGTAAGTACCGATAGGTATAACCCACATAAACAAAAGCTCTTTGTGGGGTTCTTCAATAATTTTTTGGGAGGTAATTGGAGTTAAGTGACTTGCCTAGGGTCACACAGCTAGTAAGTATCTGAGGCCAGATTTCAATTCAGGTCCTCCTGACTCCAGGGCCAGTGTACCACCTAGCTGCCTCAGTTCTTCAATAATTTTTAAAAGAATCTAAGACCAAAAGGTTTGAGAATTGCCATCTTAGAGTAACCTTTGGATTGAGGAGATCAATCTTTTGGCTCAGGCCTAAAAGATTAGATCCTGCCCATGAGTAATCAAAGTCAGGGAGCCTTGGGCCATGGATAACAACTTGAGTTACAGTTTACTTTTTCCTCACTTTTCACCATTCTGAGATGAGAACCAATAACCCCATTCTTACCTACCCAAGTCCATGACTCCCTCCTTAACTCTCTTCCCTCTGTGGTGGAAAAAATATGATCTGAGTGGCTTTGAGTGGAGTAAGTCAAAGGAGTTTTAATCTCTGGTTTTTATGGGGGGAGGCTGGGGACCTCCATTAAAGTCCTGCTTCAATACCTTACCATCACACGGAGGCAATGCTTGCTTCATCAAAGGTGTGCCGGGGTGAGCTGTAGTAGGTCTTACGAACCTGCAAAGACCTCAAATATGGAGCTGTTGATGATCTGTGGCTGTTCTCTGAAGGCCGGCCTAGCTAATATGACAGGGCTTTATCACCAGAGGGTTGGCCTTCACCAGGTAAAGGAAGACCTGATAAGGAGTTACAGTCTGCAATGGTGTATGTATGATGATGAAGCTATAGAAATTATATGTACATGGAAGGGCTAATTGGCCTTCAGGGTATTTTTTCCCTTCAGAAGTGATCTTTGGATGAAAAGTATGAGAACCATTGGCTTTATGAGAACCATGAGAGCCTCATGTAGGCAGCCCTCCCTGATTTGGCTCTGAGGAAGAGGGGGAGGTTAGGTAGGGAAATACGGTTAAGTTCTGAAGGGGGAAAGGAAGTCAGCTGTAGGCTTGGGGGGAATTTGTGTGTGAGTAGTCACTTTGAGGCAGTTAGGAGGCGCAGTCGATGGAGCCTGGGCCTGGAGTCAGGAAGACCTGAGTTCAAATTCTGCCTGTCACTTAAATTGTTTAACGTCTCTTTGCCTCACATAGTCCTCTGGGTTACTCAGTGCTAGATGGGCTATTCTGCTGCTGCTGCTGGCAGGGGAAATTTCTGAGCTGAGGAAATCCCAGATCTGGGATGTATTGAGTCTGCCTCTGGTTTACACATTTCCTGAATGTTCCAGGATGCTCCTTTCTGCGGGCGTTAGGCTGGTCTGCGGATGGTGCTGGGGCTGAGGAAGGGGAGTGGTGGGAAAGGAAGGGGCTGCCTTGACTGTGGGTGTCCATTGTCTAATGCTGGCTCTCTCCCTTTCCCAGCGGGGTCCCTGGGAAGAAGTGTGGTACCATTATCTTGTCAGTGGAGGAGTTGAGCAACTGCAGGGTGAGTGATGTGTGGGGTGGGGAGGGGCAGGGAGATCCCTCTGGGCTGAATGAAGCCAGGTGGGCCTTCCATGGAGCAGCAAGGCCACTGGGGCTCTTGGGGGCAGGGATGGGGGAGCAAACCCCTCCATTCCAACTTGGACAGAGTTTGTCCATGCAGGCAGATCTGCCTTTTCTGTCTTAGCATCTGGCCAAGAAAGAGTTTCTTGGGGGGTGGGGGTGCAGCCTCCTAGAGAGCAGGAAATTGTCTCTTAATTAACATTTTTTCCTCTCTCTCAATGTCTTCCATGGGGTTTTGCAATCAATTAGTCAATGAACCAGCAATTATTAAACACCTATGATTGTGATAGATGCTAGGATACGAAGACAAAAAAGAAATAACAAAATCATAAATTATATATAAAATTATAAAAATAACATAAAAATAAAGAAATAAAAAAGAAATCTGTCCTTTAGGAACTTACATTCTGTCTTCCTGCTACATACAGTAAGTGCTTAATAAATGCTTGGTGTTTTTTTTTTTACCCTCACATATAGCTTCCAGGTAGGAAATTGCTGTTGGATTTGGAGAAACAGAAGTGTTTTCACCGTGTGTGTGTGTGTGTGTGTGTGTGTGTGTGTGTATGTTTTGGGTGGAAGCATTCTCTCATTCTGTCCAGTCTTTCAATCTAGCATAAACCATACAGACAGAAGGAGATAATAACAAAGGAGGGGTGGGTCCTCAAGTGTGGCCCTGAATCCGAATGGATTCCATCAAAGGGCCACACTTGAGGAGCTAGAAGGCCACATGTGGCCTCCGGGCCGCAGGTTCTCCACTCCTGGAATGGACAAAGGTTTCAGGTGAGATTGGCCAGGAAAAGGCTCTTCAGGATGATCCTGATTTTGTCCTGTGCAACTAGGACCCTGTGTTTGAATTGATGTGACCTTGAGGAGAGACGGGAGGGGCAAGATGGGTGGGGCAGGAGGAGAAGTAGATTGAACTTCAAACTGGGATTTCCAGGGAATGGTCTCAGCCCGCTGATAACTGGAAACAGGAGACGGAAGGAAGGAGGAGTAGGAGAAGGAAGGGGAGGTAACCAGACAGTCTAGGCTTCCTAGCTTTGCTTTGGAAAAGTAATTGGAGTCAGGATATTCGCACACAGATTCCCGGCTCAGACACTGAGTAGCTGGTGAACGATGCTCTCGGTTTCCTCCTCTGTAAAATAGGTTTGATAATACTTGCACTGCTGACCTCCTCAGGTTGTCGTGAGTATGTAAATTGCTCTGTAAACCTTATAGTGCCATATAAATGTTATCTATTGTTGATAATAATGATAATAAACCTTAAAGCACCATAAACCTGTTACCCATTATTTATGTTCATTGCCATTTATAAAGCAGTGTGCTAGGTGCTGTGGAAGAATTTTAAAAGGGAGAAGTGTAGTCAGGAAAACGTGGGCTGGATTTGCTGGTAGGGGGCCTGGGTTCAGATCCTGGCTCTGCCACTTACTAGCTGTGCGACCCTTGGAAAAGTTGCTTCACTTTTCTGGGCCTCAGTCCCTCTGTAAAGTAAAGGACAAAGGGAAGTGAGTACTTACTATGTGTCAGGCACTGTGCTAAATGCTTTACAAATATCATCTCATTTGATCCTCGCAACAATCCTGAGAGGTAGGTGCTGCTATTATGCCCATTTTACAGTTGAGGAAACTGAGGCAAACAGAGGTCAAGTGACTTGCCCAAGGTCAAACAGCTAGTAATTGTCTGAGGCCAGATTTGAACTCAGGTCTTTCTGACTCCAGGCCTGGGGTCTATCCACTGCACCACCTAGCTGGCCACCTGGCACATAGTAGGTGCTTAATAAATGTTTATTGATCGATTATAAAGAGAGAAGAAATGGCTTCCCCATAGACACACAGAAATTAAGTAGCAGAACTGGGTTTTAAATCCCAGGTCTTCTGACTGCAGATAAGATACCGTTTCAGCTATCACATGCCACTTCTCCTTATTTTAAACTTTTCAGGGACTTCTTTACCTCCAGGTCTGGTATTCCAAACCTGAATGGCAGATAAACAACTCATCTCTGGGCCATTTCTGACAAATTCAGGCTGTAGTTTTTATTCATGTCAAAAATAAATCCTTCTTTAATATCTCATCCTAGCAGCGAGGTCACCCTTGGTTCTTGAAGGCTACAATAATCATGTATGACAAACTTATGAGTGTCTAGTAGATCTTGTCAAAAAAATTGTAATAATATATATGAGGACCATTAAAAAACGTTTTTGGCTTTTCCCTACCCCTATCCATTATAATTTTACAGATCTCAGTCAGTTCTCTGGGGACCTTCCCCCAAAGCTGTCCGTTTTCCAGACTGCAAAGGCCTAATTTGTTTTCTCTTCTCAACTGACAGTCAGTTTTCCCCTCCACCCCCCTCATCAAAATCCCCCCAATCTCCTTGATTATTTCAGCTCTTTTTCTACAGTTCCATTAGTTCTTTCTTATCCTAAAACACTTTCAAGGAAAGGAGATTGAATCTTGGCACCTGACTGAATTAAAGCAATTGTATTTGAATGGTTTCTTTTATGTCATATTGGTGAAACATAAAGGGGCAGACTTCCAAAGATGCATCAGGGCTCTGCCAAAAGGACCATTTCCTGATCATATGAATAAATTCTACCCCAAATAGAGGAAACTACATCTGATATAAGAGGAGAGAGAGAAACAGAGTAACAGAGGTGGAGACAGAGATAGAAACAGAAAGACGGAGACAGAAGAAGCAGAGATGCATATAGAGACAAACAGGGATGAGGAGAGAAGGGGGTGGCATGGAGAGAGACAGAGAGTGAGAAAGATGGAGGGAGGGAGGAGAGAGAGAGAGAGAGAGAGAGAGAGAGAGAGAGAGAGAGAGAGAGAGAGAGAGAGAGAGAGAGAGAGAGAGAGAGAAAGAAAAGCAGAAAGATAAAGACAGTTAAAGAAATAGATAAAGTCAGAGACACGGGGAAAAAGAGACAGACAAAAGCAGGGAGATAAGCAGACAGAGACAGACAGAAAGAGAGACACACAGATATAGAGACAGAGGGCCAAGGAGAGAGAGAGAGAGAGAGAGAGAGAGAGAGAGAGAGAGAGAGAGAGAGAGAGAGAGAGAGAGAGAAAGAAAAGCAGAAAGATAAAGACAGTTAAAGAAATAGATAAAGTCAGAGACACGGGGAAAAAGAGACAGACAAAAGCAGGGAGATAAGCAGACAGAGACAGACAGAAAGAGAGACACACAGATATAGAGACAGAGGGCCAAGGAGAGAGAGAGAGAGAGAGAGAGAGAGAGAGAGAGAGAGAGAGACAGAGACAGAGAGACAGAGACAGAGAGAGACAAAGACAGAAACAGAGACAGAGAGAAACAGAGATACTGAGAAAAAGAAAAAGAAATAGGGACAGAGAAAAGCCAAAAGCTTTTTAATAATTCTCATATATATTATTTCAATTTTTGACAAGATCTACTAGACACTCACAAGTTTGTCATACAGGATTATTGTAGCCTTCAAGAACCAAGCATGACCTCCATGCTAGGATGAGATATTGAAGAAGGATTTATTTCTGACATGAATAAAAACTACAGCCTGAATTTGTCAGAAATGGCCCAGAGACGAGTTGTTTATCTGCCATTCAAGGCCAACCCTTGATGGGTGGAGAGAGGTCATCAACAGAGGACCAAGGTATCAGGTGCTGAGCAAGTCGCCAAGATTCTTCATCCACCATGTGGTGGTAGGGTTGTGATTTGTATTAACGGAGTCAGGAACACTGACACTGATGAAATCATGGTCCTTGAATTAATGCCTATATATACATACCTACATACCTACATATATATGTGTACACACAGACATATGTGTAATACATACATACATACATACATATATATATGTGTGTGTGTGTATATATATATATATATGTATATATATATATATATATATATATATATATATATAATACATATAAAATAAAAGCCACAACTCTGTATAGCGAACAAGCAATTATTAAGAAAGAGACAGCTAGATGGCACAGTGGATAGAGTACTGGGCTAGGAGTCAGGAAGACTTGAGTTCAAATCTGCCCCCAGACACTTACTAGCGGGCAACTTACTTCACCCTGTTTGCTTCAGTTCCTCACCTGTGAAATGAGCTGAAGAAGGAAATGGCAAACCTCTCTAGTATCTTTGTTAAGAAAACCCCAAATGGGGTCATGAAGAATTGGACATGACTGAAATGATTGAACGAACAACAAAGAGAGAGACATATAAAAGTACAACGATGGGGAGCTCTCTAGAAAATCAACAAGAAATAAACAAAGGGCTGCTATTGTATGTCATACAGTAAGTAATCCAGCAGAGAGAAGCCATTTTACGGAAAGCATTACCACTGGAAATAATAACTATGAGTAATAAGAGTCAGTCACAGAGCCCAACCATCCCACCACCACCTAGAGATTATTCATAGTTACCCTCTATTTTATTGCATCTTTAATTACAAACCAGTTTTTTAAAGACCCAAATCCCAAGGATTAGTGAATGATCTAAAGTATTTATACTAAGATGCAATGATAAATCAGAGACTTGAGTAACACACGTGACACAAATGTTAAACAATAATTATTTAAGTAGCTTGGATAACGTTCGTTAGCTGATGCCTTATGGATAAACTCTAAACTGAAACTTGAAAAACAAACAAATGAACCCTCTCCCCAAAACAAACATTTATTAAGGACCTACTGTGTGCCAGGTACTGAGCTAAATGCTGGGGATACCAAGAAAGGCAAAAAACTTCTCCTATTATCAAGGAACTCACAGTCCAATGGAGGAGACCGTATTAAACAGCTGTGTACAGACAAGATATAGACAGGGTAAATTGGGGGTGGTCTTAGACAGAAGGCACCAGCATTAAAGGTGATAGGAAGGGGCAGCTAAGTGGCACAGTGGATAGAGCACTGGCCCTGGAGTCAGGAGGACCTGGCTTCAAGTCTGGCCCCAGACTCTTACTAGCAGTGTGACCCTGGGCAAGTCACTTTACCCCAACTGCCTCAAGAACAAGGGGTGATAGGAAAAGGCTTCAATAACACTTCTGCTTTCCTTTAAATGACCTCAGGAGTTGTCATGCAAATATTGCTATTCCCATTTTACAGAAGAGGAAATTGAGACTTGGAAAGCTTGAATAAGTTGCCCAGAGTCACTGGACTATGTATGTGTATCAGAGTTGGGATTCAAACCTATGTCTCTCCTGTTTCTAAAGTCACTGTTTCTGGTAGCACAATACTTCTCTCAGGCAGCCTCTAGAATACAAGTTTCACTTGGGTGGCCTGGGTTGTGGAGAGGGGCACAGGCAAATTGCAGGTTGGGTTCTAGGGCAGAGAGGGGCACAGTTAAATTGCAGGTTGGGTTCTAGGGCAGAGAGGGGCATGGGCAAATTGCAGGTCGGGTTCTAGGGCAGAGAGGGGCACAGTTAAATTACAGGTCGGGTTCTAGGGCAGAGAGGGGCACAGTTAAATTGCAGGTTGGGTTCTAGGGCAGAGAAGGGCACAGTTAAATTGCAGGTTGGGTTCTAGGGCCGAGGTGAAGCAACTGAGCACTTGGTCTTGGGCACTCAAAGCTGAGGGGCACAGAAAAATGCATAGATCATGCAGCTACCATTTCAAGAAGTCATACCATTATATTCTTGCCTTGGGTGCAAAACTAACTCATGGTGTTCCCCTAGGATATGGTTTTACTGCCCTTCTGCACCTCCCAACGGTCTTGTTCCCAAACCAGAGGCATCTGGGCTTAATCTCTTCTGGGGCTGCAGGCTCAGAGGTTTGGTGCAGTCTTCCTTGATGGTCTCCAACTGCTCCTTGGCTGAGGGCTCTGCTAAGGCCACCAGGATGGCCTCGTTGAATAGTTACACACAGGCTGCTTTGCTGGGACAGGACCCCGGGGTCTTCCCCTATACACACCTCCTTCCTCCTCCCTCTTAGCTTGCCTAAGGTGCCACAGGAGGCAGAGCACTGCATCTGGAGTTCAAATCTGGTCTAGGACACTTATTAGCTGTGTGACCTTGGGAAGGTCACTTAACTGCTGTCTGCCTCAGTTTCCTCATTTGTAAAGTGGGGATAAAAATCTCACTTACCTCCCAAGGTTGTTGTGAGGATCAGATATTTGCAAACATTTAGCCCAGTGCCCAGCACATAGCAGGCAGGTTGTTTCTTTCCTTCCTTCCTTCCTTTCCTTCTTTCCTTCCCTTCTCTCCCTACCCTAGGCAAGGGATAAATAAACAATTACTTGGCAAGCTACTTCTAAAAGGGCCGCTCCTTTTACATGTGCTGGTTTCTAGTGAGTTTCCTAATAGTCATCCTACTAAGTCTCATTCACTTACTGAGCAGACTTTTTTTTAAGCACCTACTGTGTGCAAGACACCGTGCTAGGCTTTGGGGATAGAGTTTTCACACAGAACCTACTTTCAAGGACCATACAATCTAACAGGGGAGGAAAAGCCAGGGCAGGATGGTGCAGTAAACAGAAGCCTGGATCTTGAGTCTGGGGACCCTCTTGAATAAGGGAAGTGATAGGTTGTGAGTCCTTTGGCCAGGTCAAGTCACTTCTGGAGTATTGTTCTGGGTGCCACAGCTGAAGAAGGACATGAGTAGAAGGGAGAAGGAAGGAAAGAAGTCAACAAGGATTTATTAATCAACTACCAAGTGTTAGACACTGCTAAATGCTGAGGATGTAAATACAAGTAAAAAAAAAAGATAGTGCCTGTCCTCTAGGAGCTTACATTCTAATGGGGAAAAACAACACACAAAGAGGTGGGGGAGGAAGATGACAAGGGCGGGGCATGCATGGTTTTGAAGTCCAAAAAGTCAGGTACAAGATTTAGATGAAGGAATGAGGGCGGGTGAGCCACAGCCTTTCCACAAAAGGGAGGCTTCAGGAGGAGCTTACCAATGGGAGAAGGGGAACAGGCCTTTCAGAGGAATGTTCCAGGGTGAATAGGCCTCAGGGTAGTAAGGGAGAGTACCAGAGGAAAGGGAACGGAATAGCAAAGGGCCATGTTAGATGGTGCAGTGGATAGAGGGCTGGACCTAGAGTCAGGAAGACTCCTCTTTGTGTGTTCAAATCTGGCCTCAGACACTTACTAGCTGTGTGCCAACCCTTCACCCCACCAGGCAAGTCGCTTTGCTCTGTTTGCCTTGGTTTCTTCATCTGTTTAAAAAAAATGATCTGGAGAAGGAAATGGCAAAACACTCCAGTATCTTTGCCGAGAATACCCCAATGAGGTCATGAAGACATAACTGGGGTCAGACATAACTGAACAGCAGCAGGCATCTGTGTCATATAATGATCTTTTGATGGAGCCAGGGGAGTTTAGCCTGGAGACTTCAACTTGATTTGAAGAAAAACTTCCTTCCAATTACAGATGTCCAAAGGTAGAGGGCTGCCTCAAGAGGTAGTAGGTTACCCTTTAACAGAGGTCTTCTTTTTAAAAAAAAAAAATTCCCTCCCTCAATTAACACGCATTTATTTTCTCTTCTTCTCACTTCCCTCTCTCCCCAGTAAAAAGAAAAGGAAAAGGAAAACCCTTGTAACAAATATGCATAGTCAAACAAAACAAATTCCCTCTTTGACTCTGTCCATAAATTAACAGAGGCTTCCAAGCAAAGTATGGGATACTACTTGTGTCAGAATTTGCAAAAGGCTGTGTTGAACTATTTTTCCAAAAGTTAACTTTGCTCAAGCTTCTGCAGGAAGTAAATAGGGAAGAGGGATCTGGATCTGAGTCCCAGCTCTGTCATTAATTTGTTGCTGGGTGACTCTGGAGTCAGTATCATTTAACCGCTGTTGGCCTCAGTTTGCTCATCGTAAAATGGGCATCATAATAATAATAACACCTACCTCCCAGGCTTGTTATGCGGATCAAATGAGATAATATTTGTGAAAACACTTAGCACAGTGCCTGGCACATAATGGGTTCTTCATAAATACTTATCCCCTTCCCTTGTCCCTTCCCACTCCTATCCATGTGACTTCGGGCAAGTCACATCCCTGGTCTGACCTGGTTTCTCAAGGTCTTTAAGGCCAATCTTTTCTAGAGATAACATTCTCTGACCGAAAGGTTTATTATATATTGGACAGAACTGACAAACGTTTCCATTATTTATTCATTTGGGTGCAAAATCTGGTGTTTTGGATAAATATTCCTATTTCATTGTAAAAAAAAGTGTTTGGGTTTAATTGGCTTTAAACATTTTTTAATTTAAAAATGGTTCAGATTGGTCTGAGGAGACCCATAGGACCTTAGGGGCTGAGGAATGACTCCCTTTGGTTTAGGGGCTAAGGGCCTGAAGGTAGGAGTGGGTATAAGAGGTCAGGACTTGGGGTAAGGGATTATGGGATAGACACGGAGGTGGGGAGGGCAGAAAGAGCCTGGCTTAGATGGACATGAGTACCAAAGAGTGGGCATGGATGTTGAAATTCAGTGGCCTCCTTCTACTTCTCATTCCACCCCCTCAGCTCCTTCACCAAGCATTAGGTTGCCCACAGGTTCTCAAAGCAGTCCCTGAAATCTTGTTTATAATGGAAGGCCAAATGAATAAGGGAAGAAACTTAGCTTCTGGCTCATCCTAGAGTCATAGAAGGTAAAGCAAGAAAAGAGCTTAGAGACTGTCTTGTCCAACCCACTGGCTAAGAAACTTTACCATTTCTACTGATGGGACCACCATTTTTCCAGTCACTGAGATGAGGCCACAGCCTCCGATTCATCCTTGACTCTTCATTCTCCCTCACAGTCCTTCCAGCACTTGTCCCTACATATATTCAATCAATTGATTGAATATGGTCTCGTCAATCCTACCTTCATGACATTTCTTACATCTGTACCCTTCTCTCTTCTTATAAGTGGCTCTTCTCTGGTTGGGACCTCATCACCTCTCATCTGGATTCTGCATATTCCCTTAAATGGTTTCCCCAGCCTCCATTCTTTTCCCTCTCCAAACCTTCCTCCTGAGGCCAAATGTATATTCCTAAAAACACAGATCTACTGAAGCCCTCTCCGCTTTAAAAATCTTCAATGGCTCCCAATTGCCTTTAGGATAAATCTGTCTAAAATCTATAGAAATCTATAGTTTGACTTGTCCTCCACAGTAGGGTTCTTTCCTAATTTTCTAGGCTTCTTTTATATCACATTCCTTCATGCACTGTCCATTTCAGTCAAATTGCCCTGCTAGCTGTTCCATGCACACCCCCCCACCACATACACATACACACATGTGTATATACATGTGTACCCAGGCATATGTGTGCATATATGCATACATGTACACAACACCCTACACACATATACGTGCTCATATACACACATACACGCACACATACACATACATATACATACATACACAGACACGTAGATATACACACACACACATATATATGGAAGCCTTTTGTCGTAGCAGCTTCAGCCCTGGACTTTGAGGTTAGGAAGACCTGATTTCAGATTCTGCCTCAGACACTTAGCAGCTATGTGACTCTGGACAAGTCACTTACTCCCTCTTGGCCTCAGTTTCCTCAATCTGTAAAATAGGGATAAAGATAGCACACACCTCCCCTGGCTGTTGTGAGCATAAAATGAGATAAGAAATGTACAGTGTACTTTGCAAAAGTTAAAGCTATATAAGTGCTAGCTATGACTTTGTATAGGTGATTTCCCATGTATGAATCTGCCCCACCTTCTACTTCTGCCATATAGAAGCCCTTTCTCCCATCAGAGCTCAGCTGTGCCGCCTCTCACACAAAGCAGATTCCTCGCCAGCGTCCAGCGCCCTTTCCCTCTTGAAATTACTTTACAAATTTTCCTAATTGTATTCATGTCATATCCTCCCACCAGAATACAAGATTGTTTCACTTTTGTCTTTCTATCCCCAGTAGCTGGTACATAACAGATGCTTAATAAATGCTTGGTGGTTGTTTAATTAATTGATATTGTGGAGGACATTTCCGTCCAGGAATGGGTTGGACTAGAGGGTCTCTGGTCAGTCAATAAGCATTTTTGTTATTGTTGTTTAATCTTAGTCATATCTGACTCTTTGCGATGGGTCACAAAGAGGAGTGGTTTGCCATTTTCTTCTCCAGCCCATTTTACAGATGGGGCAACTGAGACAAACAGGGTGAAGTGACTTGCCCATGGTCATGTAGCTAGTAAGCATCTGAGGCCAGATTTGAACTCAGGAAGATGAGTCTTCCTAACTCCAGGGCCAGTGTTCTATCTGTCGTGCTGCCTGGTTGCCTCATCTGTCAAATAAGCTATAGAAGGAAATGGCAAACCATTCTAGTAGCTTTGCCAAGAAAACCCCAAATGAGATCACAAAGAGTTGGACGTGACAAGTGTTTAGGTACCTTCTATATATATGCTGGGCACTGTGTAAGTATTGAGGATCCAAAGAAAGGGAAAAAAGAGTGGGATAACTGAGATTTTGTGAATCTTGGTACTGCTATCTTTTTTTAAACCTTTTTTTATTTTTAGGCGATTGGGGTTAAGTGACTTGTTCAGGGTCACACAGCTAGTAAGCATCAAGTGTTTGGTCTGAGGCCGGATTTGAACTCAGGTCCTCCTGACTTCGGGGCCAGTGCTCTAACCACCGTGCCACCTAGCTGCCCCGGTATTGCTGTTTCCTACACATGTGATCTTGGGCAAGTCTCTCTGGGTCTCAGTTTCTTCCTCTGTAAAATAAAAGGATTGGACTGAATTAAGGCCCCTTCCAGCTCAGACATTTCATGGTCCATCGTACACAAACTGCTGGGGCAGAAGGGGCAGACAGGGCCTGGCATCTGCCTTCTGAGACAATCTTGCCGACTCCAGTCTGGTGACTTCCATGCCTACTGGTTTTCTTGACCCTGGCTGCGCACCAGTTCCTGGTACTGTGGTATTGCTATTCCTGGAAGAGAGGACAGGGTGGGAGGGGGGAGGGCAGCCAAGGGTGGCTTGACAGCCTCAGGTCTTTATGAAATCAAAGCCCATATTATACTTACAGAGTTTGGGAAACAGTCCAACTTCTTCGTGTATCAGAGTTCAGGGAACAGCTCTCTGTTAGGGAAAGAGAGAATGACAGCAACCCTCCTTTCTTTAGGTCTCTCTGGCTTAGAAAGGTCTTCCCTCCCAACAGCTCTCTAAGGTCAGGAGTGCAAGTATTATTATTCCCATTTTATAGAGGAAGAAATTTGGGATCCAGAATTGGCCTGGCCATCATCACACAGCCAATAGGAAGAAAAAAGCATTCATCAAACTCCTACTGTATTCCAGGCACTTTACAAATATGATCTCATTTGATTTTCACCACAACCCTGAGATTGTGTTTTTATTGTTTCCATTTTGCAGATGAACAAATTGAGGCAGACAGAGGTTAAGTGACTCATGCAGGGTCACATAGCTAATAAGATCTGAGGACAGATTTGTAACTAGGTTCTTCCTGACTCTAGGCCCAGAGATCTCTCCGCTGAGACACATAGCTGCCTCTAAACAATAGTGTATCATAGTGTAATAGAGTCATAGTGTAATGGAAAGAGCACTGGGATTGGAGTCAGAGGAGCTAGCTGTGTGACCTTGAGTAAGTCCTACCACCTTGGGACCACAGTTTCTTTTTCTGTAAAACAAGGAATTATATTACGTGGACTCTGAAATCCCTTCCAGTTCTTAATCTATGTAAGAGCCAAGATTTGAACCCTGGTTCACTCCCTCCAGGTCCTGTGCTCTCTCCTGGACAGCATGCTGACAGAAGGTGATGGTGACTATTTTTGACACCCCAAATTGTGCCATCAGGGTGCCATTGAGAGCTGACCATGACCTGCTCATAGACAGCACACTGAGAACTTATACTATCATGAAAATACTCATTGTTTTAGTCCTGGATTCTGTTTTCCTTTGAAGTCTGATTAACATGACATTGTTTTTGGGAGACTCTGGGCTGGGACCTAGAAGACCTGAGACCCGGTCTCTGTTCTGTCGTTGCCTTGATGTGGGTCTTGGGGTTATTCAACAAACTCTGTTCCATTCAATCAATATCTAGTAAACACCAACTACCTATAAAACAGCTTATTTAAGTGGATTGTAGGAAAGTTAGTTATTTACATGATTAACAAACAATTTGGCTAATTAGAAACATAATTAGAACTCTAGAAAGAAAGCCCAGATTGATTCCTCTCTCCCTCTTTGTACAAATTCTAGTTCCTTGGAGCTACTTTGACATCTATTCAAGGCCAGATATGATCCAGGCTGGTCCAATGGCTCACACTTAGGATTATAAAAAAAATAAGACACTTGCACACCATCTAATGTTTAACAAAAAGAAAATTTCTTAAGGTAGCAGTATTAAGGGGATGCTGTGATCAGGATTGTCCAACCACTCCAATTTGTCTCTCGTCTACTACTATCTCATTTACCAAAGGGGTTTCCCAGTATAAATTTCTTTCTACACTTAGGAAAATAGTATCAAAAGATGTGTAATTCTCATTATCATTTTATTAGCTCTGAGCCCCTAGGCAGAGACGTTGCTTCTAGCAAAATACCTCAGTGTTAGATCAAACTCTATTTCTTGTCTAATTTCCCCTCAGTTGCCTCCACCCACTCTTTTCTCTCAAAGTACATCCCAAATAACATGTTCATAAAGGCAAAGCAAACATTAAAACAACAACAAAAGGTAGATGAGCTTTGTGCTCAGAGGAAAATGCTTCAGGCTTTTGTGAAGGAACTTAAGAGGAGAAAAGAGATATAGGATTACTGGCCTTAGGAGGTCTACAGTCCAGTGTGATTTCAATAATACAGCTTCTGTCCAAACTTTCTCTCCAGAGCCTACCCCCTTTCTTTGTGGCATTTGCCTCCTGCCTGTTCTTCCACTCTCAATTCCACATAGCTTCCTTCCTTCCTTCCTTCTTTCCTTCCTTCCTTCCTTCTTTCCTTCCTTCCATTCTTCCTTCCTTCCTTCCTTCCTTCCTTCCTTCCTTCCTTCCTTCCTTCCTTCCTTCCTTCCTTCCTTCCTTCTTCTTCCTTCCTTCCATTCTTCCTTCCTTCCTTCCTTCCTTTCATCCTTCCTTTCTCTCTCCTTCCTTCCTTCCTTCCTTCCTTCCTTCCTTCCTTCCTTCCTTCCTTCCTTCCTTCCTTCCTTCCTTCCCTCCCACCTATCTTCCTTCCTTTCCTCCTTCATATATATGTAGATATGTGTATATATTATATATATAAAATATATACATGCAGACATATATATATATATATGTATATATATACACACATATACACACACACATACATATGTGTGTATTAGAATGGATAAATGTGGACCAGAGAGAAGGTAATCATAGAGGTGATGGTTCTAGCAGGTGAGGACACCATGGAAAGCTACCTGGAAGAGCTAGAACTTGAGGTCTTCTGCAAAAGTACATAAGATGGGCAGCTAGGTGGTGCAGTGGCTAGGGTGTCAGGCCTGGAGTCAGGAAGATGAATCTTCCTGAGTTCAAATCTGGCCTCTGACACTTACTAGCTGTGTGATCCTGGGCAAGTCACTTAACCCTGACTGCCTCACGTAAAATGAATCTGTAAAATGAATTGGAGAAGGAAAAGGCAAACCACTCCAGTATCTTTGTCAAGAAAATCCCAAAAGAAGAATTGGACGTGACCGAAACAACTGAACAACAACAACGAGAAGGCCTGGAAAGGGAGGTTGGAGCCGGGTTGTGAAGGACTTTACAAGCCAAACAGGTTTGTATTTGATCCTAAAAGTTAGTTAGTCAATAAACATTTATTAAGCACCCACTGTGTGCCAAGCACTAGAATAAGCACTGGAGATATAAAGAAAAGCAAAAGATGGTCCCTACTCTCGAGGAGCTCACAGTCTAATGGGACAGTCAACATGCAAAAATTATTTACAAATGAGATATAGACAGGATAAATTAATAGCAATCTCAGAAGGAAGGCACTAGAATTAAGAGGGATCAGGAAAGGCTTCCTATAGAAGGTGAAATTTAAATGGGACTTGAAAGAAGCCAGGAGGCAGAGAAAAGGAGAGAGAGAATTGCAGGCATGGTGGACAGCATACAAAAATGTCTGGAGCCAGGAGACGGATTGTCTTATTTGAGAAAGAGCCACAAGGCCAGGGTCACTGGGTTGAAGACTGCATAGCGTACATAAGAGTCCACAGAAGGTGTAAGAAGACTGGAAAGGAAAGGGGAGGCAGATTATGAAAGTTATAAATACCTAACAAAGGATTTTATATTTAATCCTGGAGGTGACTGGAGTCTACTGAGCAGGAGAGAGAGAGACACTGTCCTGTAATTTAGGAACATCACAACCTCTGTGAGTTTTACTTTCATTATCTGCCAAATGAGAATGGTCATAGCCCTATAGTCCCTCATAAGGCTGTTGCAGGCTCAAATGAGATAATGTGTAAAGTTCACGACAAATCTTAAAGTGCTTTATATTGGTGAGCTTTTATTAGTATTCTTAGCTGCATTTTACAAGTAAGGAAACAGGTTTAGAGAGAGTAAACGATTTTCTAAGAGTCACATGGTGGCAGAGATCAAACCGAAATCCTCTTCCACCATCGTACACCAAAAGAGCTATTCATCCACTTAGGGATAGCCATCGTATAGCCCATTGTCCAATTAATCTCTGTTTATCAAATGTATCCTTTATGGAGAAAGTCTGTCTTTATTCAGCTTGGCAGTTATCCTGGATATCTGCTTATGACTAACAGATTCTTTAGTGAGAGTTTCAACAATGCAGATTATCCTGTTGTGTCTGTGGCTAATGTCAGCATTGCTGTATTGTATTAGGAAAACAGAGTCATCTTGAGCAGTACAATATGACAGTGCCTCATACCTCCAGAGCTCCTAGGGGGAAGAGGTGTTGTACGTGGCAGCCTTCTCCCTCTCATCTCACACTTTGTTTTGTACCTTGACAAGTGTGTTGATCATCTATTACTGTGAAGAGATGGGTGATGTAGTGGAAAGAAATCTGGCCTGGGATTCCAAAGACTTGAGATTATTCAACAAGATAGTGTTTGTGAAGTACTAGGTAATCATGAGTTCTTATGATCAGCAAATAATTATAGGATCAGGGGTCTAGGGTTAGTTGTTGTGTAATTGTGTCTGGCTCTTCATGACCCCATTTGGGGTTTTCGTAGCAAAGATACTGGAGTGGTTTGCTGTTTCTTTCTCCAGCTCATTTTGCAGGTGAGGAAACTGAGGCAAAGAGGGTTAAGTGACTTGCCCAGGGTCACACAGCTAGTAAGTGTCTGAGGCCAGGTTTAAACTTGGGTAGCGGAGTCTTCCTGACTCCAAGCCCAGTGCTCTATGCACTGCACCACCCAGCTACCCCTACAGCTAAAAGGGACATCTAAGTCCGTATAGAAGAGGATATGCTAGAGACAGCTCCAGCCAGTGTGAGCATTCACCCCTAGAAACTGGCAAATGTTACAAATCCAGTCTTAATTTATTGCTTTGTTGATTGCCTCTACTGAAGAGGGTGATAGAGAAAATGCTGATGCAGATTAAACTTCCAAGTGTGGCATGCATACATTTTTTGAAGGGTATCCTTTCATTAAACATTTACCAGCACACCCTAGTCTAACCCTTCATTTTACAGATTAGGAAACTGAGGCCTACAGAGGTTAAGTAACCTACCCATGATCAGAGAGTGACGGAGGCAGTTTGGTGCTGTGGAAAGGGTGCTGTAAGATGTGCTACTGAACGATGTAGGTTTGAACCCTGGCTGTAGCTCATTGCCTGAGAGGCTTTTGACACATCATTCACTTTCTGCGGGCTTCCGCCTCAGATTTGGAGCATGAGAGATTGGAAGGATGCTGGTGCCACAGAAATAGTGATGCTAGCCGGAGCAACAGGCTTAGGGAGAAAGAGCATGCTCTTGAGCTTGGACATTTTGAGTTTGAAGTGCCAGTGGGACCAGCGAGAGGCTATTTTTCATCGGCATTTGGAGGTATGGGTCTGGACCTCAGAAGAGAGGTAAGGATTGAATGAATGAATGAATGAATGAATGGAGTGAGTGAGTGGATGGATGAATGAACGAATGAATGAAAAAATCATCTTTTAAAATGAGTGACTCTTTTCATGGAAGATCAATTATGATTTTAGCTTCCTGGGCTCCTGAGAGACTAAAGGGACCCACCCGGGCTCATGTAGCTAGTAGATGTCTGAGTTGGAGCTTGAATTCAGAATTTCCTGAGTGCAAGAGTGGATCTATCCATTAGGCTATACTGAAGATACTGAATTTAATCTAGCCTTTCCTCAGTGAGTAAGGTCGTTATTAGGAAGATTAATTACTTCAGTGGCATGCCCTTAAGTTTTGGTTGAGTAGCCAATGTCTGTCATCCCCTCACCTTATTTAAATGGCCCCAGTTCGCCAGGTTTCGTGCATAACTGTGGCTGTTTTGAGTAGTTTTTCTGTCCCCTCCCTTCCTGGGGACAGTCAGCTATCACTCCTTACTGCTGTTGGGGTTCCTATCTGTAGCAACCCCTCCTCCAGTACAAATGCTAAAATACAGCTCTGTATTTTGCTTCCCACTCGAGGTGCGTGAACTTTGACGCACGTGCTCTGAGACTTTCCATCCCTGTGCTGCTTGGATTCCAGCTGTGTTCCAGATGGCCGAGCTGGCTAGGTAACAAAGAGAATGATAATGCACATTTACAAACCACAGAACCCAGAGCTGGAAGGGACCTCTGAGGTCAACGTATGGAACTTCACAGCTGATAAAGCACTTTCCTGCATTTGGTCTTGCATCATTCATTCCATCTTTGACAAATATTTATCAGGCTCTTGCAGAGAATTCTGGAAGGCATCGAGGGAGGCACAGCCCCTGTCCTCAAAGAGCTTCCATTCTGCTGGGGGCAGTAGGGGTGGTGGTGTGCAACGTGTTACCAGATAATCACATATAGGATTCGGACAAAAAATACACAGTGAGGGAATCTTAAGCCTTACCTTGGAGGAATCAGAGAAGATCTCATGAAGGTGGTCTCACTTATTAATTACCATGTCATATTCCTACATAGTCGTGAAATCCTGCAACTTTAGATGCCATTTAACACAACCCTTCCCTTTACAGACTGAGACCTAGAAGGTGGGGAGGGAGCTGCCTAAAGTAAGTGGCAAAGCTAGAACCTGAGCTTCCTGACCCCCCAGCCCAGGACTTTCTCTATTACACCAACATGTTGCTCAAGTCAACGTCGGGAATGTCAGAACCATAGTAGTATTCCATAGAAGGGATCACAGGCACAGGTTCTAGAGCTGGTTATTAAATTTTTCTTGTGTGCATTTAAAAACACTAGAAATCAGGACATGATTTATTGTTTTGTTGATTGTTTAGACTTCAGAAAGCAATGAAGAATATGTTAATAACACAGATTGAATTTGTGTGTCTAGTGTACTTTTTTTTTTTCTGAAAGCTGGTTAACCATTAACCAGTATACCGTTGGGCCAAGTTACTGTTTTCCACTTGGCAGCTCAGTGGGATATAGCCCAGGTATGTGTTAGAATAGAGAGATCATGTTGGCAGAATGCATGGAGTGCTGAACTTGTAGTTATCAAGAAGGTATGGATCATTAATACATTGTTGGTGGAATTGTGAACTGATCTAACCATTTTGGTGCAATCTGGAATCATGCACAAAGAGTTATAAAAATGTCTATGTCCTTTGACCCAGAGATACCTCTATTAGATCTGTTTCCCAAGATGATCAGGTGAAAAGGAAAAGAACCCATGGGTTCTAAAATATTTATATCAGCTCTCTTTGTGGTAGAAATTGAGGGGATGCCTATCAATAGGGGAATGGCTGAACAAGTTGTATGTGATTATGATGGAATAGTACTGTGCTGTAAGAAATGATGAACAGGTTGATTTTAGGGAAAAAAAAGGGAAAATTTGCATGAAATAATGAGGATTGAAATGAGTAGAACCAAGAGAATGTTGTATATAGTAACAGCAATATTTTTTGAAGAGTAACTGTGAATGACTGATCTATTCTGAGTATTGTAAACACTCAGATCAACTGCAAAGGACCTGTGAAGATGCTATCTACCTTCGGTGAAAGAACTGATAAATAGAACTATGCATGGTATGGTTTTACATACATGTATAAATCTGTGTCAAAGGGTGGCCTTTTCTAGTTCAGGTGGGGAGGAAAGAAGACAGACAGTTTGGAACTTAAAATGTAACAAAAAATAAATTAAATTAAATTTTAAAAATTTAAGTTCAAAATGAATAAAAAACAAACAAAAAAAGATATGGGTTCAAATTTCACCTCAGCAGCTTTCTTACTTACCTCTCTGCTCCTCAGTTTCCTCATCTTTAAATCGTGGAGGGGGAAATGCCTTCAGTTCCCATGTCCAGGTGTTGTTGTGAGCAACCAATGCGATAATATATGCGAAGCACTATATAAATGTCAGCTTTTATTATCCTCATCAGGAAATGTCTTGCAGGCAGGGTAGCTCCCCCCTACCAGGAGATGTCTTCTCTGTTAAGCATGGGATGATAATAACTCAAGTTTCCTATTGAGAGAAGAGAGTCTAGGTCTAGGCAAGAGAGAGAGAGCCATGGAATCTTGCCCAGTTCTAGAGTTCTGGGAGTCTATGGGATTCTGTTCAGTTCAAGTTTAGTAGAATACAACTCTTTGGGGTCAAGGACAGGGTACCTTTGTGTCTCTGTGTCTCCAACACAAAGCCTTGGACATAGTAAATACTTAATAAGTGCTTATTGGATTGCAATGGAATTCAACAACTATTAAGTATGAATCGTGTATGGAGCACTGTATTAGGCCCTCAGGGCAGATTTAAAATTTAGATTTTGCATGGCCCTTGCTTTTGTGATAATAGCTCCCATTTATACTGCTCCTTATGGCTTGCAAAGGGCTTTTCTCAGATGAATCCTGCGAGGTAGGTGGTACCTAGGTGGCACAAGAATCATTATCCCCATTGTGTAGATGAGGGAAGGGGGCAGCTAGGTGGTGCAGTGGATAGAGCATTGAGCCTGGAGTCAGGAAGATCTGAGTTCAAATCTTGCTAGCTGTGTGACCCTGGACAAGTTACTTATTCTTTATTGGCTTCAGTTTCTCATCTGTAAAATGGAGACACGCTGAGAAGGAAATGGCGAACCACTCAGTTATCTTTGCTAAGAAAACTCCAGGGACAAAATGCTCATGGGGTCATGTAGAGTCAGATATGACTGAATAATTGAACAACAGCAACAAAAACAGCAGGTAACTGAGGCTCAGAGAGGTTAAGTCAGTCCTTGCTGGTCATGGAGCTATTAAGTGAAAGAAACAGGACTTGAACTCGGATCTTCTGACCCAGGATCCAGTACTCTTTCCATGACACTGCATCGCTTCTCTTTGGATTTGTGGCTTAGTTGGGAGGTAGGATAGACATGTGCAACACACACACAACATATGTATGCATATGTTTAGAGCAGGAAGGGACCTTCAAGACTTTCTTGTCCAGTGTCTGTGGATGGTGCCACCATTCTGCCAGTCTTGTAGGCTCGCAATTTGGAGTCATCTTTTACTCTTGCTTCTCCCTCACCGTACACGGCCAATCAGGTACCAGGTCTTAACGTCTTTGCATCATCTCTGGCAAATATCCCCAGGGCCAGGAATTGTCCTTCAGGACCCGATAAAGTATGTGAGGGCAGTGCAAAGAAAGTACTGTGTGAGATCCATGGGAGACAGCCCGGGCAAAGGCATGGAGGTGGGAGATTGTAATGAATTCTGAGAAGCAGCCTGGTGCTGGGGATTCTGGGGTCACAGGATCTGGGTTGGAGTTCTGGCTCTGTTATTTCCTGCCTATGTGTGACCTTTCCCCCTCCGAGTTTTAGATTCCTCCTCTATCAAATGAGGAAGTTGTATTAGCTTGGCCTCTGAGGTCTCTTACATTAGATCTATGCTCCTATAAGCTGGTTCTGTGGGGGTTCTGGGTTCTTTGGGGCTAGAATGGAAGCTCTTCCAATGAAAAGGAAGCATAGGGAAGGTTAGGGACTCTTTCATTTTTGTCCTCATATCTCCAGTGATGGCACAGTACCTGGCACACATTGGAGGTGGGTTTGGTTTTTTTTGGGGGGGGAGGGGGTCTGGATGGGCCCAAGATCAACCCAATGAGAAAATTCCCTATACTGATGCAGATCATGAGGATCAGTTCTGTCTTTGAAATTGATCCCCATTTTACAGATGAGGAAACTGAAGTTAAATGACTTGCCTAGGGTCACACAGCTCATAAGTGTTCAAGTCTGGATTTGAACTCAGGTCTTCCTGACTCCAGGTCCAGTGCTGTATCCACTGCATCACCTATCTGCCTCTTAACCTTCTAAAATCTCTTCCTTCAAGAAGCATCTCAAGTGGCATCTTCTGATCCCCACCCTCCCACCCCAAACCACCACTCTTTTCCCTCCCTAAATACCTTATATTTGTTCCGCATTTATTTAGATACATAGACAATGACTGCACTCTTTTTGTCTTTATATTCTGTGTCTAGCACAGTGCCCAACACACAATAATGTGCTCAATAAATGTTTGTTAATTGATAAAGACAGCAAGAGTTTCCAGTTGGGTGAAGAGCATCCATTGGGCTAGGAGAGAGAGAATTTGAGGTCTTTACCCTGTGGCGGGAGAGAGATTGAGTGAAGAGCATCTGTTGGGAAAGATAAGTCAAGAGAGAGATAAGTCGAGGGCTAGCCCACCTCTGGCGTTCTTACATTTTATGGTGGTTCCATTTCCTTCAGTTCATTTCGCCAAACAGTAAGACTCCAAGTATGTGGTGAAGAAATCTTTGGGCAGGTTGGCGAGACACTTGGGTTCTTAGCTCAGCTCATCTGCTAACTTAAGCATGGCCTTGGGTTGTTTCTCCATCTATTAAATTCAACTCAGCAAACATTTATTAAGCGTCCACCATGGGCTAGGCACTGTAGGCACAAAGACAAGAACATAAGGGTCCTGCCCTCATGGAGTTTCTATACTATAAAGGGAAATATCGTGTATAGTAAATACAGAATACATACATACATGCATATATATACACATATACATACATATACATATATATATATATATATATATATATATATATATATATATATATATATATATATATTCCTAAACCTCACTTTCTTTTTTCTCTTAAACTTAAATACAAAATGAGAAAAGAAAAAAAAAACATTGCCATGTACACAGCAGAACATAAAAAAGGATTCAATATAAAACAATGAAGTTCCATTTTAGGAAAACCTATATAGGATTCAATATAAAACAATGACATTCCATTTTAGGAAAACCTATGTAAGGAAACATATAGGAAACCCTATATAATAACTGCTATACATTATTTTCAAAGCTGCCCAACTTCCTTGTAGGCTTTCTTTTGTTCTCTGTGGTACACTTTTTACTTTATTTTTTTCCCCTTCCTCACCCCTACCCCCAAAGAAGGCTGCAATTAAGCCTGGAGACATGTGTGTGTGTGTGTGTGTGTGTGTGTGTGTGTGTGTGTTTGTATATATGTATATATACACACATATATAGATATCTACAAACATATACACATATATGCTCATACACACACATATATATGACCATACTAGGCTTATTTCTACTTATTTCTACTTATTTCATCTGTTTCTCTGAAGGTGGAGAAGATCTTCCTTCATAAGTCCAAGTCTTTCCATGTTTTTCTAAATCAACCAGCTCGTCATCTCCCATACTGCAGCAACATTCCAGCCCGATCACATCCTTTCTTAGGGGTTGTTTTTTTTGTGTGTTAAAGTTCATATTGAATTTTTTAAAAAGAGTCTATTGCGTTAATCCAGGTGAGAGTTAAGGATAGTCTGAACTAAAGTGGTGGCCCTATGAGTAGAGAGAAGGGGATGTTTGCCAGAGATGATGTGAAGATGTTAAGATCTGGTGACTGATTGACTATGTGCAGTGAGGGAAAACCAGAAGGAAATGATGGCTCCAAGACTGCGAACCTGCGAGCCTGCAGAAATGGTGCTGCCATCAACAGAAATTGGATAAGATGGTGAAATAGAAATAATATTTACCAAAAAAACAAAACAAAACAGATTTCACATTCAGATAAAAAAAATTACACAGTTCTTTTCAGTTGAATAAATCTTAAAATCAGAGAATATAAAAATAAGAAGGGGCTTTAAAGTTCTTTTTTTCTTTTGTTTTTGCTAGGCAATCAGGGTTAAGTGACTTGACCAAGGTCACACAGCTAGTAAGTGTCAAGTGTCTGAGGCCAAATTTGAACTCAGGTCCTCCTGACTCCAAGGCTGGAGCTCTATCCACTGCACCACCTCGCAGCCCCCTTAAAATTCTTAAAAGCCAATCCTGTTTTACAGATAAGGAAACCGAGGCCCAGAGAGCTATTTGATTCCTGTGTAAACTTAAGCAAAGTTAACACTTTGGGGAAAAAAACTGAATGTATCCTTTGTCAGTGACACTGGTGAATCTTGGGCTCTGTTGTAGTCTCTGGAAGGTCTGCTTTCTCCAGGGCCCTGGCAATTTTTTTTTCTCCAGAGAATGGGCCAGATCCTTGCTCCTCTTTCTCTCCAGCTCTCTGATATCTTCCTTTTTTTTCCCTACAGGATGTCGCCACAATGCAGTTCTGTGCCAACAAGCTGGACAAGAAAGATTTCTTCGGTAAATCTGACCCCTTCCTGGTGTTCTACAGAAGCAACGAGGATGGAACGTGAGTTTCTTCTCAGCTTTCTTCCCCATTTACGCCCACCTCCTTTGCCCCTGGGATGGAGCCAGTAGTGTCCAACCCTTCATGACCCTATTTGGGGTTTTCTTGGCAAACATCCAGGAGTGGTTTGCCATTTCCTTCTCCAGCTCATTTTGTAGATGAGGAAACTGAGGTAAACAGGGTTAAGTGACTTGCCCAGAGTCACACAGTGAGTAGATATCTGAGGCCAGATTTGAACTCAGGATGATGGGTCTTCCTGACTCCAGGCCCTGTACTCTATCCACTGTACTACAAGATGGGTGAAACCTTAGGAGAGAAACTAAGGGCTGAGTAGAAGGAATAGAGAGACAGTACCAAAGCCAAGAGAAGGGAAAAGAAGGAAAGAATCAATGAATGAACATTTATTAAGTGCATATTATGTGCCAGGCATTATGCTAAGCACTGAGGGTACAAAAAGCAGCAAAAGATGGTCCCTGCCCTCAAGGAGCTTACATTCTAATCAGAAGATCATAGAATTGGAATTGGAAAGAATCTCTGAAGTCTTTCAGTTGAATTCAACCCTTTCATTACATAAAGAACTGAGAAGCCCAGAGATGTTAAGTGACGTTCTTGCTCAAGGTCGCACAAATAATAAGTGGTAAAACTTGGATTCAAACCCAGGTCCTTGGATTCCAAATCCAATGTTCTTTTCATTGTGATATTCAGTAGTCCCCCACCCTCCACCCCTCGCTATACCTAACTGCTGCTCCTTGAGTTTGACTAGAACAGGCAGCCAGGTGGTACAGTGCTGGGCCTGGAGTCAGGAAGGCCTGAGTTCAAATCCTGTCTCAGATACTTACTACCTATGAGAACTTGGGTAAGTCACTTAACTTCTCTCAGCCACAGTTTCCCCATCTGTAAAATGGGATAATAACTGCAGAGGGTTGTTGGTGAGGATCAAATGAATTAGTCTTGCAAACCTTAAAGTGCCGTATAAATTCTAGCTATTATTATTTTTAAAAAGGGGCCCATGTCTAATGTCCTTCTCAGCTGAAAATCCTATGGTTCTGTGTAGGGAGAGCCCAGGTGTGTTTCACTTTAAAAGATAAAAAAGCCAATTTTAAAATCTGAACTTCCAAAAACAGTGAAACTAGTGGGTGACTATTTGCATTACAAAGGGATTCTTTGGTTCACCAAAGGAATTCACTGTAGGATTCCTTTAAATAATTCTTGTTGACTTGAATTTGGAGAGAAAAAAATACCAAAGTGGTTTTAAAATATTGTTCAATGTGCAAAAATTCTGTTTGCACCCACAATGAAAATGATGTAAAAGCCAGGTAGACTTGTGTTTAGGCATAGGTCTGGTGGGCCCCAGGGAGGTGGCCCAGCAATGCCCAGAAGGCCAGGCCAGCCTGGCCCACTGATACGTACTGCCTAGCCTAGTGTGGAGAACCACTGTGGGATCTCAGGCATAGGAGTGACAGGATGAAAACAGCGTTTGAGGAAGATTATTCTGACAGCGTGTGTAGGATGGATTGGAGGGGGGAGGGACTCGTGACAGGGAGAGAGCAGGTAGGAGGCTGTTGCAGCAATCCAGGCGTGATGTGATGGAGGCCTGGATAAGGGTGGTGGAGAGTGGTGGAAAGGGGGAGAGAAAGAGAGAGAGAGGATAAGGAGACACAGAGAGAGAAAAGAGAAAGAGAGAAAGGGAAAGGAAGAGAGAGAGAGAGGAGAGTGAGAGGGGAGAAAGAGATAAAAGAGAAAGAGAAGAGAGAAAGAGGGACAGAAAGAGAGAGAGAGGAGAAGGAGACAGAGAGAGAGAAAAGAGAGAGAAGAAAAAGAGAAGGGGGAAAGAGAGGGAAAAAGAATGGGGTGGGGAAAAGGGGAGGGAGGGAGAGAGAGAGAGAGAAGAGAAAGAGAAGGGGAGAGAGAGGGAAAAAGAGAGAGTTGGGTGCGGAGAAGGGGAGAGAGGCAGAGAGAGAGAAATACAGAGAGGAGAAGGAGACAGAGAGAAAGAGAGAGAGAAGAGAAGGAGACAGAGAGAGAGAAAAGAGAGAGAGAAGAGGGGGGAGAGAGATAGAAAAGAAAGAGAAGAGAGAGAGAGGGAGAGAAAGGGAGAGAGAAAGAGACAGACAGAGAGAGGAGGAGACATAGAGAGAGAAAAGAGAAAGAGAAAGAGAAGGGGAGAGAGAGAGGGAAAAAGAGAGTGGAATGGGGAGAAGGGGAGAAAGGCAGAGAGAGAGAGAAAGAGAGAGAGAGAGAGAGAGAGAGAGAGAGAGAGAGAGAGAGAGAGAGAGAGAGAGAGAGAGAGAGACTCACGAAGGACTTGGTGATGGAATGAATGGAGAGGCTAAAGGAGGGAGGGCAGTTATAGAGGCTTTCCAAATGTTTGAGACTGAGGGACCTCATGTTTTTGAGAGTAATGGAAAATTCATGGGCTAAGAGAGGAAGTTTACTTTAAAAATTTTTTATTGATGCCTTTTGTTTTTTATATCACCTTCATGTTGGGATATGTATCATCTTCCTCCCCAACCTACTCACTGAATTATTCTTTGTGACAAAATAAATAAAAAAGAAAGGGGTGGGGGAAAGCAAAACTAACTAAGCCATCTCCTGAGTCTGACAGTATATGCAATGTTCCACACCCATGGTCCCCCATTTCTGCAAAGAATGGAGGGAGAGATGCTTTTTCATTATTCTCCTGGGCCAAACTTGGGATTTAGAATTTACAGCATTCGGTTTCTTTTGCTATTCTTTCCATTTAAGTTGTTGTAGCCATCTTGCATGCTGTTTTCCTTGTTCTACTCCTTTCCATTTTGCATCAGTTCATATGTCTTCCTGGGCTTTTCTGAATTCTTCATCGAGTATCCATCAATTCCAGTAATATTCCAGACTATTCATGTTTGTTTAAACATTCCTGAACAGCTTATTTTTTTTTAATACCCAAAGTTCAAAGCAGTCGAAGTGTAGGAAATCCAAGCAAAGGCAATTATTCAGGCTGCTGGAAATCACAAAATCATGGCACCCCAGAGCTGGAGGGGACCTTTAAGAGATTTAGGGCTGAGGAGAAGGTAGAATGCTCAAGATGTATGTTGGTGTTTGTCCTTCTACAGGTGGTAGGTGGAACTGCAAGAGCCGATGAGCTCCTGGTAGAGGGAGAGAGAGGTAGAAAGATGACGGAAAGCCTTGGGCTTTGTTATCAGGCGGAGGGAAGAGCAGAGATGAAGCAACAGGGGAAACAAGCAGATAGAGAGGTGGGATGGAAAGATAGAACAAACCCTTGGGCCAGGGAGAGGTTCAAGGAAGACCAAATGACTTTATAGCATCAAAGGCTACAGAGATGAATGAGAACTGAGAAGAAGCATAAAGCTTCCATCAGGCAGAGAGGCAGGGCTAGTGAACAGAGAGTCAGGAGGACTTGGGTTCGAATTCTGCCTCTAAAACATACTGGCTGTGTGGCCCTGGACAAGTCAACCTCTCCTTGTCCTTGAGAAGTTTCTAAAAGCATGAGTTGCAGAACTGGTGAGATCTATAGTAGGGGAGGAATTTTTCTCTGTATCCATGAAATCACAAATACAGCCTAAAGCAAAGATTGATTGAGAGTTGGGAAAAACCTCAGAGACCATTGAGTCTAGTCCAGTGGTTCCCAGTGTTTTTTACTCCGAGAATCCCTTTCAAGAGCCATAAAATGTGTTGTGAACTCCCAGGTTAATTTAATATGCTTCTCATTATATATATATATATATATATATATATATATATATATATATATATATATACACATATATATATATATACATATATATATATATATATATATATATATACACATATATATATATACATATATATGTATGTATATATACATATATATGTATGTATATATACATATATATACACACACACATATATATACATATATATATATATATATATATATAAATATAATTTATTTATTTATTTATTTTGGCTAGGCAATGGGGTTAAGTGACTTGCCCAGAGTCAACCAGCTAGTAAGTGTTATGTGTCTGAGGCCGCATTTGAATTCAGATCCTCCTGAATCCAGGGCTGGTGCTCTATCCACTGTGCCACCTGGCTGTTCCTTCTCATAATATTCTTTACATTTATTTACTGCTTAAGGGGCCATGACATTTTTTTTTTAGCATGAAACAGACATTAGAGAACCACAAAATGGGAGCTACTCATCTAGTCTGCCGCAGATACAAAAGGAATTTTCACTAGAACATATCTGACAAGGGCTTATGGGTTGTCCAGTCTTTCTTAAAGACCTCCAGTGAGACAGTGAGTATAGAATCGAGAGTTGGAAGGAAACTGAGAGGCCATTTAGGTGCAGTGGATAGAGCGCTGGGCCTGGAACAAGGAAGACTCCTCTTTCTGAGTTCAAATCTAGCCTCAGACACTAACTAGCTGTGTGACCTTGGGCAAGTCACTCAACTGTGTTTGCCTCAGTTTCCTCTTCTGTAAAATGAGCTGGAGGACGAAATGGCAAACTACTCCAGTGTCTTTGTCAAGAAATCCTCAAATAGGGCATGAAGAATCCAGCATGACTGAGAACAACACTTTTAAAAGGAACACTCTATTTGGAGTCAAAAGAGCTGGATTCAAATCCTATTCAGCTTAGCTACCTATATGACCACAGGCAAACTGGTTTTTCCCTCATGGCCTCAGTTTCCATCTGTAAAAAGTGTGTGTATGTGTGTGTGTGTGTGTGTGTGTGTGTGTGTGTGTGTGTGTGTGTGTGTGTGTGTGGTGGATTAGAGGGTCTCCAAGTCCCCTTTCAGCTCCAAATCCTATGATTTTCCTTACACTGGACCTCCTCTAATAGAACTGGGAATTTCCATTTTTCAGTCTTGCCACTGACCCTGGGGGTCAGCCCTCCCTCCACCCTTCCTTTTCAGCTGCACACTTGAGTGGGTGGGTGATAGACACAGAGAAAAGTAATGGTGAGATGTGATGACAGTCATGACATTTTGACTGGGAAATTTCCTAAGAATAAGTGGCAGTCTGTGTGGGCCTGGGCAGATCGCATGGAAATACACGTGTGACCTTTCCAACTGTGACATACACAGGGATGTGGCCTCCCTTGGCTCAGGGAGGAAACAGCCCGCTCCCTCCCTCCCCTCTGGACTTCATACCCCCTGCTCCCTGCCCACTCCCCAATCTTGGCTTTATACCCCTGCATCTTGTTCGTTTTTCCTGGTCCACCCACCTGGAGCAACCATTTCCACTGCATGGATGGGCTGGAGATAGGGGTGGATGGAGCAGGGCCCTTGGGGATGGCTCTGAGTGGGGTGGAGGGCAGATGGGAGGAGTTGGCCTGGGAGTACTCAGAGGAGGCATGTTATGTGTATCTTGGTGTTCCAGACCTCTTCCCCTTCATCTCATTAGGTTCACCATCTGTCACAAGACAGAAGTCATGAAGAACACTCTGAATCCCGTGTGGCAAACTTTCTCCATCCCTGTGAGAGCCCTCTGCAATGGGGACTACGATCGGTGAGATTAGAAATGCTCCTCTTCTTCCTCCAGCCCCCTCCCCTCGCAGGTGATGCGGCTTGGATTGGTGAGCCATGGAGCTCTCTCCCAAACCCAGGTTCTTCCAATTTCTTTCTGGCCCTTCCCTTTCCTTCTGTTTCCACTACTCAACCATCTCCATTCCATCGTCCCCCAATTATAGTCACTCCCCCGCTCCATCTGCCCTGCCATATTGATACAGTTGGTGTAAACTACCTCTCCAAGGGAGGGGTCACCTGGAAAAGCCAGTACCTTCAGTACTTTGCATACAGTAAGTGCTTAATAAGGGCTTGCTGACTGCTGGACCAAGGTCTTGGTGTCTCAGAGCCAAAAAAATCAGAGAGGAGAGGCTTCTGCAAGTTGCCTCTCCTGACAGGCATTGCCTTGCCACCAAGCGATGCCAGAGAGGACGAGGAGGGAGGAACAGAGAGGGAATCAAGCAATCATGAATCACCAAGCATTCATTGAGTGCCTACTAGTTGCCAGGCCTGGGAGTAGAAGGGTGTATTATTCTATAGTTTCCTTAAGTATGCCAAACGCCTTTGAGAGGAATCCCTACCAAGGCAGGCTGTCAGCACCTTTTGATCTTGGAGAGTTACCAAAAGCACTGAGTGTTTAGGTGACTTGACTTGTTCAGGGTCACACAGCCAGTTTATGTCAGAGATGGGACTTGCACTCAGGTCTTCCTTCCTTTGAGGCCAGCTCTCTATCTGTTTTTGTTGTTGTTCATTTGTTTCAGTCATCTCTGACTTTTTGTGTCCCCACTTGGGGTTTTCTTGGCAAGGAGACTGGAGTGGTTTGCCATTTCCTTCTCCAGTTCATTTTACAAATGAGGAAACTGAGGCAAACAGGATTAAGTGACTTGCCCAAGGTCACACAGCCTACTGGTGAGTGTCTGAGCCTGGATTTAAATTCCAGAAGATAAGTCTTCCTGACTCCCGGTCTAGCACTCTGTGCACTGTGGCACCACCTATATCTGCTACACTTCCTACAAAGAGAAATATGAATCAGTCTCTATCCTCAAGACTCTTATGCTCTATCTGGGGAAATGTTATGTACACAAATGAATATATATGACATATATAAGACTTGTAGAATCTTAAAGTTGGATCAGAAACCAACCCATACATGAACAGGAATTCCTTTTCTTTTTCTATTTTTAAGGCAGTTGGGGTTAAATGACTTGCCCAGGGTCACACAGCTAGTAAGTGTCAAGTGTTTGATCTGAGGCCGCATTTGAACTCAGGTCCTCCTGACTTCAGGGCTGCTGCTCTATCCACTGCACCACCTAGCTGCCCCAGGAATTCCTTTTACAAGGCTTCCATTTTGGAATGGCTGAAATCTGGCTCTATTGAACTGGATCATAGAAGGCTCCTAGTCCAATCTGCTTACTTTATGGGTTGGTAAACTAAGGCCCAGAGAGGTTAAGTAATTTTCCCAAGGGTAGTAAGTGACAGAACCCGGATTTTAAATTAAGTCTTCAGACTCCAAATTCAACAATCTTTCCACTATGTCATGCTGCTGCCTCAAGTCTGAGCTGCATAATCTGGCCTTTCTCCTATGGGCTCAACTGCACGGAACCATAGACTGACTGTTAAGGCTGGAAAGGACCTTTGCCTAGACTTCGTTTTACACCTCCTCATCTTACAGGGGACGACTGAGTCCCACAGAGGGGAAGTGACCTGCAGAACATCACACAGTGAATCATGGCTGAGTTACAAGGTCTGGGCTGTGGGGCCCAAGGTCTGCTGCAGAGGAAAAGGAGGCTTTCGTGGGTGTGAGCAGAGGTTCTCAGGACCTGTGAGTTGAAAGGGAATTCAATTCTCACCCACAAAAAATGACCTCTATAAAGTCCCAGAGGCATCTAGGTGGTGCAGTGGATAGAGCCCTGGGCCTGAACTTGGGAAGACCTGAGTTCAAATCTGTTCTCAGACACTAGTTGTATAACCCTGGGAAAGTCACTTAACCTCTCTACCTGGATCAGTTTCCTCAACTGAAAAAACGGGGATAATAATAGCACCTACCTCCCAATGGATCAAATGAGATACTATTGCAAAATGCTTGGTTTTTTTTCAATTTAATTTTTTTTATTCATTCTGAACTTCAATACAAAAAGACAAAAAAAAAGAAAAAACCCAAAACAACCAAGCATTTCCATATAACACAGCACTGTATCAAGACAGGATTCAATATAAAACCAAGAATTTCCATTTAAGATTGTTTACTTCAAAAAACTTTATAATAAATACTACACAATTTTCAAAGCCACTCTGCTTTTCTGTGTTTCCTTCTAAGTTTTCCTTTGTTCTCTGCTGTTTACTTTTTATTTTTGCTTTTATTTGTGCTTGCTTAGCACCATACTGCTTTCTTGGGATAGGGCTTAATAAATGCTTTTTCCTCCTATCCCTTTATAATTTTAAAGCACTTTGTGTGTATCAGCCCCATGAGGGAGGTAGCAGAAGGGGGAGGCAACATGATACGCCAGGAAGAGGACAATTCAAATTTGACCTCTGTCACTGCCTATATAGACTTGAGCAAAATTGTTTAACTTCTTTGGGCCTCAGTTTCCCCCTCTGTAAAATGAAGGAATTGGACTAAATGACTTCTGAAAGTCCCTATGAACACTGTGTCCATTTTGCAGATGGGAAAAGAGCATCAGAAAGATTAAGGCTCTCCCCAAAGCCTAATAAGTGGTGGAGGTCCCACTTGAGCTCTGGTCACCTAATTTCAAGTCCAGTCTTTTTTTGCATGATGCCACATTGCCCGTGATGTTTGGGGTCCTGAGGTCGATGTCCACCTCACTCTTCCAGCCTTCCAGCCAGTGGAAAAGATGCTTACCAGTTTATATTTACCCAATTTATTTTACTAAACTCAGTGGTACTTATGCGATCTAATATTTGGGTCAGAGTTAAGGTCAGAGTTTTGGTCCAGTCCAAGGGGGTGGTGCAGCCATAGTAACGCTTGACAAAGAGCCCAGAATGTCCAGGTTCTAGTTCTAGCATTAATGTTTTAGCTCAATTAAATTTAAATTCCTTTTTTTTTTTTTTTGGCTAGGCAATGGGATAAAGTGACTCGCCCAGGGTCACATAGCTAGTAAGTATCAAGTGTCTGAGGCCAGATTTGAACTCAGGTCCTCCTGACTCCAGGGCCAGTACTCTATCCACTGCACAATCTAGCTGCCCCCATGGCTTGATTTAATTTAAAGTGCCTACCATGTACCAGGCACTGAGGCTACAGAGACAAAATAAAGCTGTCCCTGCCCTCAAGAAGTTTACAGCCTAGTCTAACAAACCTTGGCCAAATCATAGGATCACAGGGGGAAACTGGGTCCTAAAGAAGTTAAACAATTTTGCCCAAGTCTATATGTGCAGTGACAGAGGTCAAATTTGAATTGTCCTTTTCCCACCATATCCCCCTTCTGCTAATTCCCTCACAGAGCTGGTGTATACAAAGTGATCTTAAACTGTAAAGGGACAGGAGAAACGAGCATTTATTAAGCCCCTACTTTAGCACAAGAGACCAGTACTGTGCTAAACAAGCATTTTGCAACTTTATCTCATTTGATTCCTTGGGAGGTAGATACTATTATTATCCCCATTTTTCAGTTGAGGAAACTGAGGCAGACAGAGGTTAAATGACTTGCCCAGGGTCACACAATTAATCCAACTCCCTCATTTCACAGATGAAGAAACTGAGGCCCATGGGTGTAAAATGATATTTTCCTGGAGTTGTATAGCTAGTAAACGGTAGAGCTCATTCTTGTGAGGAATCATAGAAGACAGTGTGTGGGTGTGCTCTGGGAGTCACAAACTACTCAGTGGTGGTCTTGCTTATTATTCAACCATCTGACCAGAACCCATTCTCAGCCCCAGATTTGTTGAAATCTTAGAAATTGTAGAAGCTTAGTGATGGAAGGGCATTATGGGTCAACTCTCCCACCTGAAACACAAGTAGCCTCCAAAAAGGTAGGGCCGCAGCATTCAAAGGGCAGCCCTTTACTTATAAAATCAGGGGGCGGATCTAGTTGGCCTCTAATTTCCTTCCACGTCTAGACTTGTGATCCTATGGAGTTTCCTACAGACCGTTGTGTGCCTTTGTTTGTTTTCCCATTGGGAAGAACTGTGACAATCCCGCCCAGATGGAAGAAACTGCTCTGAGCCTCCCTCCAAGACCCAGAGCCTCCCTTCCAGGCAAGTGGCCTGTTCTGTTGGGCAAATGGTCCATCGAGGTATACTGGAGTTCCATTTTCTTTCTGGGCCTCACTTTCCTCAGCTCTAAAATGATGTGATGGATTCTCTTTAAATCTTATGGGTGATGAATTTCCTCGGGCCTCAGTTTTCTCATCTGTGAAATGAAGGAACTGGACCAGGTGGTTGTTAAAGGGACTCTTAGCTCCAATCGCCTATGAATGCTGTGCCCAAGCTTTGAAGATTGGCAATCAATCGATCAATAAATATTCATTAAGTGCCTCCTATGTGCCAGGCACCATGCTAAGTGCTGGAGCAAAAGACTGTCCTTGCCCTCAAGCAGCTCACCATCTGTGAGGAGCAGGGTTGTGGAGATGAGGAGTTCAGTTTTCAATTTACTGAGTCTGAGGTAACTGTGGGGTAGGCATGTAGATGCAGCCATTATGGAGAACGGATATAGAGGAAGAGGAATGTGGAGGGCTGAGGGCTGAATTAGGGGTTACCCACCTAGGAAGCAGTAGCAAGAAGAGATGACAAGGTAGAAGAGAAAAGAAGGATCTTTACAATAATAGCAGGCATTTAAAATCTCCTTAAGGTTTACAGATGTTATCTTTTTATGTTCTGTTTTTTAAAATAAATTTGTTAAACAGATAGTACAGTGCTTAGCACAGTGCCTGGCATAAGGTGTCGAAGTGGATAGAGCCTCCTGGAGTTAGGAGGACCTGAGTTCAAATCTGGCCTCAGACACTTACTAGCTGTGTGACCCTGAACAAGTCTCTTCATCCCACTTGCTTCAGTTTCTTCATCTCTAAAATGAGCTGAAGAAGGAAATGGCAAACCACTTTAGTATCTTTCCCAAGAAAATCCCAAACAGGCTCACAAAGAGTCAGGCACAACTAATCAACAAAACAATACAAATGTTAGCTATTATCATTAAACATTTCCCCAGTTACATTTTAATCTGGTTAGGGCTGCATTTGAGTTTTATGGGTGCATTGGGCCATGAATTACAAATATTATCTCATTTGATCCTCACAACAACCCTGAAAGGTAGGTGCTATTATTATCCCCATTTTACTGGTGAGGAAAACTGAGGGAAGGCAGAGGTTAAATGACTTGCCTTGGGCCACACAGCTAGTAAAAGTACCTAAGGCTGGATTTGAATTCAGGTGTTCCTGACTCTAGGTCCAGCATTCTAGCCACAGTGTCACCTAGTTACTTGAGTCTCTGAAGCTGGACATTCTGCAGAACGTAAGGTCTCAGAAGCCGAGGGAGAAGAATGTTCAGGAGGAAGAGTATATGCCACCCAATCCTACAGACAGGCTGAGGATACAGACTGAGGATACGGTGGGAAGATTCTATCCAAGATCTTGGGTTCAAACTTCAAATCCTGGTTCTGCCCTTAGTACTTATGCAACCTTGGACAAGTCACCTCACCTTTTAGTTAAGCCTCAGTTTCCTCACCTGTAAAACAAAGGAGATTAGACTGAGTGGTCTCAATAGGGTTGCTCTCAGTCCCAGATCTGTGCTTCCGTGATCCCATAAGAGGCCAGTCTAAGATTTGTATGAGAGTATATCACTAGGGATCTTGGAGAGAGCTGTTTTAGAGATGTGGCTGGAAATGAGGGTGCTGTGGCTTACATAGCAGTTCCTCAAAAAAAGATTTGGGGGTATTCGTTAATGCCAGTCTCAGTATGAGGCAATACAGGAATTGATGGTGGCCAAGAAAGTTAACTTGAACTTTGGCTTCCTTAGGAGACATGGAACATCCAGAAATGAGGAGGCAATTATCATAACATTTATTTATTTATTTATTTATCTATCTATCTATTTATTTTGATTTATCAACAATCACTTCCATAAGCTTTTGAGTTTTAAATTTTTCTCCCCCTCCTTCCCCACTATCCTCCCCAAGACAGCATGCAATCTGATATAGGCTATACACATATATTCCCATTAAATATTTTCACATTAGTCATGTTGTAAGTAAGAATTAGAACCAATAGGAGGAACCACCAGAAAGAGGAAACAAAACACAACAGAAGAAAAAAATAACAAATAGTACACTTCAATATGCATTAAAACTCCATAGTTCTTTCTTTACATGTGGATAGCATTGTGGATTTTCCATCATGAGGCCCGTCATAACATTTATTAAGCACTTAACTGTGTGCCAGGCACCAAGCTACGCACTGTGGTTACAAAGAAAGGCAAAAGACCTTCTGTGCCCTCAGCAATCTAACAGGAAGAAGATTATACATAAGAAGAAAAACTGAAAAGCCAGGAGGGGAGTGGGGATGTAGGAGCCACCTGACTGAGGTGGGGTGTGGGGGACCTAGGGATAATAAAGCCAGGGGGAGTGTAGCCCAGGGGGAAATGATGCGATAGCTGTTCTGGGCACTTTCCTTAAATGGAGGAACTCTCCACTGTCCATCCTCTGCCCTCTCTGATCAGAGGGAGAAGGGGGCCTGGGGCAGTAGGTCCTAGGGAGATGTGATGGGATCTTGCAAGAAGATAGGCCATGATGAATTCCAGGAGAGCAGCAAAGTAGAAAATGATGAAATGAGTCCCAGTGTTCTCTGCGCTGGCCAGATCACATCAGGAGTACTACGTTCAGTCATGGGTGTCACATTTTAGGAAGGAATATTGATAAACTGGAGAGCAATCAGAGGAAGACAACCAGGGTAGTGAAGAGTCCAGAGAAGATAATAATAGCTAGCATTTATATAGTGCTTTTAGGATTGCAAAATACTTTACAAATATTATCTCATTTTATCTTCATGACAATCTCGGGAGGTAGGTACTCTTTTATCCCCATTTTCAAGATGAAGAAATGGAAGCAGACAGAGGTTAAGTGATTTACGCAGGGTTACACAGCTAGGAAGTCGCTGATGCTGGATTCAACTTTAGGTCTTCCTGACCTCAGGTCCAGCACATTGTCCATCTAGTTGTTACATGGCATATGAACATATGGCATATGTTCCTGGAAGGAGCTGGGCATGTTTTACTCTGGAGAAGAGCACCACAGTGGCTGTGTTCAAGTATTTGAAGGGCAGAATCAGCTTGGAAGAAGAATTAACCTTACTTGGCTTGGTCTCAGGGGGAAGAAGCAATGGGGAGAAGCTACAAAGAGGCAGATTTATGCTTGATAAAGGAAACAAAAACTTCCTAGTAATTAAAGCTGTCCAAAAGTGGAGTGGGCTGCCTTGGGAGGCAGTGGGTTACCATTCATTGGATGTCTTCATGCAGACTGGATTACCACCTGTTGGGTACAGGGGAAGGAGGGTTCTTTTTTCAGGCATAGGTTTGACATGACTGCTTAAATCCCTTCAACTCTGAAAATTCTGGGGGGCAAAACAGACTTTAGGATGCTAAGACTGGAGTGGGTGGTAAGAAAACAGAAGCAGTGGGTGTAGACCATTCCCGAAAGCTACTTAGCAGTGAAAGGAAGAGAGAAGAGAACTGTGATGGGGAAAGGACAACAGGGTCAACGGAAAATATTTTTCAAGACTGGCGAAACCTGATCGTGTTTGAAGGCAGATGGACAGGATCCAGGGGAGAAAGAAGGATTGAAGAGGCAGAGTGAGAGAGAGGGTCCTTGTGGAACCAGAGAGATGCTGGAGAGAGACAGGAATGTTGTGGATGCAAATTTCTTAGGAGAGAAGACAGGGCTGGGTGAATGAGACTCCACTGCCACTCAAAACCAGATTTTTTTTCTTTAATAATTTTTATGGATAACTTTTATTTTTACATCATCTTTTCTGAGTGTATGCTTCCCATGACCGGACTCAAAAGAATCATCCCTTAAATGAAGGCTCTGGAGTCAGAGCACCTGAGCTTGAGTCCCAGCCCTTCCATTTCCTAACTGTGTGACCATAGGCAACTCATTTAACACATGGGAGCCTCAGTTTCCTCATCTAAAAGATGTCAGGCTAATGGCTTTTGAGGTCCCCTCCAGCATTAAATCTATGATTTTGGGATCTTTTTTTTTTATCAAAGAATTGCAAAATCAATCAGCGAATAAACATTTATTAAACACCTACTATGTGCCAGGCACTGTGCTACGTGCTGGAGTTACAAAGAAAGTCAAAGGACAGTTCCTGCCCTCAAGGAGCTTACCCTCTAATGGAGGAGCCAACATTCAAACAGCTGTGTACAAGCAAGATCTCTCTCTCTCTCTCCATCTTTCCACTTCTCTCCCTCTCTCCTCCCTCCTCCTATCTCTGTCTCTGTCTCTCTCTCTCTACCTGATAAGTTGGAGATAATCTCAGAGGGAAGACACTAGGATTAAAGGGGAGAAAGAAGAAGAAAGAGAGAAAAACCAAGTTAGCAAAACTACCATCACACCAACTGAGGCACAGTTGCAGACATTCACTTAAACCCTTATTGTGTGAAAAGCACTTTGATAGGTGTTTGGGGGAGTTACAGATGAGAAAACTAAGGAAGGAAGGAAGGAAGGAAGGAAGGAAGGAAGCAATTATTAAGGACCTACCATGTTCCACTGTGCTAGGTGCTTTACAGTAGTATATTATTTGATCCTCTCAACCACCCTGGGAGGTAAGTAATGTTACTACCCCAATTTTACAGTTGAGTAAACTGAGATAAGTAGCGGCTAAGTGACTTGTCTAGTATCACATAGCTAGTATTAAGTGTCTGAGGCCAAATTTAAACTTAGATCTTTCTCACTCCAGGCCCATCAATCTATACCTGTAACTCGCTAGCTTTTCCCTAAGAGTAAGAGATAGAGGTGGCATATAATAATGATAATGATAATAATAATAGCTGTTATTATAGTTAGCTTTTACTACATGTCAGGTACTATACTAAACTCATTTTACAATTATCTCATCTGATCCTCACAACAACCCTGGAAGGTAGGTGTTATTCCTGTCTCCATTTTACAGTTGAGTGAACTGAGGCATGTAGGGGTTAAGTGACTTGCCCAGGGTCACACAGCTAGTAAGAAGGGAAGCTAGATTTGAATTTCCATCTTCCTGATGTCATCTCTATCCACTGTACTATCTAGCTGCCTAGATGATTTAAACCCAGGCACCCGGATTCCAAAATCACTCCTCTTTCCACTATACTCCGCAACATCTCTGACAATTCTATAGTGCCATTCAATTTCATACGCATTTATTAAGTGCCTATTATATGCCAGGCACTGTGACAGGTGATGAGGATACAAAGACAAACTGGAAACAGTGCCTGTTTATATATAATCAAGGAGATTATATTCTTTTTTTTTTTTTTTTGGCTAGGCGATGGGGTTAAGTAGCTTGCCCAGGGTCACACAGCTAGTGTCTGAGGCTGGATTTGAGCTCAGGTCCTCCTGAACCCAGGGCCGATGCTCTATCCACTGCGCCACCTAGCTGCCCCTAAGGAGATTATATTCTATGGTGGGGGTGGGTTGGAGGTGGGGACAACATGTAACCAGACAAACGAATACAACATGTGTATAAAGTCAGCATAAGACGATCTGAGGGCAGGGGAGAGAGAACATTAACAGGGGGTCAGGAGTGGTAATCAGAAGAGGCCAGCAGGAGGGGCTCTTTGAGCACCTGCCCAGTCTTTGTCTAAAATGCCTGCTTTCCCACGGTCTCCATTCTCCCTCCCCTCCTCACCCCACAATTGAGGAGTAAACAAACAAGAACGGTTTCCTTCTTGGATTTGGCCTGACTTCTCGGTCATTGATACAGATTTCTAAGAAATTCTCTGTGGAGGCCATCAAGGAGAGGTCCCACTAAACAGGAAAGGCTTTGCCTTCAGTCTTCGTCTTGGCCCAGTGATGAACCAAATGGCTGTCACCTGAGGACCAGCCTAGCTAAATTCAAATAGTCTCATCACCAAGAGGGTTGATCACTGGGGAGATTAACTTTTTTTCTTTTTGACTTAAGCAACCTCTAGAAACTATCTACTAAGTCAGGGAAGGGCTGCAATCTGCACTAGCAGAGGTACCATCCACACTGATGGCATCATGGATGGTTTGAAATAATGAAGCAATAAGATACAAAATGCTCTCTGGAGGAAATGAAGCTCTAAGCTGGCATCAGTTATAAATACCTTAATCTTTTCAGAAAGGGCAATACCAAGGTAGAATTGGGAGGCTAGAGGTTCTTAAGTCTTCATGAACTGTAGAATTGGAAGGCCACCTGCTACAACTGGTATTAACAGGAATCCCCTAGTAGAAAGAACACTGGTTTCGGAGTCAGACCTGGGTTCAAATTCTGACTTTGTTCCTTATTAACAATGTGACTTTGGGCACTGGCCATGCCCCTAAATGCATGGTCTGTTCTGTACCTGTAGCCCACCACCTCAAAACCAAGAGACAAAGGACTTTCTTCACCCTAAGTCTTCTGAAGTGATGATTGTTCACTACATTCATCATTCACTGAACCTCTCTGGGCCTCAGTTTCCTCATTGGTAAAATGGAAAGGTTGAATTAAATGACCTGTTGAGTCCCTTTCAGCTCTAAATACATGATCCTAAAGTCCCTGACAAGTTGTCATCTAACTTCTCAAAGACCTCCACTGATGGGGAACTCACTACCTCTCGAGACAGCTCATTCCATTTCTGGATAACTCTAATTGTTAGGAAGGTTTTCCTCCTGTTCAGTTAAAATCTGCCTCCTCAGCAAAACTCCCCTTTGTTCTTAGCTCTGTCCTCTTAGTATCTCTTCCATATACACTCTAAGACACCTATCTATCTGTCTATCTATCTATCTATCTATCTATCCTCTCATATACTCTAAGACATCTATTCTACCCCATTCCCTAGAGGCCCCCAAATTAGCATAGTGCATGGGAAGGTGGCTGGATTTAGAGTCAGATGAATCTTCATTGTACCACTTCTTACCTGTATGACCTCACCTAAGTTACCTAACCTCTCTGGTCAAGTTTCTCATCTGTGAAATGGATCAGGGAAGGGATTTGTACTGGATGACCTCAAAGGTCCCTTCCAGCTTTTCTTTCCCAGACTAAAGACCTTCAGTTCCTTCCATAGGTGCTCCTGAGGCATTGCTTCATATCCCTTTCCCACCCTTCTGGGCGTGCTCAGGCTTGTCAACACGTGCCCTTCCTAATACGTCATGCCCAGGACAGAACACGGCATTCCAAGCCCCATTTCCTTACTGCCCCTCACTGGGGGCAAGGGCAGCTAGGTAGTGCAGTGGATAGAGTAGAGCCGGACTCATCTTCCTGAGTTCAAATCTGGCTTCAGACATTTATTGGCAGTGTGATCTTGGACAAATCACTTCACTCTATTTGCCTCAGTTTCCTCATCTGTCAAATGAGATGGAGAAGGAAATGGAAAACCATTCTAGCATCTTTGCCAAGAAAACCCCAAATGGGGTCACAAAGAGTTGGACATGACTGAAACAACTCAACGAAAACAACAGCTCCCATCTCTTCAAAGTTACAATAATTTTGTAAAGTTTGTTAAGCATTTTATAAACATTATCTTGTAATCTCCCTGGCCCTCAGTTTTCTCATCTATAATAGGAGGAGGTTGGACTACATGGCTTCCATCTCTAATCCTATTATCCTATGATCATTTATGCCTTATAGCCCCTCCCCACTAGTGTTATTATAATCCTTATTTTACAGATAAGGAAACTGAGTCTCAGAGGGCATGAAGCTATTAAGTATCTGAGACAGAAGTTGAATCCAAGGCTTCCTGACTCCAAGTCCAGTGGTCTGTCCACTCTGCCACATCACCTTTCAAGTTATGCTTGTTGTCCTAACATGCATGCATATGAAAGGTGGCCCGGGAAGTCATTCTGCATGGCACCACCGATTTGGGCCTGGGGAAAACTAGAAAGCTGGCAGCTTATCTTTGGCACTCTTCTACCTCCCTGTTCTCCCGTCCTGGATTTGCCACGATCCTCCAAAACTGCTGAAAAGTCTGCATGCTTCTGACCCCAGTCTGGCCCTTGGCAAACGTTTTGCTCCCTGTAAACCAAGGATAAAGCCAATGCCAGACAGATCCAAAAAGCAAAGAGCTGGAGACTGTCCAGCCCAGTCAGGATATGTCAGTCTCTGCGGGCTCTCCGCGTCCCAGCCCTGGGTTTAGAACATAATCTAACAGACTTGTGACCAGTCACTTGCCTCCCTCATGGCCTACATTTATACCTGGTGATTTCTGGTGCCAAATATGCTTTGTGGGATGGAGGCTGATGGTGGAGGGGTTACTTTTAGGCCTCACTGGACTGAGCTGGGGAGGACATGGGCCAATTAGGAAACGTGGAAGGTGGCTAAGTGATTGATGGCCATAGAATAGTGGAAAGGAAGGAAATAAGCATTTATTAAGCACCTACTATGTGCAAGGGCAGCTAAGTGGCACAGTGGATAGAGTGGAGTCAGACTCATCTTTCTGAGTTCAAATCTGGCCTCAGACACTTACTAGCTGTGTGACCCTGGGTAAGTCCCTTCACCCTGTTTGCCTCAGTTTCTTCATCTGTCCAAAGAGATGGAGAAGGAAATGGCAAACCACTCCAGTATCTTTGCCAAGAAAACTCCAAATGGGGTCGTGAAGAATCAGACGTGACTGAACAATGACTGCACAACAATGAAAACTACATGCCTGGCAGTGTGCTCTATGCTAAGCACTTTATAAATATTGGCAGTCCTTTGGTCCTCACAAAAACTCTGGGAGGTAGGTGCTATTACTATTATTCCCATTTTACAGTTGAGGAAGCTGGGGCAGAAGGTGGAGTGACTCACCCAAGGTCACACAGCTAGTGCACAGTGTTCTATGTATTGGGCCACCTAGCTTTGAACACCAGATTAGGAGTGAGGATGCGTGGGTTTTATCTCCAGCTCTGCTACTAACTCACTGAATGACTTTGGACAAGTCATTTCCCTTTGAGGGGCCATCAGGGTTAGCCTCTGTCAAAGGAGGGATTTAGACTATATGATAGTTCTGACCTAAGACTTGAAGATTGGAGAGTCTGAGGGTTTCTAGAAGGTTGGTCTAGGTCAGGGGAGGCAACCTATGGCCTCAAGGCCACATGCAGCCCTCTAGGTCCTCAAGTGAAGCCCCTTTTGGCCCAAGTTTAGATTCAGTCAAAGGGCTGCACTTGAGGACCTAGAGGGCCACACTGGTCTTGAGGCTGCAGGTTCCCCACTCCTGGTCTAGGTGTGCTCTGCAAATCCCACTAGTGACTGACAAGTCACCTACCTTCCCTCAGTTTATTTTTTTTTCTTTTTTTTGGCTAGGCAATGAGGTTAAGTGACTTGCCCAGGGTCACACAGCTAGTGAGTGTTATATATCTGAGGCCGGATTTGAATTCAGGTCCTCCTGAATCCAGGGCTGGTGCTCTATCCACTGTGCCACCTAGTTGCCTCTTTTTTTCTTTTAAAATATGAGAGGCAATATTACATAATATACTTAATATGAGTTTTGGATTTGGAATCAGGAAGACCTGGGTTCAAATCCCCTCTTTGGTAGCTGTGTGACCTTACACAAGTCTCTTAACCATTCTGAGCTCCATTTTCCTCATCTCTAAACAAGGAGGGGTTGGATTAAATGGCCTCTGAAATCCCTTCTAGATCCAGATTTATGATACATGAAAATAACATGGGTACCCCACAGAGAAATTGGGGAGAGGTATAATTTACAGAATTATTTAAATGCCCTTCCTGTCTCCACCTTGAACATTTAAAATGAGTCAACTTTTGGAAATTTTGATTTACATACAACTTCCCACAGGCATTATTATTAACCCAGATGTGTGATTCCACTGGCATAAGGGACTCCTGGTGAGGAAGAAGCACCTGCTTTGTAACTCAAGAGAGCTGCCTGGGGGGACTGGGGGCAGGTTAAGTCACTTGCTAGCTCAGGGCAAAGAGCCCACCTGTGTTGGAAGTGGGACTTGGACGCTTTTCTTCCTGGCTCCAGCTAGCCCCTATCCCTCTGCTCCTCTACAATATATCGAGTACCCAAAGAAGATGGGCCCCAATAGCAGATTGCTTTGCATACACCCCCCCACTTCTTTCTCCTAGCCCTACCCCCGCTGGCAAAAGGGCAAAGATGTCTCAAGAGAAGAATCGGTCCCTGTATGAGCTCTGATGTCAGCCCAGACCAGTTCCCTTCTCTGGCTAAGCGGGCAAAGTTGGGAGGGAAGATGAGTCCATGGACAGCTTCTCCTCCCAAAGATGAGATACTCTGCCCTCCCCAGCCCAGGCCACTTTCAGAAAGGGCAGCTCTCTTTAGCCTGCTGGCCACTAACATATGCTCGAGTGCAGAGGGGTCTGTGGATGGGCTTCCACTAGAGCCGATGGCGTCCTCTTGGGAGAAGAGCTGAGTTCAGTGGTGGTGGTGCAGAACCTTTGGGTCATTGGGTCAGACACACAATGCTGACATCCTGGAATTGCAGGCAGTCTCTGGGGCTGGAGACTTGGGGCCTCCTGAGAGAAGGGGACCCAGGCTGGCCCTGCCCCAGCCACAAGCTTTCTGTGCTCAATCCCTGCCCCTCTGTGTCTCTCCCCTGACTTCGATGAGTGGTATAGTAAAGAGAGCCCTGGGGCAGGAAGACCTAGGTTCAAATCCTCCCTCTGACATTTACTCCCTGCGCCATGCTTGGCCAGGTCACTGAGCCCCCAGTTCCTCATCTGTAACATGAGGGATAGGCTTCAGTTCTAAATCTGTGATCCTAACCTCCCATTTCTAGACATCTCCCCTTTCTCTTCCTTTTGCCCCACCCCTCCCTTTCCTGGGCCTCTTCCGCCCTCCTCTCCCCTGGTTTCTCCCTTCTCCGTTTCGCCTCCCTCTTCTGACCTCTGTTTCCCTTCTCTGTCTTTTCTCCTTCTCTCCTGCCCAGGCCTCATCTCTTTTCCCTTCCCCCACCCTGACCTCGCCTTTCTGCGCCCCCCCCCCCTTCTCTTACTCTCCCCTCCTCCCACCAACTTCTCCCTCCTGGGACCTCTGCCCCCTCCCTGGCCTCTTCCTTCCATGCCCTCCTCCCCCACCCATCTTTCTCTGGCCGCTGTCCAAATGGGCCTCTCCTTTCCCTCCCTCATTAATCCTGATGGCCTCTGGCGCCAGACGAGAAACGCAAAGGGTTAAAATGGAAACCCAAACTGTCCCAGGGGAGGGGGGTGGGCTGGGTCTGCCTCTCAATCTGCCTGGCTCTCCCCAGCTCGGCCTGTTGCCGTGGAAACGCCGGCTAAAAATAAAATGGTCTCCAAATGCAGAGCCCCATGCGTGGAGTCAAAACAGACTAATTAAAGCAGCTGAGGCTAAAACGTAAAGATAATTACAAACTCACTCCTGGAGCCAGCCTGGCAAGTTTTGGGTGTGTGTGTGTGTGTGTGTTTAACTGAAAAGTAGGGGATCCCTGTCTATGGGGTCCCTGTCCCTGGAATCCCTGGGAGCCCCGCTTCTGAGAAACCAGGGCTCCCCTTTCTCTCATATCTCTGAAGATCCCCTTTCAGATCCCCATTTCATCCCACCCCAACCCCATGATATTGGAGTCACCCCAAGACGAGTCCAAATTCGAGTCCTGACAGCTTCAAGCTATGTGACTTTGGGCAAGTGTCTTCACCTCTTCTGGTCCTCTTTTTTTTTAGATAAAATAATAATAATAATAACAGTAATACTTGATCTCTGATATTTTTGTACCCAAGAAACCCAGGGTCCCCGTTCCTGAAATTCCCCCTCTTCCTATACATTTCTCAGGCATCTATCCCTCCTCCCCGAGAAAACATAAGGTCTCTGCCCTTGGCAAACGTGTGCTGCTGCTAGCCTCCGAGAGTCCTGCTTCCCGTGGAGTCCCTACCCCGTCCAAAGGTTGTGAACATTGCGTTCTCACCCACCCTATCTTCCTTCCTCATCGTGCATTTCAGGAACGGATTTCAGCTTCCTTCTTAAAGGTCTTGTCACTGACTGTCCCTTGGGCGATTGCAAAAAAAGCCTCAACGTGGGCTGTTGGGTGGCTTTTTGTTTTTTGGTTTTTTTTTTTTTAAAGCAGATGCGCTCATTTCCCTTCTAAGGCTGCTACGGGTCTTGCTGATGGTCCCACCCTTCCCTCTAGGGACCAGGGATGTGAGCTGCATGGCAGAGACCATGTTACCCTCTGCACAAAAGACTCACTCTTTAATTCTCGACAAAGCGCTTTCCTCTCCATAAATCTTGGGAGGTGTGTAGTATCATTAAGTCCATTTTGATATGTGAGGAAACTGAAAGTCAGAGAGGTCAGTCAACAGACATTTATTAAATCAGGTACTGTGCTAAGCTTAGAGAATACAAAGAGAGGAGAAACAGTCTCTGGCCTATGTACATGCACTACATATTGCAAAAGGAAAATATACCAGAGGGGAAGACTTGGGTGCCTGGCAGACCCAGAGGGCCTCTCATAGAAGGCAGCCTTTGAGCTGAGTCTTGAAAGGAGTCTTGAATGAAGTCATGGATGTCAAGGTGAAGAGTGAGGGTATTCCAGGAATGGGGAGCAGAGTGCAAAGGGCGGGGGGAGACAAGATAGAGTGTTCTGGGCAAATGCTCCGAGTCGGGTAGATGGAGTGTCTTGTTGGAAAAACAGCAAGAAAGTTAGTGGTCTGGAGTCAGGAGGACCTGAGTTCAAAAATGGCCTCAGAAACATAACACTCACTAGCTGTGTGACTCTGGGCAAGTCACTTAACCCCAACTGCCTCACCAAAAAAAACAAGAAGAAGAAGAAGAAGGTTAGTAGCATTGAATCAGAGTGCCTAGAGAAGATATTTTGTGAGAAGACTGGAAAGGTGGGGTGGGGCCAGGTTGTGAATAGCCTTAAATGGTGAACATAGAACTTTCTAGCTGATATTGGAGGTAAAAGGGAGCTATGGAGTTTATTGAGGAGGGATGGGGCAAAGTCCTATGCTTTAGGAGAATTACTTGGTGGAAAGATGTGTTGAAGATGGATTGGAATGGAGAGAGACTAGAGCTGGGAAGGCTAGTTAGAAGGCTCTTGCTTTCTAACGGATGAGAGGTGATGGCTGTGTGAGTGGGGAGAAGAGGACACATGTGAAAGATATTGTGAAGGTGGAAATGACAGGGATTGTTTATGTGGGATATGTACCTGATTGTTTATGTGGGATAAGTGAGAGTGAGAAGTTGGAAATTACATTTAAATTATAAACCTGGGAGACTGGGAAGTTGGTGATCCCCTCAACAGTAACAGAGATGTTTGAAAGGAGGGGAAAGACAATGGGTTTTGTTTTGAACATATTGAGTTTGAGATATTAAGTTCTAAATGTCTCATAGTTGCAGGTCTCGGAATGAAGGTCAGAAGAGAGACTGGATATTGAGATCTGGGAGTCAGCTGTGTATACACACATACATATATACGTGTATGTATGTATCTCATATATCTGTGTGTGTGTGTATATATATATATATATATATATATACATATATATACATACATACATACATATATATATATGTATATATATATATGTATATATCTCACGTAGACACACATATAGGTATATATAGGTAGGTAGATAGAGCTATAGATATGATAACTAAGTTCATGGGGACTTGAGTTCACCAAGTTAGGGTATAGGGAGAAAAGAGAAGAGGACCCAGGACTGAGCTTTGGGAGACACTCACAGGTAGGGTTGTGGTGAGAAACATTCAGCAAAGGAAACTGAAAAGGAGTGATCACACAGGAAGTAGGAGAACCAAGAGTACAATGTTACAAAAGCCCAGAGTGGACAGAATATCCTGTAGAAGAAAATGATCAATGGTGTCAAATACTGTGGGGCAGCTAGGTGGGACAGTAGATAGAGCATTGGGTCTGGAGTCAGGAAGACCTAAGTTCAAATCCAGCCTCAGACTAGCTGGGTGACCCTGGGAAAGTCACTTCACCCTGTTTGTCTCAGTTTTCTCATATGTAAAATGTGCTGGAGAAGGAAATGGCAAATTACTCTAGCATGTTTGCCAAGAAAACCCCAAATGGGGTCACAAAGAATTGGACACAACTCTACAACTAGCCGTAGAACCCTGATCCTATAATTAATTGCTGTTCATAAGAGCTCCTGATTGTCTAGTGCTTTACAAATCTTATCTTATTGAATAATTCCAAGTCTTTGGATTCCCAAGCCAGATCTGTTTCTACTACATAACACATCTTTTCACACTCATAAGTAATCAACACATTTGTCAAAGTGCAAAACCAAGTATGAGGTGAGAGGGAAAAAGCTGCTATATTCAACCCCTATGTGAAATGACTGAAAAACAATATAAACTACTACAAAATGTCATTCAGCTATTAAGTGTCAGAACCAAGATTTGAACCCAAGTCTTTTGACTCTAAGATCAGTGCTGTTTTTTTTCCGCCCTGTATATCTCCCTATAAAGAGGCTGGGGGGGGGGGATGGTACCAGACCCGGGTCTTGAGAATATGCAGTAATTGGGGATTTTTGCCTTACAGGACCATCAAGGTGGAGGTATATGACTGGGATCGGGATGGCAGGTGAGTACAATCAATGAACTCAAGAAAGAAGAGCAGCATGGGAAGCTGGAGAGTATGACCTCCCAGCCTCGGTGGGAGGGAAGAGGGGACAATGCCAAGAGGGGCCGGGTTTCCTGCTTGGCGCATCATAGTCATTAGTCAGACCTGCTTAGCAGGCCAGGCCATAGAGTGGTGTGATGTTGGGGTCATCAAAAGACCTCCCCACCTCCATGAATCTATCAGCATCTTTGACTGTAGTGCGAGAAATTTCATGCTTTTTTACACAAGGGAGGGATCTTGTTAATTGCGGATATTTCACAAGGAAAATTGTCACCTTAAGACATTATCTTCTCCTAAGCATCATAGTGGGGCAGCTAGGTGGCTCAGTGGACAGGGTGCTGGGCCTGGAGTCAGGAAGCCCTGAGTTCAAATCTAGCCTCAGATACTTACTAGCTGTGTGACCCTGGGCAAGTCATGTAACCTCTGTTTGCCCACTGGAAGAAGAAAATGACAAATCACTCCAGTATTTTTGCCAAGAAAACTCCATGGACAGTTATTGGCATGCTATGATCTGCGGGGTTAGAAAGAATTGGACATGACTGAACAGTGACAAAGCACGGCAGTGTGGTTTTTGTTGTGAGACCTGAGGTATCTCTTAGACTTTAGACCTGGAAAGGACATTTTGCAGAGGGAGAAAACTAACCACTCTGGACCTCAGTTTCTTCTTCTGTAAAATGAAAAGATTGGACTAGATGACCTTTAAGGCCCTTTCTAGTTATTCATGTGTTATGATCCTATAATTAAGTGTAAACCAGTTCTAGTTCTGGAGCCAGATGACCTGGGTTCATATATCCTATCTCTGGTGCTTTCTCTTGTACTTGTGAAACCTTGGACAAGTCACTTCACCTCTGTGCCTCAGTTTCCTCATCTGTAAAAGGAGGCATTTGAACTAGAAGGCTTCTAAGGACCCTTCCAGATCCAGATCCATGATCCTGGATTAATTCCTCAGATTAACTGACTGTCACCTAGCAGAGAGAGGATGAGGCACAGGCCTTTGGTTAAGTTTGCATAGGGAAGAGGCAGAGGTCTGCAGGGATGAGAGATTGTTGAGGTAAAACAGACTCTTGAGTGAGGGGTGGGGGGCAAATGGTGGGGGGGTGGGGAGGTAGAATACTTGGTAACAGTAGAGTGAAGTCATTGAAACGGCTAGGTGATGCAGTACAGAGAGTGCTGGGCCTGGAGTCAGGAAGACTTGAATTCAAATCCAGCCTCAGATACTAGCTGTCCAACCCTGGGCAAGTCACTTAACCTCCATCTGCCTCAGTCTCTTCAACTCCAAAATGAGTATAATGATAGCCCCTACCTTGAAAAGTTATTGTGAGAATCAAATGAGATCATATCTAGAAAGCACTCAGCACACAGTAGGTGCTTAATAAATGCTTGCTCCGTCTTTTTCTTCCCTTACTTAGCAGTGATGGTTGGAGGACGATATGCAATATACTATAAGCAGCTTGGGAGTAAGGATGATTTCATTTTTGTCTTTGTATTCCCAGTCCTTAAGCACAGCGCCCAGCATATAGTAGGTACCTAATAAAATAGTTCTTGAATTAAATTGACAGAAAATTATTTCACAGTTTTGCTAAGGGCAAAGCCTGCTTGGTTTATTTAGGTAGCTGGTGTGGTGGAGTGTGGTCGGCTGGTTTGTTTCATTGATCAGGCCCAGCTACTCCCCTAATATTTGAATTGAATGGAATCAGGCTCGTTAGTTGGAGCTGCTGTGGGGGATGGGCTTTCCTGGTCTGGAGCTTCAGTAATGGCTGGGGGCAGGGAGAGGAAGGGCCTCTGGCCTCCTTGGGTAATGTCATACCGGGCCATTCAGCTGTCCCTAAGAGTTACATTTGGATAAACTAGGGAGGAAAAGAATAATAATAGCTTTTATGTAGGGCTTATTATGTTCCAGGCACTGTGCTAAGCCCTTTACAATATCCTCATTACAACCCTAGAAAATAAGTGCTATTATCATCCCCATTTTTTATTAATTTATTTTGATTTATCAACAATCACTTCCGTAAGCTTTTGAGTTTTAAATTTTTCTCCCCCTCCCTAAGACAGCCTGTAATCTGATATAGTATTATCCCCATTTTTACAGCTGAGTTCACCAAGGCAAACAGATGTTTAGTGACATGCCCAAGGTCTCAGAGCTAATAAGTGTCTGAGGAGGCTAAATTTGAACTCAGGTCTTACTGACTCCAGGCTCAGAGCTCTGTCTGCTGTACCACCTAGCTGCCCCCTTTCCAGAGCAAGCCATGCTCAGTCCCTGCCTATTTATTACTATCCCATCCCAACATCTCTTTCTTATTTCCCCCCTAACTTCATGCCCATGAGTCTCTAATTCCAAAATGCAGACAAACTGAAGACTATTCACTAACTGACATTAAAGTTAAACTACTTAATAAAAGGGGGAAAAAATCCAAGCACCAAATAGCCCAGATGTATAAATTCAAATTCAGCACACTTTTATTAAGTGCCAATGGCCTGTTAGTAAGATAAAATACAAATTCCTCTGATTGGCATTCAAAGGCATGTTGGTTCCAGCCTGTCTTTCCAGGCTGATTTTATGTTACTCCCCGTCACACATTTGACACTCAGCCAAGCCCGCTGTATTGCTATCCCACCTCCGAGTTTTTGCCCAGGCTGTGCCCCCTGCCTGGAACATTCTCCTTCCTCACCTCCAACTTCTGAGCTCGTGGACTAGCTCTTACCTGAGGTCTTACCAGATCCTTCAGCTGCTAGTGCATCCTCTCAAAAATTTGCCTTGTATTGATGAAAACGCACATTCACTAAGTGCTGCCTATGTGCCTTGCCTTGTGCTAGGTGCTTTACAAATAATATCTCACTTGACCCTCATAATAATCCTGGGAGGTAGGTGCTATTATTATCCACATTTTACAGCTGACAAAACTGCGGCAGACAGATGTCAAGTGATTTTCCCAGGGTCAGACAGCTAATAAGTATCTGAGGCCAGATTTGAATTGAGGTCCTCCTAATTCCAGGCAGCTAGGTGTCAAAATGGATAAAGTGCCCAGCATAGAGTCAGGAAAATTCATTTTTCTGAATTCAAATTTGACCTCAAATACTTACTAGCTGTGTGACCCTGAGCAAGTCACTTCACCCTGTTTGCCTCAGTTTCCTTATGAGCTGGGGAAGGAAATGTCAAACCACTCCAGGATCTTTGCCAAGAAAACCCCAAATGGGCTAACAAAGAGTCAGCCATGACTGAACAACTTCTGAATTCCAAGCCCAGAAGTCTATCTACTGCACTAATTGCCTCTATTGATTTTGCATATAATGTATATTTATTTTGCTCAATCAATAAACATTTATTAAATGCCTACTATATGCTAGGCACCATACTAAGCACTGAGGATACAAAAAGAGGCAAGGAGCTTACAATCTAATAGGGTAGACAAATTGTAAACAAATATATACAAAGCAACCTATCTACAGGTTAAATAGGAAATGATTTAAAGAGGGAAGGGACTAGAATGAAGAGGGTTTGGGGAAGGCTTCCAGTAAAAGAAAGGATTTCAAGTGGAATGTGAAGGAAGCCAGGGAGGTCCACAGGTGGATTCCAGGCATAGAGGACAGCAAGAGAAAATGGCAGGAACTAAGAGATGGATTGTCTTGTTCATGGTCCAGTCAGGACGCCAGGGTCACTGGATCAAAGAGGACATGTGGGGAGTAAGGTGTAAGAAGACTGGAAAAGTGTGTGTGGGGGAGTTAAGAAAGGATTCAAACACAGCATTTTGTGTTCAATCCTGGAGACAATAGGGAGGGAGCCACTGGAGTTTATTGAGTAAGAAAGTGACGTGGTTGAACCTGTACTTTAAAGAAAACCACGTTGGTGGCTGAATGGAGCACCGATTGGAGTGGGGAGAAGCTTGAGGCAGGCAGACCCACCGACACGCTATTGTAATAATCAAGGCTCGAGGCGATGAGAGCCTACGCCAGAGTGATGGCAGCGTCAGAGGAGAGAAGGGGGAGCATTGGAGAGATGTTGCAAAGGTGTGAACGCCAGGCCTTGCCAACAGCTTGGATATGGGCAGAGGGTGAGAGATAGTGAGGAATCCAGGATGACTCCTAGGTGGAGGGTCTGAGGGATTGGGAGGATGGTGTTGTCCTCTAGAATAACAGGGAGGGTGGCAGCAGAGGAGGGTTTGGGGGAAAGACAATGAGTTCCACTTTAGACATATTGAGGGTAAGATGTCTACTGGACATCCAGTTTGAGATGAAGGAAAAGCAGTTGGAGGTCATCATGGAAAATGCTATCCACATCCAGAGAAAGAACTATGGAGTTTGAACGCAAATCGAAGCACACTATTTGCTATTTTTTTTTCTTCTGTTGAGTTTTGTGTCCTCTTTCTGGTGGTTCCTCCTATTAGTTCTAATTCTTACTTACATCACTAATGTGATAATATGTTTAATAGGAATGTAAATGTATAGCTTATATCAGATTGTGAGCCGTCTTGGGGAGGGTGGTGGGGAGGGAGGCGGAGAAAAATTTTAAACTCGAAAGCATATGGAAGTGATTGTTGATAAATCAAAATAAATTAATTTTAAAAAAAGATTGGAGGTCATCAGGGAGTTTTGGGTAGGAAAGGTAGGTTTGAGAATCAACATAGAGATAGTAATTCAATCCATGGGAGCTAATGAGAAACAGTGTGTATATAGAGGAAATGGCCCCGGCCAGAACCCTGAGGGGATACCTGCAGCAAGAGGGCCTGATCTGGAGGAGGATGCAGCAAAGGAGACTGAGAAGGAGCCATCAGGTAGGTAGGAGGAGAACCAGGACACTTAGAAGACAGTATCAAGGAGGAAAGGGTGGTGTTTCCCACAACAGAATGAAAACTCCCTTGGTGAGGGAACTTTGATTTTTGTTTTTATATCCACTTTGCCTAGCACTGTGCCTAGCCTGGAGTAGTTGCTTAATTATGTTTAATTAGTGATCCATTAATTGCCCCATTAAGAGTAACCTAAGTGGGAGGCCATGTGATGTCACCCTTGCCCAAACATTTTTGGAATTCTCTTTGGAATTTACCTTCAGGGCCATGTCCTGTAAGACAATTTGTCTTGTTACCTTACAGGAACACATCATTTTTTTCTGACCTGAAATAGTATTCGGTCACCTCAGGCACCAGATTTGGCTCCAAATAGCTTTTGGAGGTTTCAAAAATTAAATTCCGCCCTTATAGGTTGAAGTTATGGCATTATTGAAGGTATTCAGAAGAATGAATCTTGCACATGGAATATGCTTTAAAAGCCTTTATTGAATTACATTATCTGTACTGTTTATCTGATAGAATATAAGCCCCTGGATGGCAAGAGACTAGTTCATTTATTATTATTATTATTTGGCCTTTGTCTAGCTGCTGTTGCTATGGAGACGAGAGGCTCAGGCAGACATCCTTCTGGGGCTGTCTTCCTGACGTGTTTTGAACTTAGACTTCTGGGACTGTGCTTTGGGAGATTTCCAGAGGAAAGGATGAAAGGCCTGCCGCTCTCAGCTCTGGGGCCCTTCTTCCATCTGTCTAGTGAATGCAAGAGTGGCAGCAGCAGTGGCTGTCAAAGTCAGTCAGCCAGTCAGTCAAGAAGCATTTATTAAGCACTTACTATTTGCCAGGCACGGGCCCAAGAGATGGAAGGAAAGGCTGAGGGAGCTTGTGCTCAGATGCTCGGTTCTCTGTGTTTGACAATTGCCTGACCGCAAGACCCAGAATGGAAAACAAATGCATGAATTCTCTCCTTCTGGCTCTTTGGTCCCAGACGTCTCCAAGAACGCGGTTTCAGAGTCCATGCAGAAAAAAAAGTCCAAAGTAGGAAAAAACCAAAACACCCAACTGGTGCACTCTGGTCCCCTTCTTATCCCCGTAGCAACACAGGTGCTAGATTCCCATCCCTGGCATCTAGCACAGGGAGTGGCACAAAGTGGGCACTTAGCGAGTGTTTCTGCAATTGAATTTTGAATTGTTGAATTTCAGTGCTGGGAGAGAGGCTATGTGATACAGTAGAAAGAATGTTGTCTTTGGAGTCAGAGGGCCTGCTTGTTGAAGAAATGAATGAATGAATTGAATCGATGGCAGGCTTCAGAGGAAAAGTTAAAAAATTTCCTTGAGCAGTGGCAACTGAGCTGTAGATAGCTCACATCTGGGCCTCGAGTCAAGAGGATCTGAGTTCTAATCCAGCCTCAGACACTTACTAGCTGTGGGACCCTAGGCAAGTTACTTCACCTCCATTTCATCTGTAAAATGGGGATCATAATAGCACCTACTTCCTAGGGTTGTTATGAGGATGAAATAGTATTTGGCGAGGACTTACTTTATAAACCTTAAAGTGCTATATAAATGCTAGTTATTATTAATGAATATTAACATAATAGAATTAATGCCAACATTGTTGTTATTAATATCAACATAACATAATTAAGGTTATTAATGCTAACACAATATAATTAATATTAACACAGTCACTATTAATACTAACAATACAACTGTTATTAATAGCAATACAACATACTTAATATCAACACTATTATTAATGTTAATACAATATAATTAATATGAACACAGTCACTATTAATTAATACTAACAATACAACTGTTATTAATAGCAATATAACATACTTAATATCAACACTATTATTAATGTTAATACAATATAATTAATATGAACACAGTCACTATTAATTAATACTAACAATACAATTAATATTAATAGGTTGTTATTAATAGCAATACAACATACTTAATATCAACACTATTATTAATGTTAACACAATATAATTAATATCAACACAGTCACTATTAATACTAACAATACAACTGTTATTAATAGCAATACGACATACTTAATATCAACACTATTATTAATGTTAATACAATATAATTAATATGAACACAGTCACTATTAATTAATACTAACAATACCATTAATATTAATAGGTTGTTATTAATAGCAACACAACATACTTAATATCAACACTGTTATTAATGTTAACACAATATGATTAATATTAACATGATCATTATTAATTAATATTAACACAATACAATTAGTATGAACAGATTGTTATTAATAGCAACACAACATAATTAATATTAGCATTGTTATTATTAATATTAATGTGATATAAAGTATAACATAAATAACATTGTTATTATTATCTGGATGTATCCATTCAATGATAATACCAGAACAAGGAGGCTCTAATCCTTCCTTACTCTGCCCTATTCATTGCCATGTGGTAGGAAGGACATTGGCAAACTAGAACACACATAGAGGGGGGCAACTAGGCGGCTAGAGGACTGGAAACTATACCTCGTGAATAAGGGGGAATGTTTAGTCTGGACAAGGGAAGACTTAGGGGAAGAAGTGAATCAAAAGCCTTTTCAGTCCTGGGGGTCCCCCTTCCACTTCCATGATGACAAGGGTGAAATAGAAAAAGAGACAGAGAAGGCTAAAAATAGCACAAGTTCCGAATTAAAGCCAGAAATATTAGCTTTATAGTTTTTATGATCTATGCCAAATCTTGTTTATTGTCCATTGCCCAGTGAATTGACATACTGTTGGAAGAAATGAACCATGTTGTTGTGAATATTCTCCTTATCCATAAATGCAGAAGACAAAAAAAGGAATCGACAAGCATTTATTCAGTGTCTACTATGTGCTACTAACTCTGCTAGGTGCTGAAAAGAAATTTTTAAAAAATTTTAACAGGCCTTCTTAAAAGCATCTACTATGTGTTAAATACTTTGCAAATATCTCTTTTGATCCTCACAACAAACCCTGTGAGATAGGTATTATTATCCCCATTGGGAGTAATAATAAAGAATGAGGTATTATTACCACCATTATGCACATGAAGATACTGAGGCAGATAGAAGTTAAGTTACGTGCCCAGGTTCATATCACTAGTAAGTGGATTTGAACTCAGACCTTCCTGACTCCGAGTCCAGGGCTCAATCCACTGTGTCACCTAGTAGCCTAGAAGCAAAAACCGTGTAGAATATTCAAATGCTTCATGCAGGAATATCATTAGTCTAATTCAGTGGCTCAGTGGATAAGAACTTTGGCCTCAGTTTCTTCATCTGTAAAATCAGGTAAATAGCACCTCACAGGGCTGTTGCAAGGATCAGATGAGATGACATTTGGACATAGTTTTACAAACCGTAAATTGCTATATAAATCCTAGTTATTATTATTCAACAAGAGAAGCAGAAGGTGAGCGCTAAACAGAATCATACACACAAAAAATGGCAAACCTTATCTTAGTCAAACCAAGAAGCATTTGTTAATTAAATGCTAGACACTGTGCTAAGCACTTAAGAAAGACATAAATCCCTGCCCTCGGGGAGCTTACATTCTAATGAGAGGAGACAATACATATAAGGAAACTGAGAAGGAGAGTGTATATAAGGGAGGAAGAGATGATAGTACATTTCAGGGGGCAGGGGGTGCACTGAAGTATTGTAAAGAAAGTCCTTGAGAGTCCAGATGGCAGCCTGGAAAGGAGTGAAGGCCTGTTGTCCTCCTGAAGTCCTGGATGTCCTCCTTACAATGGAGGTTCTGGGAGGAATCAGCCAATCAGAGGGAGAGGCCATGGGCAGAGGTTACTTCTAATGTATCAAGTCCAGGGTAGAGTGAACTTTCAGGGTAAAGAGGTTTCGAGGGACATTTCTTAGAGAAACAGCTGACTTACCTGGTTACTGATGGATTACCTGGTTATTGAATTATAGCAGCATCAGCTATATGTGTGCACCTGTTTGTGAGATCAAAGGTCAAAGTTAATTTCAAATGAGAACAAGGTTTCTTAACCTGGCACTTAACCTGGCAACTGTATTGCAATATAATTGATGTCCCTTGCAATTTTAAGTGTCTTTTATATGTTTGAAAAATGTTCTGACAGTGGGTCTGTAGGTTTCACCAGGCTGCCAAAGGGGTACATGACACAAAACAGGGTGAGAAGATTAAAAGAATAACCTGAATACAATCATACTTACCTGTTTGGGTAATGCTGCCCCTCCCCCACAATGGAATAAGTAAAGGTACTGATTTTGATGATAACCACTTTCTGGCAAAGCAATCACCACAATGAGGGAGCCAGGAGAGATTAGGAACTTCCTTCATCAGCAAACACTTGATTTTCTTTTCTTTTCTTTTTTAGGCAATTGGGGTTAAGTGACTTGCCCAAGGTCACACAGCTAATAAGTGTCTAGTGTTTGATCTGAGGTCGGATTTGAACTCAGGTCCTCCTAACTTCAGGGCCGGTGCTCTACCCACTGCACCACCTAGTTGCCTGTAACACTTGATTTTTTTGCTAAGCAGAGACCCATTAACCAAGGACAGCACCAGTTAAAAATATTGTTGTTGTTTTTCAGTCGTTTCAGTCCCGTCCGACTCTTTGTGACCCACTGAGGTTTTCTTGGCAAAAAGAATGGAGTGGTCATTTTCATCTCCATTTTCCTCCCCCAGTTCATTTTACAGATGAGGAAACTGAGGCAAACAGGGTGAAGAGGCTTGCCCAGGGTCACACAGCTAGTAAGTGTCTGAGGCTGGATTTGAACTCAAGAAGAGGAGATTTCCTGACTCCAACTCTATCCACTGCACCACCTAGCTGCCTCCAGTTAAAAATATATTCATTTGTTAAACACTATATAGAAAGATGGTGGAAGATCACAAGTCATATTGCTTTAGAAAATAACCAAAGGGGCAGCTAGGCGGTGCAGTGGATAGAGCACCTGCCCTGGAGTCAGGAGGACCTGAGTTCAAATGTGGCCTCAGACATTTGACCCTTACTAGCTGTGTGACCCTGGGCAAGTCACTTAACCCCAATTGCTTTGCCAAAAAAAATAATTAGCTGTAGAGAGGAAAACAGTCTACAGAATGAAAGCAGAAATGAGACCCATACAAGTTATATCATCTCAAAAGCATCAATGAATGAGAGCATCAGGATAACAAATGGACAGAAAAGGGAACAGATTTGCCAACATTTCTATGATTACCTTACCTTTATTTTCATCATTTATGAATATAGAACCACTACATTTGAACCATAACACTTCAACCTCCAATGTAGAAAAGACACATAAGGAAATTGGGAAGAATGTCTAGATCAGAACAAGTATACAGAGAGGAAATCCATGCTGGAAGCATCAGTGAGATCCACCTCAGGGTGCCTTTAAAACATAGTTTCTTAAAAGCTATGCCAACAATCATAGCACTGTTGGGGTAATTGCTCCGTCAAAACTACAGCTGAGAACCTCTACCAACGTATCTCCATATGCCAATGTGACTTATGAAAAGTCTAAGAGACTTTTCTGGGTAATGACTCATTTTATTAATTATGGCTAGTAAATAATTAATAAAAGGATGATCATTTGGCTTTCTCTTGTAAACCAAAGATCCTTCATGGAGGCCTCTTGATGCTTATATACCAGACCTGCACAACTTGGCAGGAGGTAGGGGGCCAAAATTAAAATAGGCTAAACTTCTTCAGACCACAGATAGGTTTTTTTGTGGTTCACTTTCCAAGTAAAGGTGACTAGAGCTAGACTGACGATGGTTGGTTGCCGTGGGTCACATAACAAACAGGAGAGAGGGCACAGTGGCAACCCACCCACCTAGTTACGTGATGGGCACAATAGGGGCTAGTGGAAGGTGGGTTAAGTGGGGCATGGACAAAGCACTCGTTACATCTTTACTTTCTTTTACATCTTCTACATTTTTTGTGGGCTGCCCAAAATCCTTTGGTGGGCTGTAAACGGCCCATGGGCCATATGTTGTACAGGCCTATTATATACCATAGGAAGAGTGGGTATTCCGGACAGATGGGAATCAATTCTGATTGGTTAACAGTTAATGAGTATTAATTATAATGAGAGGTGGGCCTATCCTAATGAGAGGCTAGGTATGTGACTCTGATAATGTCACTTATAGACAAGGAGAGATTCACCTTAAGTCAGATTACACCCTCCTCAGGGGCAATCTATACAAAAAGACCTTTCTTCCACCCAGTCAGTGAATGGTGGATGATGATGGTGGGTTAAGAACTCTACCAGGAATAACAAATATTATCTTATTTGATCTTCTCAACTCTGAGAGGTGGATGCTATTATTATCCGCATTTCACAGATGAGGAAACTGAGGCCAAAAGGAGTTAACTGACTTCCCTCCCTTCCCCCTCCTCACTTCTGCCTTCCCTGGCTTCCTTCAAGTCTCAGCTCAAATATCATTTTTTGGCAGGAAGTGTGGTAGGTGATGGTGGGTTAAGAATTCCACCTGGGGGCAGCTAGGTGGCACAGTGGATAGAGCACTGGCCCTGGAGTCAGGAGGACCTGAGTTCAAATCCGGCCCAGACACATAATGCTCAACAGCTCTGTGACCCTGGGCAAGTCACTTAACTCCAATTACCTCACCAAAAAAAAAAAAAAGAATTTCAACTAGATGAGATTTTCCTCCTAAGGTGTTCTGGTTGATCTGGACAAGAAGCATGTACCCAGAAGATGTGGGCAGTCTCATTTATCAGCAATGTCCTTTACAAGAGCTGGCTGAATAATCTACAGGGATTTATTTCTGAATGAGGAAATATTAAGGGGAAAAAAAAACCTGGATTCCCCCACCCCCAATATTAATTGGTTATTACTATAAGAGAGAAATTATAATTTCTCTCACCAGACCAAACCAGTTGACCTGATATTTCAAAGAAAGGGGCATTTAATTAAACGGGATAGCACATTAATTAAAAAGGAGACATTTCTCACGGACAAAGGAACATACTATCTCAGATTTCCATGCGCCGGTAGGAGAGGAGATGCTCCCAAATCCATCTCCCAGCTGAAACATCTCTCATGGCTTCCTTGGGTCAGTTTCTCAGAAGTCCATTATGCCTCACTAATGCATGCTGGGCATCACTATAGGTCCATGAAGCTTCCATAGGAAACTGCTTCTCTGGCAAGGAGATGCTGCTGCCTTCTGCTGTGTTTCTTCCTTCACTTCTGAAACATCTTTTTTTCTGGGAGGGGGTGTTATCTTTTTTAAGAGACTGCTCATTCCTACAGTAGGGCTAAGTGGTTAGAATCTCAGACTTGGAGTCAGGAAAAGCTGCATTTAAGTCTAGCCTCAGATACTTATTAGCTATGTGACCCTGGGCAAATCACTTAGCTTCTCGGAGATAATATTTGTAAAGTTCTTAGCACAGTGCTTGACACCTAGTAGGTGCCATATAAATATTTATTATTATTATTATTATTGTTGTTTTAAGAGGTAGGAGGTAGAGCTGGTGACCTTTACCCTACGTTCCCAGATAACTATCCTCCTTACTCATGATGGAGGCAGTGGACACAGTGGAAAAGATGCTGAATTTGGAGACAGAGACCCTGAATTCAAATCCAGACTCTGCCCCTTAATGCCATTGTGACTTTGAGAAGGTCACTCAACCTCTGGGTGTCTCAGTTTTGTCATCCGGTGGCACACTGGAAAGAGTCCTGGACCTAGAGTGAGGAAGTCCTGAGTTCAAATCCAGTCACCATCACTAAGTCACCTAATCTCTTTTAGCTTCGGTTTCCTCAATTGTAAAAAGCAGCTACCTCCCGGGGTTGTTACAAGGATGGAGTGAAATAATATTTGTGGAAGTCCTTAGCACAGCTGCTGACACGTAGTAGGGGCTTGATAGATGTTTGTTTCCTTCCCTTCCCTTCCTCTTCCCCCTTTCAGCTTGAGATCTATGAAACTATCATTGCTCAAAAGAAATCAGGCTTTCGGCGCATACAGAAAAGCCCAAATGGATATAAAATGCATATTGTCCAGACGAGGACATGCAGCTGGCTGCCTGTCGCGTGGAGGGATCCGTAATACTGTCTATGTAGGCCAGGCGCTGCAGGTGGGGGGATGATGAGCCGGGCCCCAGCACTGAATAGAAAGAACAGAGTAGGCTGAATTTCATTTGGAAAATTGTGAAGTGCTTTTAATGATCCCGAGTGGCCGCCCAGCACAGAAACCCATCTTTATAAAACCAGGGCTTTAGGATGCTGTGTGGCGATGAATATTAGAACACCACAGCCCCCACCTTCTGTAGAAAGCCTTTGCTGATCCACCTTAATGCTAAAGCCTTCCACCCGCCCCGAGATGCTCCCTGATTTTTCTTCTCTGCATCTTATTTGTATATAATTGTTTACGTGCTGTTTCCCCTATTAGACTGGGAGATCCTTGAGAATGGGAACTATATAAATATAGTTAAATATAAATAGTTAAATAGTATATATATAGTATTTATATAGTATATAAATAGTATAAATATAAATAGTTAAGGGGCAGAGTCTGAATTTGAATTCAGGGTCTCTGTCTCCAAATTCAGCATCTTTTCCACCATGTCCACTGCCTCCATCATGAGTAAGTGCTGTACCTAGCACTTAGCATAGTGTCTAGTACAGGCGTGGAGAACCTGTGGCTTCGAGGCCACATGTGGCCCTCTAGGTCCTCGAGTGTGGCCCTTTGACTGAATCCTTGTCAAAGAGCCTCACTCGAGGACCTAGAGGGCCACATGTGGCCTTGAGGTCCCAGGTTCCCTACCCCTGGGTACATGGTAGGCACTTGATAAGTTGACTTGACTTGACCCTGAGACTCTTAAGTAGCAAGTAACCCAAAGGCCAATGAAGAGAACATAAGGTCATAAGTAAATTGTGGCATGTTTCCAACAATGAGCTAGCTAGCTAGAACATTTACTGAGTGTTTATACTATGGGCCAGGTACTGTGCTAAGTGTTAGGCATACAAATATAAACAGATCAGATGGCTGCTAGCCTCAAGGGGCTTACATTCTAATGGAGGGAGACACTTCCAGGAGCTAAGGTGGCAGAGTAAGCAGTAAACCGTCGCAACTCTCGCATATTTACCTCCAAACAACCATAAAATAGAGCCCCAAAATAGACCCTGAAATAGCAGAACCAGCAAAAAAAAAATGGAGCGAAACAATCTCTCAGCCCAAGAAACTTGAAGGATTATCAAGCAAGGTCTGTCTCACTCTGGTGAAAGTGCCACTCAGGATAGGAAGCAACCCAGCAAGCCAGCAGCAAGGCCCACCTCAGCAAAGCAGTGGGATATCCTGAGCCCCAGTGTGGCGGAGCAGGCAAATGCCAACACCAGGCCTCCGCCACATGCCTTAGTATAACCAGGTTAACTGGCAGACTGCAGCTCTGAGAACCACCTCGTGCACAGCCCCAGGCAAACAGGCTGTCTCCAGCAGACAGACCCCCTGTGCTTCAGCACAGCCCCGGGGCAAATAAGTAGACACCTACCCTATGGGTGCCTAAGCAAACAAGCCAGCATCCCCTGCCACCCCCTGCGCCATGCTTCATCAAATCCACCAGTAAACAGGCAGCCTCCTGAACCCTGACCACTTCACGCTTCAGCGTAGCCACCGGGAACTGCAGAAGCACCCCACCGGGCCTCAGCACGCGCCAAACACTACCACTAGGGCCCCAGCTCAGCACCAGGCAAGCTGCCAGACCCCTATGGCCTCTGGCAGTGCCAGCCAACCCCCACTCCATACTCTCAGCGCAGCACCAGGCATAAGGATCTCGCATCATCAGTGCAGCATTAGGTAAATAGCTGGGGGAGCAGCTAGGTGGTACAGTGGATAGAACACCTGCCCTGAAGTCAGGAGGACCTGAGTTCAAATCTGGCCTCAGACCCAACACTTGACACTTATTAGCTGTGTGACCCTGGGCAAGTCACTGAACCCCAATTGCCTAAAACAAAAAAGCTAAATAGCTAGGGCCTGCAGCCACTAGCACAAGAAGCTGGAGACGGTGCTCCTGCCCCCCTGGGAGTAGAGCTCAAACTTAAAAGAAAGGAAAAAGGCCAAAAAAAAAAAGAAGAAGAAGATGAGCAGAAGACCACAAAAAAAGAACCTGACCGTAGAAAGCTATTGTGGTGACAAGGAAGACGGAGACACAGATTTAGAAAAGGACAACAGTGTCAAAATACCTCTGGGCAAAACCCCACAGAAAAATAGGAAGGGACTCAAGCCCAGAAAGATCTTGTGGAAGAGCTCAAAAAGAAGCTTTAAAATCATATAAGAGAGATAGAAGAAACTTTGGGAAAAGAAATGAGAGGGATGCAAGAGAATTATGAAAAAAGAGTCAACAGCTTGGAAAGCATTCTAATGGAGGAAGCTAAACGTAATAATTAAGAGCAGTTCTATGGAGAAGGGGCCTACCATCTAGGCCAACAACAACATCACATGCCATGAATGGGTATGTAAATCTAATATCCACAGGAATAGCACTGCCCCTCAGACCGTAGGCTCTTCTTCTAGCTTAGTCACCATAGCCACTGTCCAGGGGAATAATCCCTGTGGGAAAAGGGTATACCATCACTACCATTACCTATCCCAACTTGGAAACGTAGGGCTCTTAAGACCAGGAACTAGGGGGAGCAACAGCTTCCGTGTGCTGCCCCCCAAGCCCTAGTATCAGCCCTGCTTTCAGGCTGCCCAGACAGTCATCCTCTGGGGAAGAAATCTTTGTGGAGACGATGCAGCTCCGGCCTACCTCCTCAGCAGCTATGGCTACTGAATACACTGAAAAGAAAGTCTACATACCAGAGTTCTTGGTACCATCAAGCAGTTCAACCTCAGAAATGATGTGGTTTTATTAATGGAAATGTTGCTAGAGAAGATGCATTGCTATCTGTCTTGTCGTTTCACCCTAAAGACCATGGGGCCTTTTCCTCTGACTTACAGCTGAACCCCGCTACACATGTTGTCTCCCCCATGGGGGTTCTTAACTATTTTTTGTGTCCTGGATGCTGTGGCGGTCTGTTAAGCTCATAGACCTCTTCTCAGAATAATTTATTTAGACGTAGAAAATAAAATAGACAGAATTCTAAGAAAAACCAATTATATTGAAATGGAATTACAATTTTTTTTTGAAATTAAGTTCACAAAACCCCGTGTTTTGTTTTTTGAGAATGGATCTCTGTATCTTGCCCAGATTAGACGTGTATCAGCCACTGATTGGCCTGATCCCAATTCTGATTGGTACAGAAGCTTTAATCTACTCAGATTTTCTGACCCGAGCCAATTTGCCACTCATTAGGGAACCTGGTGATTCACCACTCCCTGTGGAAGGAAGGGCTTCTCATATCAGTGCCGGACTTAGTGGAGACTGCAGTCCGTTTTACCTGCTGAGAGCTCCCAGACTCAAGTGACCTGCTGGTCCTGGCTTCCCCAGCAGCAGAGACCAAAGACAAGCTCCATCATTCCCAGCCTAGAACCCAGGTTGAGAACCTCTGCTCCCTGTCGGATCCATGGCGGAGAGTGGACAAAAATCACCCAGTCTGAGAAGTCATAAACGAACTTCAAGTCTGTAGTGGAGTAAATTCCTACACACATAATAATAGTACCTACCTCTCAGGGTTGTTGTGAAGATAAAATGAGATATTTGTAAAGCTGTTTACAAACCTTAAAGTGCTATATAATAGTAATAATAACGATAATAGTAATGGTAATAATAACTAACATTTATATAGGGCAGTGCCATAGTGCACAGAGTGCTGGGCCTGAAGGCAGGAAGACATCTTCCGAAGTTCAAATCTGACCTCAGACACTTACTAGCTGTGTGACCCTGGGCAAGTCACTTCACCCTGTGCACCTCGATTTCCTCATCTATAAAATGAGCTGGGGGAGGAAATTGCAAACCACTCCAGCATCTTTGCCAAGAAAACCCCAAATGGGGTCGCAGAGAGTCAGGCATGACTGAAAAATGATTGAACAACAAGACCATTTATATAGTGCATAGCACAGCGGCAGGACCTGTGCTAAGCACTTTACAATCATTATCTCATTTGGTCTTGACAAGAATCCTGCAAAGTGGTGGCTATTATTATCCCAATTATGTAGATAAGATAACTGAGGCAAATGCCCAGGATCACATAGTTAGTCTGAAGCCCGATTTGAATGCAGATCTTCCTGAGTCCTAGCCTGGTGCTGTATCCACTGCACCACCTAGGCACTGTATGAACACATTATTATTATTATTAATCCATTAAAATCTTGACATATACAATCATGTGGAAAAACTTTATTCTTCTTGGGCCAGAAGACAGCACTAGGACCCATCAGTCCTATTTCAGAGTGATGACAGTCTGAAGGTAGTGAGCCCACTAGGATCCTTGAGCCCAGGAGCACATCAGGGTTCCATAGGGTGACCACTGCTATGAAATGAGAGCCCCGGTCCTCTCTATCCACCTACCAGTTCACAATCCTGGGGCTACACAGCCATCTTGGATTTTAGACCTGGTCCCACCTGGTGGATCACCTGGGCACTGAGGCATCCATAGTTGTCCATGTCACTCACCAGCACAGGGCACGCCTCTGTGGACTGATGGGTTCAGATCTCATCTCTGACAAATACTGGTTGTGTGACCTGGGCAAGTTCCCCAGGCAGCTAAGACTATACATTGCAGAAATAGTAGGGGAAGTGTCTCCCTACACAGATGAAATTGTAGGTCAAATCAAAAAGGGAGAAATTGTTAGGAAGCTTTTACTTATTTAGCACAGAAACCTAGCTCTCTGCATCTTGGAATCACAGAATCTGAAAGTTGGGAGGGACCTCAGAGGTTGTCCATTACAGCCTTACCTGGACAGGAACCCTCTCTTCCTCAGCATTCTTCTCTTAACATCCAGGTCTACTGTGATCATGTGGGTCTAGGCTCTCAGCCCTCCATGCCTGGGTTAGGACAGTTGTTTCCTGTCTTCTCTACTGGAGACTCCAACTACCACTTTGGGGTCACAAATGTAGTCACAAATGTAAAAAGCAACGAAGAAAAATAAGGTAGATTAAACTTAAAAGCTGTCCATAATTGTTCTTCTCCAGAAGAAAAAATCTACCTTATTAGCATCTTCCTCATTACTTTCTTAAGTCTGGCTGATAAACAAGAGGACATATCCAGCCCTGATTTGCAACCTTTGCCAATTTCAGAGGTGTGAATAGTCCCGCTGCAAATTTAACAACTGGCTCTCACAAACCATTTCGAGCTGGCTCCAGCACATTTCACTCTCTATCTCCCATTTTGCTGGAAGCCCACACCAGTTTTAGAAAGCAATAATCGTCAGGACGAGAGTCACTGATGCATTGTGGATGAAGAGCTGGGGAAGTACTTTATCAGGAGTTCCCTACACTGGAGAGCTGGTTGTTAAATATTTACCAGCATACCTTTGACCACATCACTAGCCATCTTAAAACAGAGGATGACTGATCACTTGGGGATTTTTCAGAGGGAATTCCCATCTAGGTATGGGCTGCAAAGTGGGAAAGAGTGTTTTCACCTAGGTTCAAATTTCCCCTCTGATGCTGTGGGTTTTTTTTTTTTTTGACAAATCACTTGACCTCCTGAGCTTCAGTTTCCTCATCTCTAAAATGGGAGGTTGAACTAGATTGCCTCTGAAGTCTAGCTGTAAGTCTCCAAGGCCGGGGAAATGGGTGCTACCAGTCCCTTCTAACTCTGGTTTTTGTTTTGTTTTGTTTTTTTGGCTAGGCAATGGAGTTAAATGACTTGCCCAGAGTCACACAGCCAGTAAGGCCAGACTTGAACTCCTAACTCCAGGGCAGATGCCCTATCCACTGTGCCACCTAACTGCCCCCTCTTCTAACTCTGAGATTCCAAGATTACCTTGTCTGTTTGTTATAAACAAGTCATATAACTTTATCGTTGACCTCTGATGATAACAACCCTAATCGGCCTCTCTGCTGGCAATCTCTCCTCTTGACGACAGTCTTCCTCGCCTTCCCTAATTTTTCTTGTACTTGTTATAAGTGTAAAGCTCCCAAAGGCAGAAACCATATCCTATCTGCCCAATCCCAGTACTGGGCATGTAGTCAATTCTGAGAGCTGATAGGGAAGTGAGAAGGCAGGACTTCAGTGACTCGCTATTATCTGTGCCATCAAATCCAAATTCCTCAGCCTGGCTCCATTTTTCTCCCTTTTCACCTCACCAACCTTATTTCCCCCACCAACGCTGACTCTCAGCCCTCCGTATAATTTGCTTCTTTCCCTCCCTTTATCTTTACACATTCCGTGGAATGCCCCTCTCCTCTTCCCTTTTTTTAACCAGACCTGAGATTTCAATGGCATAGGAAACTCCCAAGAAATACCCTCTACCAATCCAAATTGGTACATGCTTTGCATTTTTTTTTTTTGGTGATAGAGAGTTGCTTGGATTTCAGAGAAGTGACTTGATAGAATTGCACACACAGTATGCATCAGGAATGGGACTGGTACCTTGACTCCAACACTAGCCTTCCACTTATGATTCCAGGCTGCCTCTCATCACCTAGTCTTTCTCTTCCTCAGAATGATTAAGTGTGTATCAATTTGTATAATGTCTATTCAGAGAGAAGGCTGAGGAAACAAAGGGGGGGGGAGAGACAGAGATGAGAGAGAGAGAGAGAGAGAGAGAGAGAGAGAGAGAGAGAGATTAAAGAGAAAGGAGGGGGAGGGGGAGAGAGGAGGAGAGAGAGAGAGAGATGGAGAGAGAGAGAGGGAGAGAGAGAGGGAGGGAGGGAGAGAGAGACAGAGAGAGAAAAAGAGACAGAGACAGAAACAGAGAGAGAGAGAGAGAGAGAGAGAGAGAGAGAGAGAGAGAGAGAGACAGAATATCAAATATTTACTATATGCCTGAGCATACAAATACAAAAAAGACAAGTTGGTCTCAACTCTCAAAAAGCTTACATTCTAATAGAGGAAGACAGAATATAAAGAAGAGCTGGGAAGTGGGAGAGGGGGAGAATCCCCACACAGAGGCAAAGCTGCTGAGGAGATGGAGCAATTCTGAGAGTAAGATGAACTGGGAACATGGGGGGACTATGGCTCAGACCTCTGAAGAAATGGCTGTCTCTGAGTCAGAAGCTCACCAGTCAGGAGAGCAGGCCCCACGGCCGGAGTCATCCTGAGGTGGGCAGAACTACTGAGAAGGTGGAGCAGGCAGGAGATGGAGTTGAGTTGGGATTGAGTTTGGACTATAAGCTTCATGAATGTGGGGGTCTTTTGTTCTCTAAATTTCATACCTTACCCAGTGTCTGGTATAGTGCTTCATACTTAGAATGAACTTAATAAATGCTTGTGGAATTGAATTTTTATATTGCTTTGTAATTGCATTTTGACTTAACTCTGTTTGCCTCCGTTTCCTCATCTGTTAAATGAGTTGCAGAAGGAAATGGAAAATTACTCTAGTATCTTTGCCAAGAAAACCCCAAATGGGGTCATGAAGAGTCAGACATGGCTGAAATGACTCAGCCACAAAAATTGCTTTTTCATCCTTTCAGAATAAGTTATTTTAATCTAGTGCTTTGGGGCAGGTAGGTGACACCATGGAGAGAGGGCAGGGCCTGAAGTGAAGAAGACCCATCTTCCTGAATTCAACTCCAGCCTCACACACTTACTAGATGTGTGACCCTGGGCAAGTCACTTTACCCTGTTAGCCTCAGTTTCCTCATCTGTAAAATGAGCTGGAGAAGGAAATGGCAAACCACTCCAGCATCTTTGCCAAGAAAACCCCAAATGGGGTCATGGAGAGTCAGACATGATTAAAAAACAACTGAAAAACTCTCACTTCTCTATCAGCCTATCAACACTGATTACATGCCCAGCACCATTAGTGGATAGATGGGATATGACAGCTAGGAAGTCTCTGAGGCTGGATTTGAACTCTGGAATATGAGTCTTCCTGACTCCAGGCCCAGCCCTCTTTCCATGGTGCTACCTACCTGCCCTAAAGCACTAGAGAAAAATGATTTATTTTGAAAGGATCAAAACACAGTTTTTGTCATTGAGTCATTTCAGTCACGTCCACCTCTTTATGACCTCTTTTGGGGATTTTTTTGGCAAAGATACTGGAGTGGTTTGCCATTTCCTTCTCCAGCTCGTCTTACAGATGAGGAAACTAAAGCAAATAGGGTTAAGTGACTTGCCCAGGGTCACACAGCTAGCAAGTGTGCAAGGCCAGATTTGAACTCAGGAAGAGGAGTCTTTCTGACTCCAATCCAGGCACTCCATCCATGCACCATCTGGCTGCTCAGTGCAAGGAAAGGATCTAACTAAGGAGGCAGAGTGAAGCCAGGGATGTTTGATTACCCACCTAGACCATTGCCCATTGAAGAAAGCATTGGATTTGGGGCTGAGAACCTGGCTGTGAGTCATAGCTTTGTGTCTCCCTCCCTGTCTGATCTGGGCCTTTCCTCACTTGTGAAATAAGGGAGTTGGGTTACATGGTCTCTGCCCTCCCAACTTTAAATCAATGATCCTGAGCTCCTACGAACCACCAGTTGGGTTCAACATTTAGCAATGTCTCAGCGTGAGCCCCAGTGACGCCCGACGCCTTGGGGCTTTGGCTGCAAGAAGGTAGTTTCCTGACTTTACCCCACACCAACTTACTTATCAGCAGTGCACATTCAGGGTAGCTCCCTGAGCCATCATGATTCTGACCATGGCCAAGGAGAGTCATAGAGAAGCAAAGTCTTGCAGCAAAGGTAATCAAAGGTACTGGATCATAGGATTATTGCGGTCATAGGTTTTGAGCTGGGAGGGGCCTTACAAATGATTACTAAGCAATAGCTCGTATTTATAGAGACCTTTGAGGTTTATAGCCTGCTTTCCTCATAACAACCCAATGAGTTAATCAGTGTAAGTATTCTTATCCACCCATGTCCCCAGATGAGAGGAAGGTGTGGTGTAGTGCATAGAGGACAGGCCTGGGAGTTGGGATAATAATAATATTAACAACAATGACGACAACTATAATGATAGCCAAAATTTGGATAGAAATTTAAGGTTTGCAAAGCACTTTACAAACATCTCGTTTTATCCTTATAACAGGGCAGCGGATAGAATGCTGGACCTGGAGTCAGGAAGACTTGAGTTCAAATCCAGCCTCAAACTCTTATTAGCTGTGTGATCCTGGGCAAGTGACTTAACCCTGTTTCCCTCTGTTTCCTCATCTGCCAAATGGGCTAGAGAAGGAAATGCAGAATCACTCTAGTATCTTTGCCAAGAAAAACCCAAAAAGGGGTCATGAAGAGGCCATAATAACAGAAAAATGACTAAACAACAACAGTCTTTAGAATAACCCTGGGAGGTAGGGGCTATTATTATCCTCATTTCATAGATGAAGAAACTGAGGCAAAGAACATTTAAGTGACTTGCTGCTGATCCCACAGCTAGTAAGTGTCTGAGGTAAGATTTGCACTCAAGTCTTCTTGACTCCAGGTTCAACTCTCTATCCATTGTACTGCCTCAAATGACAAAGAGGCAACCTTATCCACTGTGCCAGCTAGGATGACCTGGGTTCAATTCCTGCCTCAAGTGCTACATAGTGGCTGTTCAACCTTGAACAAGTTTCTTAACTTCTCAGGGCCCCCACGCAATTCTGACTATAAGTTGTGGAGCAGCAACTCATCCGTGTTGATGTGCGTGTGTGATTTGTCCTTCATTCTTGAAGAGTACCATGACATCAGAGGGATGATGACATGACGTGCAATTGACTTTGTTTTGAGTGACGGAGGGCTGGGCAAAGTCACCAGCCTCACTTTCTCCTCCAGAGCCATCTGGGTCCGGTGGCCAGATATTGATCAAGACGACCCGGGATGGCCCAAGATGCAGATCTGTGTTGATAGATCACTGACAAAATCATGGATCTACACTCTCTGTCTCTGTCTGTCTGTCTGTCTGTCTCTCATACACACATACACGTTCATCTGTGTACATGTAACCCCCTGAGGCCAAAGATCAGGTTTGTTTGTCTTCATATCCCCAGAGCCTAGAAGAATATATTGAAATGTTTGTGGAATTGAATGTTTGTTATTGTTTTTCTTTTTCTTTTTTTCTTTCTTTTTTTTGGATGTAATAGTATTCTATTTTTTTCCAATTACATGTAAACATAGTTTTCAACATTCATTTTTGTAACATTTTGAGTTCCAAATTTTTCTCCATCCTTCCCTTCCCTCTCCCCTCCCCAAGATAGCAAGCAATCTGCTATAGGTTATACATGTACAATCATGTTAAACATATTTCCACATTAGTCATGTTGTGAAAAAAGAATCAGAACGAAAGGGGAAAACCATGAGAAAGAAAAAACAAAAAACAAAAAAAACCAAGTGAAAATAGAATGCTTTGAACTGCATTCAGACTCCATAGTTCCTTCTCTGGATGTGAACAGCATTTTCCATCATGAGCCTTTTGGAACTGTCTTGGATCATTGTATTGCTGGAAAGAGCTAAGTCTATCAGAGTTGATCTTCACTCAGCTCACTTCACTCAGCATCAGTTCATGTTAAGTCTTTCCAGGTTTTTCTGAAATCTGCGTGCTCATCATTTCTTATAGCACAATAGTATTCCATTACATTCATATATCACAACTTGTTCAGCCATTCCCCAGTTGATGGGCATCCTCTCAATTTCTAATTCTTTGCCACCACAGAAGAGCTGCTATAAATATTTTTGTACATATGGGTCCTTTCCCCTTTTTTTATGACCTCTTTGGGATACAGACCTAGTAGTAATATTGCTGGATCAAAGGGTCACAGTTTTATAGCCCTTTGTGCATAGTTCCAAATTGCTCTCCAGAATGGTTGGAACAGTTCACAACTCCACCAACAATGAATTAGTGTTCCAATTTTCCCACATCTTCTCCAACATTTATCATTTTCCTTTTCTGTCATATTAGCTAATCTGATAGGTGTGATGTGGTACCTCAGACTTGTTTTGATTTGCATTTCTCTAATCAATAGTGAGTTAGAGCATTTTTTCATATGACTATAAATAGCTTTAATTTCTTCATCTAAAAATTGCATGTTCACATCCTTTGACTATTTCTCAATTGGGGAATGATCTGTTGAATGTTTGTTGTTGAATCCCTATTCTGGAGATGAGGAAGCTGAGGTTCAGAAAGGAATGTGCCAAGAATTAACGCATAGTAAGCTCTTTAATAAGGGCTTGTGGATTGATCGACTGATAACAGAACTCTGCTTTGTAGATGATTCTCACTGGCCCTCTCAGCCACTCTGGATACCTCTCGCCATCATCCTGAATTCAAGTCTCTTCTTGGTCCTGGGCCTTTTTGTTTGATTCCCAAGAAATCTAAAGTCTCCGAGCAAAGTGTCAGACTGAGAATCAGGAGATCTGGATTCAATTCAATCCAATTACGTTTACTAAGCATTTAGTTATTACAGTAGGATTTATTAAGTGCTCTCTCTGTGCCAGACACTATGGTAGGCCCTGGCAATGCAAAGGAAAAAAACAACAACAATGAAATAGTCTCTGCCCTCAAGGGATTTCTGTTCTGCTGGGGTGGGGAAGGGTGCATATATCATATACATAGTTAAGTAAATACAGAGTATGTACAATACATATATACAAGTAAGAAAATTTATGAAATGTATGCAAAATATTTTAAAGGGATTTCAAGGCAACAAACAAAGATCTGACTTCAATTCCAGCCTCAGATACTTACTAGCTGTATAACCCTGGCTACAGATACTATACTAGCTGTATAGCACTTCTGTTCGACTCAGTTTCCTCAACTGTAAAATGGGATTGATGATATCACCTACCTCCCAGGGTTGTTGTGAGAATAAAATGAGATAATATATTTTCAAAGTGCTTAGCACTTTAGGGGCAGCTGGGTGGCCCAGTGGATAGAATGCCAGGCCTGGAGTCAGAAAGATTCATTTTCTTGAATTCAAATCCAGCCTCAGACACTTACCAGCTATGTGACCTTAGATAAATCCCTTCCTTTCCCAGGGCCTCAGTTTCCTCATCCATAGTAAGGAGATAATAACATGTATACCACCTACTGTATATATTTCATAGAACAGCAGTAAGCAGTCTCACAGAAGGTAAAATGCTTTGTAAAAATGTATAAACGCACATGCATATAAAAGCTATTATTGCTTCAGTCGCTTGGTTAGGGCCCGGGGGTGAGGAACCTGCTCTAGGCCTTCTTCCACAGTTGCCTGAGAAGTCAATAAGCATTTATTAAGCCCTTACTATGGGCCAAGCACTGTGATAAATGTTAGGGTCAAAGACAGGCAAAAAGCAATCCGGGGTGTTCTGAGCCTGCTGAAGAGGTGTTGCTCTTCTGCCTCCCCGCCGATCCCTTCATCTCACATCTCCTCTTGGTTTTCTGGGGCCTCTGCCTCCCTCTCACCTTTTTTACAGCTCTGGAGATTTGGCCACCTTGAGATTTGCTGTGCTGAGCCCCAAAGAACACTCTCTGGCTCTGGCTCTAGCTCTCTCCCTCCCTCCCTCCATCCCTCCCTCCCTCCATCCCTCTCTCTTCTCCTCTTCCTCTCTCCTATTCTCTTTCTCTCTTTCCCCTTTCTCTCACTGTCTCTCTCTGTTTCTTCCTCCCTCTCCCTCCTTTTCTCTCCCCTTTGCTCTCCCTTTCCTCTTGCTCTCTCTTTCCCTCTTTCTCTCCTTCTATCACTCCTCTTTCTCTCTCTCTCCCTTTCTCTCTTCTTCTTCTTCTTCTTCTTCTTCTCTTCTTCTTCTTCTTCTTCTTCTTCTTCTTCTTCTTCTTCTTCTTCTTCTTCTTCTCCTCCTCCTCCTCCTTCCCCTCCTCCTCTTCTTTTTCTCTCTCTCTCCTCTCTCTCTCTTCACTTTCTCCTTTCTTCCCTCTTCCTTCTCTGTCTCCTCTCTTTTCTTCTTCTTCTTCTTCTTCTTCTTCTTCTTCTTCTTCTTCTTCTTCTTCTTCTTCTTCTTCTTTCTTCTTCTTCTCCTTCTTTCTTCTCTCTCCTTTCTCTCCCTTGCTTTCTCCCTCCTTTCCTTTTCTCCTCTCTCTCTCTCTCTCTCTCTCTCTCTCTCTCTCTCTCTCTCTCACACACACACACACACACACACACACACATACATGCACACACACATACATGCACACACACTTACATAATATATGGGAACCATAAATATGTAACCATAGCTAGCCCAGGGCCTGCTGTCATGGACCATACTGTGCCCTAGTGGGATATAACATCTGCACAAATGGCTTCTAAAATATTGTATGTTGAGTGCATCAGAAGAGATTGAGTTGGCCCCAGAGCCAGGGAGACCTAGTTTCCAAGTCTCTCCTCTGACACAGCCTTACTGTGTGACCCTGGACAAATTAATTAACCTCTCAGTGCTTTAGGCAACTCTTTAAGCCTCTAAGTCCCAGAGAAGGTGCTAGAGGGAGTTCCTTTATCTAGGAATAACCTATAAGAGTGAAACCAGAGGTCTGCACCCCTATCCCCATCCTAAGTGCATTAGGAGGTATTAGCAAAATGTTTTTTAAAGTCCTTACTGACTTGGGGGGGGGGTCAGAGAAGGCTTCTTGGAAAGGAAGATATATAAACTGGGCTTCAGAGGATGGTTAGAAATTCAGCAGGCATTCTAGGAATCAGGAGCAATGGAGACAAAGGCATGTGTGTGGGGAAGAGCATGGCATGTATGCAAGGAGCATCACAAAGAGCCCAAGGAAAGGACCTGGAAGATCCTCTGGAACAAAGCCTTCATTTTACAGGTGATGAAGCTCAGGCCCAGGGTGGGGAGAGGACTTGCCCAAGATCACACACTTCGTAAGCGGCAGATTGGTTTGGCTGCAGGCCCTTTGGACTCCAAATTCAGTGCTTCTCCAGATACTCCACGGTTTTTCAGAGATGTAAAGTGATTTATTTGGCAGGAGCATGGATTATGTGGAGGGAAGTAATATGATATGAGGCTGCAAATAGAGAGTGGAGGAAAGAGTGTGGAGGCCCTCGAGCACTATGCGGAGGGGTCTATACTTTATTCACCAAGTAAGAAGGAGAAGCTGGAGGGCTGGTTTTGAGGTTTGGGGTTTTTGGGGGAGGTTATTCTGGCAGAGGTAAAAAGGATGGGTTGGAGGGGGTGTGAGCAAAAGTGATACTCTTTTTGCAAAGCCTATTAAAAGCATATTTTCAAGAGTAAGATCAAGGCAAATGCTACTGGCTGCTCCGTTTTTGAATATATGTGTGTGTAATCTTGGGCCTGGTTGTGGTGTGGAGGATGAGAGGAGAGGAGAATTGGGGACAGGAGATGGAGGATCAAAAGTGGGGGATAGAAGATGGGGAATGGGAGGTGGAGGGTGAGGAATGGGAAATGGATGGGTGATTGGAAATGGTAAATGCAGTGGGGGTGATAGGGAATGAGAAATGGAGGTTGGGAACTGGATAATGGGGGACTGAGGATGGGGGATTGGAAATTGATGAGAATGGGGACTGTGAAAGAGGGATGGACCATGGGGGATGGGGGGTGGGAAAAGGATAAGGAGGACAGGATGGAAATGGGTGATGGAAATGGGGAATATGAAGGAGGAATAGATAATGGGGATGAGAATGGAGGATGGGGAATGAGGAATGGGGAATGTGAAAGAGGGATGGATCATGGAGGGTGGGGATGAAGGGTGGGGAAAGGATAAGGAGGACAGTATGAAGAATAAGAAAAGGGTAATGGGGAATGGAAATGGTAAAAGAAGGATAGATAATGGGGAACTAAGGATGAGGAATAGGAAATGTGTGATGGAGATAGGACTTGAATATATGTGTGGGAAATGGAGAGTAGAGGATGGGGAAAGATAGTAGGAGAGTAAGGATGGAGAGAATGAAATAGGTGAGGAGGACAGGGAATGAGGGTGTCAGAGAGGGATGGATAATGCAGAATGGGGGAAATGAAGGATAAGGAAAGGACAAGGAAGGGACTGAGGATGGGGAATAGGAAATGAGGGGTGGGGAATGAGACTAGTAAAAGAGGGATAGATAATGGGGAACTGCAGATGGGAAGAAGGAAATGGGTGATGGGAATATGGTCTATAAAAGAGGAATAGATAATGAGGCATGGGGATGGAGAATAGGGAATAGGAGTTAGAGAATGGAAGACGGGATAGTTTCCTACATGACCCTATGAGAGTCACATAGAACCCTACTTGGTGTGGTTTATTTTATTTTCTACTCAGCCATCATCCTCCCAGCCACCCAGGCTTGAGACCAAGGTATCATCCTAGAATCCTCACTCTCTCTCTCCACTCCATATCCAATCAGTGTCAAGTCCTCCCCTTTTCATCTCCATAACACATTTTCAATATGCCCCATCTGGCACTGCCACCACCCTGGTGCAGGTCCTCATCACCTCATGCCTCAGCTATTGCAATAACCTGGTGACTAGCCTGCCTGCCTCAAATCTCTTTTCATTCCAGTCAATCTTCCACTCAGCTGCCAAAGTGATCTTTCTGACAGTATCATTCCCTTATTCCATCAATTCCAGGGGCTCCCTATTAGCTCCAGGATCAAATAGAAAATCCTCAGTTTGGCATTCAAAGCCCTTCCTAACCTGGCCCCCTCCCCCCTTTCTAGGCTTCTTACACCTTCCTCCCCTCCAGCTACTCTGCAGTCCAGTGACATTGGCCTCATGACTGTGCCTTGCACAAGATGCTCATCTCCTGCCTCTCAGGTGTACTCACTGACCTTCCCACCTTGGAATTATGTCCCTCCTCACCTGCTCCTCCAGGCTTCCCTGGCTTCCTTCAACTCTCAGCTAAAGTCCTACCTTCAACAAGAAACCTTTCCCAATCTCCTTTCATGCTGTTGATCAACCCCAACTTATCCTCTCTATAACTTGTTTGGGGACAGCTAGGTGGTGCAGTGGATAGAGCACCAGGCCTAGAGTCAGAAAGACCTGAGTTCAAATGTGGCCTCAGACACTTACTACCTGTGTGACCCTGGGCAAGTCACTTCACCCTGTTTGCCTCAGTTTCCTCATCTGTAAAATGAGCTAGAGAAAGAAATGGCAAACCACTCCAGTATCTTTGGTAAGAAAACCCGAAATGGGGTTGGGAAGAGTTGGAAAGGACTGACCGACAACAACAAACAATAGTGTGTTTGTACACAGTTGTTTGCGCGTTGTCTCCCCAGACTATGAGCTCCAGAGCAGAGACTGTTTTTTGTTTTGTTTTGTTCTTGCCATTCTTTGTATCCTTAGCACTTAGCACATCATAGCCTGGCACATAGTAGGCGCTTAATAAATGCTAGTTGACTGACTAATCAGGAGCTCTGGGCTTCGGCTACTTTAGTTCATTAAAGGGATTGATACAGTGGCAGTTACCATTAGAGGTTCTCTTTTTCATGGAGCCAGTGGGATTCAGGGCCAGGAGTCAGAGGTCAAATTTCTCCAAGTTGTACTGAAGGCTGTGCTTGGCAACTCTGCTCACTAAAAAGAATCATTCTCCTCTTGTAAGGGTGTTAGTAGGTCTATGAGGAGGCCAGGGACTGTAGCGAGGGGGTGAACTCAGGGCAAAACTGTGAAGTCAGTGACCCACCTCGATTCTCACTCCTTCCTTGGGCATTCAGGGTCAAAGAGCTTCATGGGAGCATAGCTTTAGAGCTGAAAGTCATCTAGTTCCACCTCCCCATTTTACAAATGAGGAAACTGAGGCTCAGAAGGATTAGCTAGCCTGCCCAAGGTCACCAGGTAGTAAGCATAAGAGATGGGATTGGAATCCTGTTTTTCTGACATCAGAGTTATGTTCCTATCACGCCTTCCCTTAATTCGCATATGGAATATGCATTCTATTCCAGAGCTGCCTTCCTTAGGGTTTCTGGCCTCCTCCAAAAAAGCCATTGATGTTGTTATTTGTCCTTCGTTCTCGAAGAGAACCATGACATCAGGGAGGTGATGCCATGACATGCAAGTGAATTGGATTTCAGTGAGGGAGGGCTGTGCAAAGTCACCAGCCTCACTTTCTCCTCTGGAGCCATCTGAGTCCAGTGGCCAGATATGGATAGGGACGACTGGAGATGGCCCAGGATGCAGTGGGACACCTTGGCCTTTTTAAACTAAGGCCTTTAACAGTTCTCAGTTTGACTGAGGCAATACCCATTCAGTGATTAAGGCTAGGGTAAGAAATGAGGCAGAGAATAGCTTTTTTTACCTAATTAAAAAAAAACACAATCTGGGAGGGGAAAACCATCAGGGTTTCTGGTCAAAACAGAAACAATTGCTATCTACATTCACTGTGAGCTGATGGGATAGAAAAGTCATAGAGCAAAGGCAAAACTCTGGAGCCAAGAACAAAAGAAGGGACGAGTGAGAGAGGAAGGAATGAAGCTCTAATGGTGGAATTTTGGATATCTTTTGAGGGAGATATTTTGGAGTCAGGAGAGGGAGGAAAAGGGCAGAGGGAGGAGAGTTAGTCTAAGGCTCAGTCTGTTTTGCTTTCCCTTGCAGTCATGACTTCATTGGGGAATTCACCACTAGCTACCGGGAACTGGCTCGTGGGCAGAGTCAATTCAACATCTATGAGGTGAGTCTCTTCCCTGCTTCCAAAACCTGCTGTTTGCTTTATCTTTCAAAAGAGCAAAGGATCACATATCCTTTAGGTAAGGCCTGAATCTGGGGAGTTGCAGCCTGGGGCGTAAAAGCCCACCTTGTGATTTCAGATGTCCCCTTAGCCTTGTATCAGCCCAGGCCTCAAAAGGTCTCTTTATATTTCTCTATCTTATTTTTTGAGAGGCAGCTACATGGCCCTGGACAAGTCAGTTAACCCTATTTGTCTCAGTTTCCTCCTCTGTAAAATGAACTGGGGAAGGAAATAGCAAACTATTCCAGTATCTTTTAAGAAAACCCCAAAAGGGTCCATGAAGAGTCAGACATGACTTAAAATGACTGAACAACAAAAACAACAGCAAAAAAAAATCTCATTTTCTAGGGATGGGGGTGGGATGGATAGGAGGAAGCACCAGGTGGGAGAGCAAGAAGACCTGAGTTCTATTTCCAGTTCAGTCACTTACTAGCTGAATGACTTTGGTCAAATAATTTTTCCTCTCTGGGACTTGATTTTTTTCCTCTATAAGAACAGATATAATTCCAACTATGCTTGCCTCACCAGCTTAATTCCTACCTCTGAACCTTTGCCCATGTCCTTCCCTGCCACTTTAATGCTCTACCCCCTCTCTGTAGAACCAAACCCTACACATTACTTGAGGCTCAGATCAGGTTCCATTTCCTCCATGGAGCTCTCTGCTCCCTCCTCCAATTCCACTGATGTCCCCCATCCTTTTCTGAACTAATCTGAACTAATCACCTCACTCTACCATTTGTTAAGAATAAGGACTCAATTTATGATTTTATTGGTATAGGGAATCCTAGGTTAAGAAACTCCCTTATAATTTGCAGTCTCAGAGACTTGCTTGGGACTAACCTAAAAGGTTAGCTCTCCCATGGTCAGTCAGTCAACAAAACACACTTTGTAAAGTGCTGTGCTAAGTGATACAGAGTCAGGATTTGAACTGAGTTGTTCCTGACCCTAAGCCTCTATTAGGTCAAGCTTCCTTTCTAGTGCCTTTTATAAAAATATTTTTTTAAATATAGATTTAAAAAAATAAGCACCTTGAGATTCCAAGAGGTGAAGCAATGTCCCTGGGTCACACAGCTAGCAAATGTCAGAGCCTAGATTTGAATGAAGGACTTCTGCCTTTAAGTGATGGGTTTTGCAGGGTCTTTTGCATTAGACCTCTGAATCCGTTGGTATAAATTATTCCCAATTAAGAAACCCACTTTAGTTAGGCAGGTCAGCAACTTTTCTATAACTCATAGTCTTTGAGAATTGACTAAATGACTGAGAGCTTAAGTGATTACACAGCCAATGTGTGTCAGAGGTGAGACTTGAACCTAGGGATTCTTGGGTGATGTTCATTGCTCTCTAGTTGTTTTGTGTGTCTCCTCTCCTCCAAAAGACTGTAAGCCCCTTGAGGGCAGGGGCCACACTTTTTTCTCGCACCGTGTTCCCCACTGGACCTCGCTGAGGTCTGGGCACATAGTAGGTGGTCAATAAATACATCTATTGCACTGAATAGTGATCAAAGGGGTTAAGTAGATCAGCACCCTAATTTTTTATACTTACTAAATGAGGCTCAATTTTCTTGTTCTCTGCCTCTGAAGGGAGTGGGGGATGAGACCAATCTCTCTTTAGGCTCTTATTTTAGTCTTCTCAGGGACCAGATGATGAGAGAAGATCAGAATACTTAGAATTCTTCACACAGGGGAGGTCTTGATCCCTCAATGGAAAAGAAGAGAAAGGGCCTGTTGATTGTGGGTTTCCAATAAAGCCGCTTTAAGGCATGAAGCTTGTTCAGCCAAACTTCCTCCCCAACCCACTCCTCAGGAAGTTACCCTCCAGGCAGGTCCAGTAGAGCTAGAAGGCTCCCCAGGGAGTCTACGGAAGCCACTCTGCTCCTGGGAAGGGTAGGAGGTCAGCGATCCCCTGCTGAAAACAATGCCATGTACAGTGTTGTAGAATCACAAGTTTGCATTTAAGTCCTGGCCCTGACATTCCCTAGTGACATTGGGAAATTCTCTGTACCACCCCAAGAGACAGGAGATGGAGTGTAGAGAATATTTGGGAACCAGAGGCCAGCTCTGTGCTACTTCCCTGAGGCCCCTAGGGGGAGCTGGTCCTCTGTATGTATCCTAGCCCTTCAGAGCTAGCCTCCCTGGGGGAAGTGGGAAGGGGGTATGATGGGGCTAGTCAACTGCCTAATTTTACAGAGGAGAAAATCGGGGTGCTTGGAGTTGAAGAAATTTGACGGAGGTTACCCAGCTAGTTAGCCGTGCATCATATTAACCATCTTCTCTGTCACTTGCTCAAATAATTGGCCTTTCAGTGAATGTGAGTCTGTTATCTGTTTGTGTTTATCTGTGCATAAAAATATAATTTACATGGTATAAAATGCATTGACTTTGCATATGTGTGTATGTGTGTGCATGAATGTATCTTCCAACCTTCTTATCGTAGGCTTTTTCCAAAATCCTACCTTTGCTTTTTTCTCATTTTTTTTCTCACTCCCTCTTCTCATTTTTTTCTTTACATTTTTCACATTTACATTTTACATTTACATTTTTTCCTTTGGTGATCAACGCCTTATTCCTCTGCAGATGACTCTTTGTAAACACCAAGTCCTCTCTTGGGCTCCTTGAGCCTGTCACCTTCCATATCCTCTATGACCCTGTATGACCCTGCTTGCCCCTTCAGTCCTAGAATCCTACATCCATAAATTCAGAGCTGGAAGAGAACTCAGAGACCCTCTTGTTCAGCCCTTATGTCTATTTTTCAGTCTTTCCTTATCCATTGACTCTTTCCCTACCACTTACAAACATGCCCAGATTCCAGCCCATCCTTAAAAACAAACAACACAACTTTTCACTTGACCTGCCGTCCCCTCAAGCTATCCTGCCTTTCACAGCCAAACTCCTAGAAAAAGCTGCCTCCTCTTTGTCACCTCACACTCGTTTCTCAGCCCTTTGCAATCTGGTTTATAACCTCATCATTCAAATGAAACTTCTCTCTCCAAGGTTACCAAGTGACTTTTTTTTCTGAGGTCTCACCCTCAACTTCTCCGAAGCATATAATAATGGTAGGTATGGCCCTTTGAGGTGTGCAAAGTACTTTATAGATATTATCTTGTTTGATCCTCACAATAACCCTCTGAGGTGCTATTATTATCTCCTTTTTACAGATAAAGAAACTGAGGCTGAGAAAAGTCATGTGACTTTGATCAGGGTCACGCCGATAGTAGGTGTCTGAGGCAGGATTTGAACTCAGGTCTTCCTGACTTCAGGAATAATATTCTATCCACTGCATTTGACACTGCTCACCACCCCTTTGCCTAGACACCTTTTCCTAGGCTTTCAAGACACTGTTCTCTCCTGGTTCTCCTCTGGCCACCTCTCAGTCTCCTTCGTAATCATCCATACTCTACCCACTATTGATGGTGTCCCCAGTTCTCTATCTTGAGCCCTCTTCTCTCTCTTCTTCTTCTTCTTCGCTGTCATTCTAGCCCCTCTGTCTCAGTTTTCCTGTCTCTTTCCCTCTCTCTCTCTCTCTCTCTCTCTCTCTCTCTCTCTCTCTCTCTCACTTCCTGGTTTGTTTGTTTTTTGCTTTGTTTTGGTTTTGGTGAGGCGGTCGGGGTTAAGTGACTTGCCCAGGGTCACATAGCTAGTAAGTGTCAAGTATCTGAGGCCAGACTTGAACTCAGGTCCTCCTGACTCCAAGGTCAGAGCTCTATCCACCACACCACCTAGCTGCCGACTTCCTGTCTTCTTTATCTGTTTGTCTGCACCTCTGCTTCTGTCTGTCTCTGTGTTCATACCTGTGATCTCATCAGCTTCATTTATGACCACCCCACACAGGTAGCTAGATGTCGCAATGGATGAAGTTCTAGGTCTTGAGACAGAAGACCTGAGTTCAAATCCTGTCTCAGACACTTACTAGCTGTATGACCCTGGACAAATCATTTAACCTCTGTCTTAGTTTATTCCTCTGTAAAATGGCTGTAATGACAGCACCCATTTCCTAGGGATCAAATGAAATATTTGTAAAGTGCTTAGTGCAATGCTGATACACAGTAGGCACTTAATAAATGCTCACAACCTTCTTCTCTTCCTTACTTCTCTATTTCTACCACCATTCTTCCAGTTATCCTGGCTTGTACCCTGGAGTCGTCCTCCACTCTTCATTCTTCAAGGGTGACCAATGTGTTGCCAATTTCTATTGAGTCTGTGTGCTCTATTTCACATCTATCTCCTGTCTCTACTCACGTAGGTGACCATATCAACTCCCTCTCTCTGCAGATGACTCCTTACAAATGCCAGCCCCTCCACTGGTGCCCTTGATGCTGTCCCTTTCCAAGTTGTCCATTCTCTTACCCCTTTGTAACATAGCAGACCCAGATTTGGAAGGCCCCTCCAAGGCCCTCTTGCCCAACGCTAGCTCAGATCCTTGTGTCCTCTTACCTGGACTATTGCAATGCTTTCCTAATCGCTGTCCTCCGATTAGGGGAGCCTCTCCCCTCCCTAAACCCCTGTTCTGCACAGCTGCCCATGTGCTGTTCCTCCAGCTCATTGTGGGTTCATTTGAGCCAGCATCCCTCATCCTCTCCAGGACGGAGAGACAAATCAGAAGGGGGTGTTGACTCATGGTCAGTGGGAAATCCTCAGGCCTGAGGTGTCCTTTCTGGACTGGACTTTCATGCCTTAGGTGACTGGGAAGCTTCCCTAGTGCTTCAAGCCTTAATCCCCTGGATCAATTAAATTGTGATGATAGTTTCATTGCCTTTTTAGGGAAAAATTAGCCTGTGAGGCAATGACCCTCCAGTCCTCCTTGGCCGTGTGTGACAAATTTCTAGTTGCAAAACAGAACCTATTGCCATGGTTCTTAACCGGATTAGGCGATGAAACTCACATCACCACTTACTGTTCCTCAGAGATGACAATCCATCTTTAGTCTCTGGGCCTTTGCTCAAGCCATTTTCCAGCCCAAGAATACACTTCCTATTCATCTTCACCTCGTGTACTCCCTCACTTCCTCCAGTTTCCTTTAGCCCAAGTGCCACCTCCTACAGGAAGCCTGTCTTGATCCTCTCAATCATTAAGCATCTATTAAGCACCTAGTATGTACTAGGCACATATGTGATGGGCACCTGTGTGGAGCAGTGGATAGATAGTGCCAGGCCTGGAGTAAGGAAGACTCGTCTTCATAAGTTCAAATCCGGCCTCAGACACTTACTAGCTGTGTGACCCTGGGCGAGTCATTTCCACCCTGTTTGCCTCAGTTTCCTCATCTGTCAAATGATCTGGAGGAAGAATGGCAAACCACTGTAGTACCTTTGCCAAGAAAATCCCAAATGGGGTCGTGAAGAATTGTACACAACTAAAATGATGTAACAACAACATAATGTTTTATAATATAGATACTTGTACTATTTATCATATCACACTTTACAATCCATCTAGTCCAGCCCCTTATTTTGATCTTTTGTTTTTTAAGGCAATTGGGGTTAAGTGACTTGCCCAAGGTCACACAGCTAGTAAGTGTCAAATGTTTGGTCTGAGGCCAGATTTGAACTCAGGTCCTCCTGACTTCAGGGCTGGTGCTCTATCCACTGCACCACCTAACTGCCCCGAGCCTCTTATTTTAAGATGAGAAAACAGAGGCCTAAATGGGTCACGTGACTGGTCCAAGGTCACACAGGAGGAAATGACAGTAACAGGCACAATGATTCCCAGTTCAGCATTCTCAGTTCAGTTCCATCTCTTCTGCTGAATTGTAAACTCCTCGAGGACAGGGCTGGTGTCTGGGCCAATCTTGCATCTGCCCTCAGGCCTTTTGCAAAGTAAGTATCCAGTCAAGACTTGTTGAGTAGTGAACTGGAAGCTTTGGACTAGGTATCTACCACAAAAATAGCTGTGTGACCCTGGACAAAATGCTTTACTTCTCCGTGTCTCATTCAGTATTCTGATCTATAGTACGAAGCTAACAATTCCTGTTCCCACATAAGAAAGTAGTAGTCTAGAGAGAAAGCCTACAGGGCTGTGATGGGGAAATAACCAGAGAAACAGAAAAAAAAGAACATAAATGAGGGATCGTTTTGTTTATAAGACACTGAGATGTGATGAAGCGTGTGTGGAAATTTTCTCGATGAGTTAGTGAAAATGTTTAAATACGTATAACAGAAATGTATAGAAGCACCGTTTTGAAATTGTGAGAACCTGTGCAAATCAAATGATAGAGTCAGCATAAAGGATGTAGGGGAAATGAGGCGTGGTAGAAAGAATACTTGATTTGCAGCAAAGGTGTAACCAGGACAGAGCAAGCAGAGCTTTGTGCCAAGGTGCCAGAATTCACAGAACACCTGCAGTGTCTGTATTCATTCAGCAGGTTAAAAAATAGCTGTTTAGCACCTTTTTTTTTTTTTAGCTAAATAGGAAACTACCATATGTTGGTGCTTCTTCTTCCTCCCCATATCAGTCCCATCATCCATGCCCCATGGAAGTCCCTCCCCAGCCTAGCCCTACCCTGCTCTCTTCCCCTGGGATTGGCTCACCCAGCAATAGCCTTGAGATGCTTCTGCTCGAGGAGGCCAATGTCTAGACTCTGTGTCTCCCTGTTATGGGATGATGACTCTCTACCCTACCCCTCTTAATGGAGTTTATCTTGAAAAATTGAGAGTACTATTGTGATGCTTATTCAGGCCTCCGGAACTTCTGGTTAGAGCTCTGATTTGCAGTGAGGGGTCTTGGGTTCAAATCACACCTCTGTTCCTTAATACCTGGATAACTTTGGCGAGGTCACTTAACTTTAACCTCTCTGGATCTCTGCTCAGATGAGGAGGTCAGACTAGACTATATATTGGCTCTGGAGTTCAAGGACCTGGGTTCAAATATAGATGAGAAGGTTAGACTAGATTATACACTGGTTCTAGAGAGGACTCTCTTATTGCCTGTATGACCTTGGGCAAGTCACTTCACTTACTTGGGCTTCAGTTTCCTATAAATTGTAAAATGAATGGATTGGGTAGATGGTCTCTGAAGTGTCAGCCCTAGATTTAGGATGCTGTGATCTCTAAGGCCCCTTTAATTCCTAAATCCTATGATTTTATATATATGTGTGTATATACATATACACACACACACATATATGTATATATATACACATATATATACATATATATGTATCTGTATATATATATATGTAAGTATTAGGTATCATTGCTACTTCATTCAGAGGTATAGCCTGGCTTAGTAGATAGGGAGCCTACTTGGGGGTCAGGAAGACCTGAGTTCAAATCTCACCTCTGACACAAATTGTCTGTGTGACCCTGGGCAAGTCACTTACACTTTCAGTGCTCTAGGCAACTCTCTAAGACTCTAATTTGCAGAAAAGATCTGATCTGTATTGGTAGATGGAATTTCCTCCTCAGGGAGTTCCCTATGTTTATGAAATCATAGGTCTATTCCCTATTGTTGTCTTTCAGTTGTTTTCAGTCATGTCCAACTCTTCGTGACCCCACTTGGGGGTTTTCTGGGCAAAGACACTGGAGTGGTTTGCCATTTCGTTCTCTAGAGCATTTGACAGATGAGGAAACTGAAGCAAACAGGGTGAAGTGACCTGCCCAGGGTCACATAGCTAGTATGTATCTGAGGCTGGATTTGAACTCAGGTCTTCCTGACTCTGAAGCCAGCTTTGTAGCCATCTCCCCAGGCTGTCTTTGGGATACGATATTAACAGTGAATGCAGCAGGAGTTCCAAAGGGGTCTGGGGAAATCAGGGAAGGCTTTATGGATGGGTGGCATTTGAGCTGGGCCTTGAAGGATGAGGACCATGTGATAGGAATGGGGGAGATCAAAGGTATTCCGTGTGGAAGAAACAGCCCAAAATATGGAGGCAGAAACAAACAAATAACAAGGCAGAGTGGAAGGGGAGCACAATTTGGAGTCAGACGATCTAGGTTTGAACTCCAGTTCTGTCACTTGTTACATGTGTGACCTTGAGCAAGTCACTTGACCTCTGCGGGCCTCAGTTTCCCCATCTGTAAAATTAAGAAGTTAGCCCAGATGGCCCCTACAATCGCTTCCAGGTTTAGATTTCAGATCCAATGATCCTAAGTCACTTCATCTCTCTGGGCCTCAGTCTCCCCATATGCAAAATGCTGGGATTGGTCTTTTCCAATTTTAAATCTATGATCCAATGATCCATCAAACATGGTGCGTCACTTACTAGCTGTGTGACCCTGGGCAAGTCACTTAACCCCAACTGCCTAAAAAGAAAAAGAAAAAAAAAGCAAACATGGTGTATTGGTGATAGTTAGAAGAGAAAGGTCTGAATGGACCTGAGAGTATGTGTTGAGGAGGTGAGTGACATGGTTCTTCCCTGGGTATTTGTAACTCTCTTGCTCTCAAGGACCCCCTTATGCCCTTGTGCTGGGAGGGGGAGCCAAGCGAGCAGATAAACTCCAGGCACTGCAGGAAGTGGTACCAGCTGTCTAGAGACCCTCCACTCTGACCCTCCAACTCTTCCCTCCTTCAGGTGGTAAACCCGAAAAAGAAAATGAAGAAAAAGAAATACTTGAACTCTGGCACAGTGAGTTTCCCCTCTTTCCCCACCCCCACCCCATCCCTCTCCTTTCTCCCCCAGGGGCTGAATGAAGACATTCTGAATTCTGAAGCGTGTCAGGCATCAAGTAGCCCTGGCAGGCAGGACGTGGGAGCTAGAGCCGGGGAGGATGGGGAGAAGGCAGGGCCGGGGTGGGGGCGGGGAGGAGAGGGGGTGCCCAGGGAGCCACCTCCCTGGAGATGACAGAGACAACAGGCAGCCTGTTTCAGGATGAAATTTGGACAAGAAAAACTCCCACGGGGGTGGGGCTTCTCAGCAATCCGGGCTGCAGCTAAGCTGCCCCTCTATCTGTTCGACACAGAGCAGCCCAGGAGGAAACCTGCTGGGCACATGGAGGAGCATCAAAGGGACTGGGGGAGGATCTCAGAGAAACCAAGAGCCCTGGGGGATCCCGTCGGAGAAAGTCTCGCAGAACGAGCTGGGAACTACACCCCCTCCCCATGGGTGGTCTTATGTGAAGCCAGGCAGCAGGTCCCCTCCCGGAAATGCACTGGAAACGCAGTAATCTTGGCTAATTAGCTATGACCCTGATTTACCAATTTTTGTTTTTATTTTTCAGCAAGGCGACCTTATTACTTGTTGCCTCCTGAAGTAGTGAGGTCACAGGAAGGGCTCACTGAATCACAGAATTTGAGAGTTCACAGGACCCTCTGGGCCATCTAGGCCAATCCATGGCAGAATGAGAACTCCCTCTACTACATACTCAAGACACAATCATCTAGCCTTCTCTTGAAGACCTCCAGTAAAGGGCCACCCACTGCTGCCCCAAGGCAGCTCATTCCTTGTTTTTAAAAACATTAAATTAAAATTTTTTTCAATTAACTAAAACTGATTTTCTCTCCCTCCTCTATTAGGAAAAAGGAAGGAAAAAAACAAGCACAACTCTTGTAACAAATGTACATAGACATCATTTGTAAAGCACTTTGTGAACCTTACATTATATAAATGCTAGCTATTATTATTATTGTTATTAACAACCTCCTGGTCCTCAGTTTCTTCATCTGTAAAATGAGGGGGTTGAATTAGATGGCCTTTGAGGTGCTGTCCAGCCCCGGGTCTAAAATCCTATGACCCTTCTGGGGCCAAGTCTATTTCTTCTTCAGGGTCACAGACCTTCAGATGTTTGAATACCTCTATTATGTCCCCATGCATCTTCTCTTTTCTAAGCTAAACATTCCCAGATCCTTTAGGCAGGGCCTACATGGCCACTTGAGGGTATGATGTAAAGACCAATGGATGGGATTTTCAGAAAGGCAGATTTAGGGTCAGTATAGGGGAAAAAAGCTCCTTTTAGAGCTGTCCTAATGTGGAACAGGCTGCCCTGGGGGAGTTGTGATATCAGCTCACATTTATATGTCATTTTAAAGGTTTGCAAAGTGTTTAAAATATATTATCTCATTTGATCCTCACAACAACCTTGGGAGATAGGTGCTATTATCATCCTAATTTTACAGATGAGGAAACTGAGGCAGCCAACAGTTAAGTGACTTGCCCAAGGTCACGTGGTAAATGATTGAGGCAGGATTATGAACTCAGGTCTTCCAGATTCCAGAGCTAGTGTTCCATTCACTGCCCCGCCTAGCTCCCAGTAGGTTCTTCCTGATTGGATAGCTCCTATTTGCAGCTGACACGCCTGGGCTGTTATTACAAATTGTAGAAGAAATTCTTGCTTAGGTACAAGTTATATTACATTACATATTCCATGTGTGGGGGACAGTTTGATTGCACTAAATGATCCATGAACAGAGGAGGGTATCCTCCGAAGAGCAGAGTGCTTTGAAAAGAGCTGGTTTCTTCACATAGGTCGAAGGTCTCTCTGAACCATCTTACATTCATTTAGCTACTTGGCCAGCCCTTCGATGCTATGTAGGGCAAAGATAAGTTGCTGACGGGCACCTGCCCTTGGTGTCATAAATCCCGAGTCTTACATTGAGTAGAAACTTGCTGTATGAGAATGCATATGCATTTCCTGGGGCTTTCTTGAACAGAGCTCTTGGAGAGAAGGGTTTTGTTTCATTTACCTATTCCCCAGCCTCCCCCGCTGGTGGTATGAAGACAGATTAAAAGATTAGGATTCTTCAGTTTGGGAGCTTAGAGACTGTAAAGGAGAGGAACCTGGAAAATGAAGCCTGAAAGATAAAGGCCCCAGATGATGGAGAGGAATAGGCCCTTGATCACCAGATTCTGGGATGAGGTGCTGGTGGGGCTAATCCCAGAAACTAGAAAGAGGCAAATCTAGGATGAGTTCAAAAGTCAGTGGGAGATGGAGAGAACCCCTTACCCGGAGATTTGGGGGTAGGCTGAGAATATCAGTAGGTATAAGAACACAGGAGGCAATGTGGTATAACGGCCTCAGAGCCAGGAAGACCTGGGTTCAAATCCTGCCTTTGACATAAACTGGTTGTGAGAAAGTTATTTAACAGTGCTCTAGGTGTTTTTTTTTAAGATTAAAAGGTGCTAGTGTGCCTTAGTAGAAGGAAGTTCCTCACCTGGGAGTTCCTCATGTCTGACTGAAATCTCAGGTCCAATCCCCGTCCCTTAAGGTGTAAATTCCTGCTTGGACAGTCATAGTGGGCTTATAAAGGGAAGCCATGGAGGGGCCCATCCCTAGTCAGTAAGGGTAAAATTAGGGAGATTACTCACATCCTTCTATAGCCTATCCCAGCTGGCTCACACTAGGCACAGAAGCCCAGGTTTAGGGACCTATTGGCTGATGCAGGGTGGTACTTTCTCTTTAAAATTTTTTAATTGCTTTTTTTCTCCTTCCCACACTCCTCCATTCCTTCTTCTCTCTGCCCCACTCCCACCTCTGAGAAAGAAAGAAAAATAAAACCCTTTTTACAAACATGTATAGTCAAGCAAAACAAATCCCACATTGGCCACATCCAAAAAAAATTATTTCCCAATGGAAGGGGTAGTCTGTTTCATCATGAGTCCTCTGGAATCGTGATTGTTCATTGTGATAATCAGAGATGATCAGAGTTCCTAAGTTTTTCAAAGTTGTTTATCTTTACAATATTATTGTTATTCCATAAATTATTCTCCTGGTTCTGCTCAGTTCACTCTGCATCAGTTCATACAAGTCTTTCCAGGTTTCTCTGAAAATATCCCTTTTTTACAGCCATCATTTCTTACAGTGCAAAGTGTTCCATCACATTCATATACCATAACTTTTTCAGCCGATCCCCAATTAACAGGCATCCCTTTATTTTCCAGTTCTATAGGGCAGTACTTTCCAGGGACTCCTGGAATATATTGACACCAATATATTTTGGACTGGGACAATTTCATACCCACTAACAATTAGCAAAGGGCAGCTGAGTGGTGCTGTGGATACAGCTCCAGGCCTGGAGTCAGGAAGACTCATCTTCCTGAGTTCAAATCTGGCCTCAGTCACTTAGTAGCTGTGTGATCCTGGGCAGTCACTTGACCTTGTTTGCCTCAGTTTCCTTATTTGTAAAATAAGCTGGAAAAGAAAATGGCAAACCATTCCAGTATCTTTGCCAAGAAAACCCCCAATGGAGTCATGAAGAGTCAGACATGACTAAAACAATTGAACAACAGCGGTACAAGTAACAAAGATGGAAATGAAGAAGGCTACTTGCAAGAAGGGATAGAGAAGGATATTTAAGATAGAGGGTAATGGGGGAGGGGAGAGATAGTTGTAAAAGCAAACAGACTTCCTGAGCTTGAAGTGGGGATTTAAAAGGCCAATGCTCCCCCAAAAAAGGAGGGAAGAATTTGGTGAAATCCCAAACTACGTAGCTTGAGGGTTACTCCCCACGGTTTATAAGAATGTTCTTCCTCTTCCTCTTTACCTGTTGAATTCTTGTGCCTCTTTTAAGGACCCCAACTCAAATGCTGCCTATGCCCTATTCCCCCTTCTGTTTGTAATGATCTCCCCCTCCCATCTCATTCATCACCTCTCTCTTTAATATACTTAATTGTGCATTATTTTGCATTGTGCTAATCTGCACTTTCTAAGCTGTAAGCCTCAAATTTTGAACCTCCCCAAGTGCTTTGCACTCAGGAGGGCCTAATAAATGTGTTTTCAATTAAATTTGGATTGAACAGAAAAGTAAGGGGAGACCTAGATGTGTTGTTTCCCCGATGAGAAAATAAGTTTCTTGAGGGCAGGCCTGTTTCACTTATGTATATGTGTCCCCAGCTTCTAGCCAGTGTCTGGCATGTAATAGACACTGAATTAAGAGATTTTTGATTGGGGGAAAACCTGACCATCCAGCCCCCGAATCCAGCTCTGCCCCATTGTGATATCCATCATGGCTAACGGATGCTCTGTCTTTTTTTCCCCCCAAGGTAACGCTACTGTCCTTCGCAGTGGAGTCGGAATGCACATTCTTGGATTATATCAAAGGAGGGTGAGAGAAGGGCTCCTTACACGCTGGCCTTAAAAGTCATAGGAGTTCCCAAATGCAGAGTTCCAGGTGTCACCCCTGTGCATTTGGGCCTATGTCACTCTGGGCATCACTGGCCTGACTGATTCTGAAGGACAGCCTCAAATGTTTGGGATTTGAGGATCACCTATACTTAAATAAGTGTCAGGCTGGTCTAGTGGTCTAAGGCACCACTGGTGCCTCCGGGCTCAGAGAGGAAGCTCTGTAGATGTTCTGGTCTCTGTACAGAGGTGTGGATTCAAATACCACTTCTGACTCATGAACTTCTGGGCAGCTAGGTGACGTAGTGAATAGCGTTCTAGGCTATTCCTGAGCTCAAATCTGCCCTCAGACACCAGCTGTGTGACCCTGGACTTAACCCTGTTGGCTTCAGTTTCCTTATCCATTGGTTCATTGCCAAAATGAGCCTAAGAAGGAAATGGCAAAGCACTGCAGTATCTCTGCCAAGAAAACTCCAAATGGAGTCACGGACAAAGAGTCTAATACAAGTCAGGCATGACTGATGGAACTAGGTGATGCCATAGTGCTTAGGGTGCCGGGCCTGGAGTCAGAAACTCTTACTAGCTATGTGACCCTGGACAAGTCACTTTACCATGTTTGCCTCAGTTTCCTCATCTGTAAAATGTGCTGGAGAAGGAAATGGCAAACTACTCTAGTGTCTTTGCCAAGAAAACCCCAAAGAGGGTCATGGAAAGTTGGACATGACTGAAAAATGACTTAACATCAACAATAACAACACGTATTTAAGCCTCTTAACCCACTCAATACAGAATTCCACTAACCAATGGGTCCTGGAGTTGCTGGCCCTTAAGACAGGAGGGTTGGCGTCCCAGTTTGGAGCCACAAAATGCTGCAGAGCAAGGCAACAGGGCAGACGTCAAGGTCGGGACAGTCACCAGGCAAGAGGCAATGGTCGCATTATGCCTAGATACCAGGGGCCAAGGCAAATGAGGGCCTTTATGCTGGGGAGGTGGGAAGGAACTGAGAGCACCAGAGCTGAAGGAGAGGGATTATCCATAGGTCAAGCGGGTCATCAAAGGTTTGGGTGGGCAACTGGGAGTGAGAATACATGAAGTTGCCAGAGGTCAAGGAAGAGCTGTGGATCGGGAATCTAAGCAGATAAGCTAGGAATTAAGGGAGACATAGCTAGCAGAGGTCAAGGAGAAGAAAGGGGTCAGGAAGCAAGACAGATAAGATAGGAATGAAGGAGTATGTGGTTACTGGATGGCAGGGAGAAACAGGGGATCACGAATACAGAGAGACAGAACAGGGATAAAGGAGGCCTAGGCAGAGGCATCATGAAGAATTGGATAGAAGGCCACCTTTGGACATAGGTAGACTTGGCATTCAAGTCCAACTTTTGAAACACCATGCTTAGGTGACCCTGGACAAGTCACCTAACTTTTCAGTGGGCTGAGCAACAATCCAAGACAAGGATTTTTATCCTGGGTGGGGGTCCATGGAGAGATTTCAGAGGCATCTGTATGCTTGGATAGGAGAAAAAAAATTACATCTTCATTTTCACTAACCTCTAACTGAAATTTAGCATTTTCTTCAATTATCTAAAGGCAGCTAGGTGACACCAGGAAATGGAGTCAGGAAGACCTGAGTTCAAATCTGGCCCCAGGCACTTACTAGCTGTGTGACTCTGGGCAAGTCATTTCATCCCCTTTGCCTCAGTTTCCTCATCTGTAAAATGAGCTGGAGAAGGAAATGGCAAACCACACCAGTATCTCTGCCAAGAAAACCCCAAATGGGGTCACAAAGAGTCAGACACGACTGAACAGCAATAACTCAATTATTTAAAAACGTTATTCTGGGAAAGGGTTCATAGACTTCACCAGAGGTCAAAGAAGAATGAGGGCATCGAGTACCCAGATAAAGGGATCTTGGAAACATAGATGTAGAGGGAAGCTTGGAAGCTCTCTAGAACTGGAAGGGGCCCTCAGAGGCTCTCCAGTCCAACCAAGGAAACTGAGGCCTTTGGCTGTCTGGTGATGTCAGCCAGAGGGCTCCATGATACAAAAAAGATGAAGAACCTCTACTCTAAGATGATGTTACTGATGAGTTGCTGACCTGCATCAGTGAAGGGTGTTTCCACACCAGGAGATTCCAATCTGGGGAAATCACAGGTCTAGATGAAAAAACAAAACAAAACAAAAAAAACAGCCCCAGAAAAGCACATACTCAGGAATCAAGGAAAAGAAAGGCAAGAAAGGTCACCAACAACCAGGAGACTGTAAGGTAACCTTGATGTGGAGGCAAAATTGCCTAGAGAGATGTTTCCCCTATGCCCCAGGGCAGGGCGGGGAGAAACCAAAAGGGGAAAGGACCTCCAGGCAGTTGGAGGCAGCTCCTGGCAGGCCTGCTGCTCTTGGGGTGTCACAGTGGCAAGGCTGCCCATGTGCTTTGGAGCACAGGGAAAGGACAAAATCTGGCTCCTAGTTGACATGCTCTGGATCCCTCATCCTCCTAGCTTGGCTGTCCAGTCACATGGAAGGTGGGACACAGCTGGGTCAAATTCAGCACTACAGTCAGAGCTGGCCCCTGTCAGTGCCTGTTCATTCATACCAGAAAAGAACATTGAACTCACATTGAAGTCACAATTTCCTTTGGCCTCAGTTTCCTCATCTGTAAAACAGGAGAGTGGGATTGGACAGCCTCTGATAGCTTCCGAGTTCTAGATCTGTGACTAAATAACTTCCAAGCTCCCCTCTAGACCTAGGTTCCTCTAGTTCCTTTATCTGGGCATTCAATGCCCTCATTCTGCCCTAGATGCTCCTTTCTGGTCCCTTATCTGAAATTGCCCTCCCAGGGTAACAAACATCCAGTGCTCTAGACCTCTTGCTTCCTTTCTGCCCACATCAAAATGTACCTGTTAGTAACAGTCCCATCAGCAAAATGCTTTCATAATCATACCTGCCCCACCCCTGCATCGTGAGACTGTCCTGAGGGAGAAGTTAAAAGCAAGAGGGCTTAAGCTCACAGATTTGGTGCTGGAAGGGACCTCAGGGGTTCACCTAGTCCAACCCCTCAATTTTACAGATGAGGACGTGGGCTCTGGGAGGTTACCTGATTTGCCTGAAGTCAGACAGCTGGTGAATGGCAGACTCAGAATTCTAACCCAGATCTTCTGGCTTTCTCTCCACCGTTCCCATGCAGCCTCAAGTCAAGTTTCTTAGGAGCATAGAATGTTAGAGCTGGAAGGTCATCTAGTCCAAAGCCCCCTTGTTTTGCTGATGGAAGCTGAGGCCCAGAGGGGGGGTAACATGTCTGAGGTCACACAGCTAGTAAACAGACTCGGGATTCCAACCCAAGGTTTTTGTCTTCAAACCAGCTGTTCTTACCAGAGTTTGACAGGCAAAGCCTGCGGTAGAGCAAGGCCCAGCTGGTCAAAGCTGCTACCCTGGCCCTGTGGGAGGGCACAGGTGTCAATGTTTTCCATTCTACAATGAAATAGTTGGCCCAGATGGTCTCTGAGGGCCTCTCTAGCACCGAAAGCCTGTTTGCCACGTCCCTAGGGAAGGGCCTGCCCAGGCATGGGGTAAGATGGGGGTGTCATCTTGGGCTTTCCTTCCCTGATTCTCCATCAGCAGTATTTTCCCCCAGGGTCTCAGCATCCTCCTATCACCCCAGCTGACCATTCTGATTGGCTGCACCCTGGGGAGCCAGGGTGTTGGAAGGCTGTGTCCTCTAGGTTAGGAAGGGATGCCAGCCCAGTAGCCAGGCTCTGGTCCTCACCTGCAGGAGAGATTTCAGATCACAGAAATATAGAGGCAGATGGAACCTTAAAGTCATCAAATCCAATCCCCTAATTTTTACAGATCGGGAAACTGAGGTGCAGAGATGGTAAGCAACTTGAGGGTCAGAAAGTGGAATTCGAACCCAAGTCATGTTGACTCTCAGTACAAACCTCTTTTCACTACCATGCTGCCCCTGACATCACAGATAAGTTTACATAGCTAGGCATCTATGCCCCACCAGGATTCCCACCTGTATTTCACAGAATCATAAAATTCAGAGGTAGAGTGAACCTAAGAGGTCACCTGGTCAACCATTTCATTTTACAGATGGGGAAACAGAGTCCCAGAAAAGGAACTGACTATCTAACATGGTGAACTGGGTAGAGGGCTGGTTTTGAAGTCAGAGGACCTGAGTTTGAATCTCAGTTCAGTTATTTTGTTACCTGTGTGACCTTGGGGAAGTCAACTAATTTCTTTGGGCATCAGCTTCCACATCTGTAAAATGGGAGTATTGGACTAGATGATCTTTGGCCAAAGTCCTTTTCATCTCTAAATCTGTCACCTACTATATCATCCGGTTTACGTAGCTATTAAGGAGCAGGGGTTGGAGCCAGACCTTAGGAAAGGACCTTAGCTTTGGTTCCAAATGCAGTTCTTTCCAATATTCCCTGATGCCTTTATCAGAGAGAGATTACATGACTTGCTCACAGTTACTCAAGTAAGGTCAATTGGGTGGCACAGTGGATAGAGTGCTGGGCCTGGAGTCAGGAGGACCTGAGTTCAAATTCAATGTGCAGGCAAATATTTAACAGCCAGCTCTCCAAAAAAAAGTACATGACACACTCTTAAATTTAATCTGCATCATTAACATTTTCTCTACTGTGCAACAAAACAATAAATCAAGCCCTGATTTATAGGGTTTCCTGATTTCCCAGATATAAATGCTCTTGGTGAAAATTTAGCCATCGGTTCTCAAGCTAACCAGTGTGAGCTGGCTCCAGCACACCCCTGGCCGTAAGGGACCTTTGTGGGCCTACAATGTAGTCCAGTCCCTTCGTTTTACAGATGAAGAAACGGGGGCCCAGAGAGCTTAAAGGCCCAGGTCCTTTTCTCATTATTATGATGATGACTCTTCCTTTGAGAGCCTCGACAGGCACTTGCCATGCTCAGATCACTTTACAAAGATTTTGTGTTGAATTTGGAGAGCCAAGGGAGAGGAGGAGATCAAGGGCTCCCCCACCATTCCAATGTACTATCGCTAGATAGGTCCTTCACCTTTGTTTTTAACTCATCTTGGAACAGATAATTCTGGGGCTCCATTGGAACATAATTTCTAACATGTTTCTGGGGGATGGAAAAGTGTTTCCCTGCCTCAGAAATGTCCTCGTGCTAAGGGCAGAGTCTTTAATTTCAAAATGAGAGAATAGGCCAAAAATGTCTTGGAGCTCCTCGGATACATAGGCAAAGATATGATATGGAGACTCAAATTCATCCTGTGGTGTAAATGACTGATATGAAACTTTGCCTGTGATTCAAACAGACTCTTCAATTTTCTCTAGCGTATCCCCCTCATGTCTGTCACCTGAGGCTAGAGGTGGCTGTGAGATCAGTGCCCGGACTTGTAGCTGAGGGCAACTGTCCAGCTTCCTGTTTCTTTCTGGAGGTCCTAGGAAAAGATGACAACAAACGTGGTTTTTTGTTTTGTTTTGTTTTACAAAGAGATTCCACAGCTAAATATCATTGTATAGTCCTTTCAGAGTCTTTGTGACTCCATTTAGGGTTGTCTTGGCAAAGATACTGCCATTTTCTTCTCTAGATCATTTGACAGATGAAGAAAGTGAGGCAAACAGAGCGAAGTGACTTGCCCAGAGTCACACAGGCAGTAAGTGTCTGGGGCCAGATTTGAACTCAGGAAGAAGAGTGTTGGGGCAGCTAGGTGGCACACAGTGGATATAGCACTGATCCTGAAGTCGGGAAGATCTGAGTTCAAATCTGGCCTCAAACACATAATACTCACTAGCTGTATGACTCTGGGTAAGTCACTTAACCCCAATTACTTCACCATAAAAAAAAATAAAAGGAAGAGGAATCTTCCTGACTCTAGACACTTCTTGTTTTACAAAGGTATTTCACACCCAGTTATCACAAAACACCTTTTGGGATAGACAGGGCAGGGGCTATTGTCCCCCTGTTTTCAGAAGAGGAAAAGCTCAGCTATACAAAGTGACCTGCCCTAGACGTCACAGCTAGCATATGGAAGTACCAGCTGGTCTTCTGTCCTCCACTCACCTTCTCAGGTAATAACTGCTCTTACTCTTCCACTCCTAGGACTCAGATCAATTTCACGGTTGCCATTGACTTCACTGCCTCCAATGGTGAGTGACTGAGAGAGGGAAGTGATTTCCTTGATGGATAAAGAAAGGGGGAGAGGGGAGGGATGTGATTTAAAGGGCTAAGGAGTGGATTGTTGACCATAGTCTGGTGGATGATCCTGGCCAAGCACTGCCCCCTATCCTTGGTACTTCCTTTGCCTCGATTTCCCCTCTTTGGAAGCAAGAATGATAACTTGTGGGCATTCCCTACCAAGGTTGACAGAGTCTAGAAGGCACAAGAGATCAAGGCTCCTGCCAGGGACATTACATCCATCTGTATTTGTTTATTCAGCAAACTCTCAAGGCATAGGGAGGGTTACTGTGTGTTGAGTGAGATGACTAAGGTCCCTCCCGGTGCTCCCTCCTAGGACCGCATTGTGCTCCCATACATACTAACCGCTCAGCTGCTGCCATCTTGGAATCACCTGCTATGTGTTTGAGGACCTGTGGGGTTAAGAGGTAGGGGGAAACAAAAGGGAATGAATGACACATGAGTGCTACCTCCCAGGGGCCTCCAGTCCAGTTAGCTCATAGGACAGACCCACGGAAAATAATTAAGCATGCAATCCTTAGAGACCTATGCTACAACAAATCTTTTTTTTTTTCTTTAAGAAAATGGTTTTTCCTTCTCACTCATTTTTCTGGCCTGCTCTGAACCTGAACTGCTCAGCATCTGGCTATAGGGGAAAAAAAAACAAAATCAGGACTAGGTTCTGTGGTCCTCTGTAATGCACTCCCAGCAGCTAAGAGATCTAGCAGAGCATAATACTGAAAGCATGAGATTTAGAGTCAGGAAAGCCTGGGTTCAAATCCCACCTTATACCCAAATGACTGTGAAGTTAGGTTTATGTGGCTTCTGCGTGCTTAACCATGAACATGTTGTGTCCTGTTAGGAAAATGTAAACTCTTTGAGGTCAGGGATTGTCTCACTTTTGTACCCCTAGTTCCTAGCACAGGGCCCGGTACTTAGTAGACAGTTAATTATTGCTTATTGATTGATCTTCTAAGACATTTACTAGCTAGATGACCCTGGACATGCAATTTAACTTCTCTGAACCTCAGTTTCCTCCCCTTTAAAAGAGAAATAATAATAATAATAATAATAATAATAATAATAATAATAATACTTGTTGGCTCAGGGTGATGGTGCATTCCTGTAATCCCTACCACTGGAGAAGGTGAGGTTGGTGGATTGCTTGAGGTCAGGAAATTCTAAATTACAGTAACTCTAAGTCAATTAGGCATCCTCACTAAGTCTGGCACCGATAGGGTGAGCTCCCCAGAAATGGAGCAGGCCAAAATCCCTGTGCCTATCTCAAAGGGTTAGTGTGAAGATACATGTGTATATATGTATATCATGCACACATACATTATACATACATATATACATTTATGTGTATATGTATGCATATGTGTATGCTCGCATAACACATGCGCACACATATACACATGTATCTGTTGCCTCACTCAAAGTGAGAACCTGAAAAGACCTTAGCTTAAAAGGGCCAAGGTCTCCCACTGAATCCTGGGCCATCTCCAGTCATCTTGATTGATATCTGGCCACTGGACCAAGACGGCTCTAGAGGAGAAAGTGAGGCTGCTGACCTTGCCCAGCCCTCCCTCACTCAAATCAAAGTCAATTGCAAGTCAGGTCATCATCTCCCTGACGTCACGGTCCTCTTGGAGAACGAAGGACAAACACAACCATATACACATGTGTATATCTGCATATGTGTACATATATGTATACATATATATACACACACATATATACATATATGCATATATATATCTCACTTGATCTAGAGGTGCTATAATTATTAAAATTACTGTTTGAGACTGGGTCTCCTCATCTCATCCAGACTGGAAGGGCAGCTCACAGGAACTGATCCCATTGTTGAATGACATATATGTGTGTGTGTGTGTGTGTGTATACACATATATACATATATATACACATATATACACACACATATATATATATACATACATGCACACACACATATATACATATTTATTTATTTGTTTGTTTGTTTATATATCACAGTGGATAGAGTACTGGGCTCGGAGTCAGGAAGACTCATCTTCCTGAGTTCAAATCCGGCCTCAGACACTTACTAGCTGTGTGACCCTGGGCAAGTCACTTAACTCTGTTTGCCTCAATTTCTTCATATGTCAAATGAGCTGGAGAAGGAAATGACAATCCCCTTCAGCATCTTTGCCAAGAAAACCTCAGATGGGGTCATAGAAAGTCGGACATGACTGGAAAACGACTTACCAACAATACATATTTAAATATTATATATGTGATCTATACACATATCTTTGTAAACCTTAAAGTGATGGAAAGATATTAGCTATTGTTGGCATGCCTTACTTTTCCTAGGGCTCTCTTAGACCCTTTTCCTCCATTTGGGCTCATACACGCCCCTGAGCTGGGCCTGTTTGTTTATGCCTATGCCACGGGGATATCAGGTTTCATTAGTTACTAGGCATCATATCACTAAACAATCCATTCATTATTAGCCTTACAACCTGCCCCTTGTTTCATTTCTCTGGACCTTCTGAATTGTCCCCACCCTGCATGGCTCCAGTTTTCCCAAGCCTCACTCAGAGCTACCGGGGCCCTCTCTCCCTCCAGAACAAAGGACTTCAGAGTTGGAAGGGACCTTTAGAAGTCATTTAGTTCAGCCCTTTTGGCCAGAAGGCCCCTATTTAGTGTAAATATGTTACAGGGGAGGAGTAACCCATTAAGTCATTATTACCAACCGAGCATGTTGGTGTGACCTTGGGTAGGGCATAGAACAAATCTCAGAGTTGGAAGGAGTCTTAGAGGCTATCCCATGAACCTGAGTCTGAATAGAAATTCTATCTACAACAGCCTTAATCAGTGGTCATCTAACTTCTGCCTGAAGACCACCAGTAATGAGATACCTGGTACCTCCAGAGGCAGTCTGTTACTCTTTGTTGTTGTGCTCTTCAGTTATATCTGACTCTTTGTGACCCCATTTGGGGTGTTTTTGGCAAAGATACTGGAGTCGTTTGCCATTTCCTTCTCCAGCTCATTTTCCAGATGAGTAAACGGAGGCAAACAAGGATAAGTGACTTGCCCAGGCTCACACAGGCCAGATTTGAACTCAGGAAGATGAGTCTTCTTGACTCCAGGCCCACTCTATCCACTGTGGCCCCTAGTTGCCCTCTGTTCCTCTTTAGTATACCTCTAATTGTTAGCAATTTTTTCCTTGTATTGAATCAATAATCTCCAGTGTCTGCCTCTTACCTTTAGGATCAAATTTAAAACCCTCTTTGGCATTTAAAGCCCTTCCTAACCTGATCCTTTCCTACCTTTCTGGTCTTCTTACACTTCACCTCATCCTTGCCCCATTTAGTCCACGATCCAGTTATGTGGTCCCCTCACTCTATCCCCTGACTGTGCTCTTCCCCATGCCTAGAATGCTTCCCCGCCCCCACCCCTGGCCCCTAGTTTCCCTGGCTTCCTTTAAGACTCAACTCCAATGCCATTTTCTGCAAAAGGCCTTTCTTGTCCTTTCTCTTCATCTCCCAGCCCCTTCCCTCCCCTGACATTACCTTCCATCGACACTGTCTATGTCTTCTCTATACATATTATTTGCATGTTGTCTCCTCCATTAGAATCTAGTTTTCCTTGAGGACAGGGAATGTTTTTGCCCTTCCTTGTACCCTCGGTACTTAATACTGGCCCTCAGTCACCCCTGTAAAACTACCGTGAAAAATGAGGCAGTTTTAAAATGAGGTCCCTCCCAACTCCAAAAGTCTTTGGTTTTACATGTGAGGGAAACTGGGGCAGAGAGGCGGAGCAGCAGCCAGGGTCACTCAGCAAGTCAGTGTCAGGGGCATGATTTGGAGCCATGTTTCCTGCCCTGTGGTCCAGAGTGCCATCCACTCTACCATCCTGCCTCTCACCTGACTGGGCTGCTTCACTGGTCTACCATCTCTCTCCATTACTGGTGAGAGGACATCCTCACTCACAGCATTCTCAAGCCTGAAGTTAGCTTCTAACAGGGTCAGGCTTAGTCCTTTTAAGTGGAACCAACAGATTGTTATTGTGAGCCTAGGAAGTGCCCAGACCTGTGTGAGGCACTGTTGGTGAGTGAAGGAACTGTTCCCTGCCCTCAAAGAGCTTACAATCCAGTTGATATAATGACAGACACCCACACATGAAAGAACTAGAGGATAATGCAAGATGTACAGTGATCGGTGCACATACAATGTACATACAGCAAATTTTGCCTATTCAGAGAAGTAAGGCTTGTGGGCTAGAGTGGCCCAGTGGGGCTTCAGGCTGGAGGTGGGACCTGATCAGGATGGGGAGGGTTTAAATAGACAGGAGAAGGGAGAATGAGCATAGTATGTATTGGGAGAGACAGAAGTGGCAGTACACATTTATTTTTTTTAATGTGTCTGAGGATAGAGGCAAAGGACATAACAAATCCTTCATAGTAGAATGTAACCTTCTTGAGGGCAAGTATTCTTTTGTTTTTGTCTCAGAATCCCCATGATGCAGCATAGTGCCTGGAACTAAAAGTAGGTGCTTAATAAATGGTTGTCCTGGACCTGAGTTCAAATCCAGCCTCAGACACTTACTGTGTGACCCTGGGCCAGTCACAACCCCCATTGCCTCCAAAATAAAAACAAAAAACAAAAAATGCTTGTCCGATAGAATTGAATTAAGTTGCATTCAATCTGGGTTATGGTGGGGAAAGGACCATAGGAAACTTCACCCTGAGCCCCCACGGAGGTCTTGGGGGCCTCTGGTGGACTTCGGGGGACCAGATCAGCCCAGACCAGCCTGACACCCCCTGTCTCTGGTAGGCAACCCTTCCCAGTCCACTTCCCTGCATTATATGAGCCCGTACCAGCTGAACGCCTATGCTCTGGCGCTAACAGCAGTCGGTGAGATCATCCAGGACTACGACAGTGACAAGATGTTCCCAGCCCTGGGCTTTGGGGCCAAGCTGCCTCCTGATGGCAGAGTTTCCCACGAGTTCCCACTGGTACGTGTCTCCTCTAAGGTCAGCCTGGAAATGGGGAGAAGAGGGAGAGGGAGAGAGAAGAATAAGGTCATAGGCAGGGGCAGAAGAGAGCAGGAACTGGATGGGGGAGGAGTTGGGGTGTTGGTAGTCCAGGGGGAGGGTTGGAATGGGAGAGAGGGAGGAGGGCATTTTTAACAGAGAATGGCTGCCCCAGCCTAGAAGTCCCTAGGACCTCTGAGTGACCCCAAGGTCTACCAGACTAGCTTGTTCTCTGACCCACCCCACTTGCCCCAGTCCCTTCTTCACATATTCATACTTCTAAATCTCTCTGAAGTTGGCTCTGAGACTCACCCTAGCTCTGAAAGCTCAGTGCCAGGAGCAGAAATTTGGTTGAATTACCTGCTCATACACACATAGACATACTCACGCAACCCAGAAGAGAGGATGTGAAAACTTAAGAGATGTCTAGAAAGGTTGATCTGAGGTGGGGATCAGGGAGCAAGGGTATTCCCAGGTGACAAAAGAAGGTAACAGAAGGGAGAAGGGAATAGATTGTGAAAAATCATTCGGGCCCATGAACCAGCTTGCCCAGAACGGCAGAGTAGTAGAATCCCATTCAAATCCCATGCATCTCTCCCCCCCTCCAACCCAGTAGAATGTAAGGTTCTTGAGGGCAGGATCTCTATTTCATTTCTGAACCCCAGTGCTTGGTGCATAGGGGACATTTAGTAAACACCTGTTGGATTGGGTTGAGTTAGACTGAGCCCATGAAGGTGACCCCATGGCGGTGTCTCCTTCCTCAGCAATTAGAGACTCAAACTCTAGTCACTTTAAGGGCAATGGGGACAGGGGAATGAGTTCAACTTCATGGCAGTCCTTCAGCATTGGGGAAGTATTGAGAACAGTGGGACACAGAGAACCCTCGAACAGTGTTCACCTTTTGAACTATCTGGAATATTCCTCTTCTACCTTCCTTCAACATGTGACAGGACTTGAACCCAATCACAAAGATCACCAGGCCAGAATGAGCAGGGTCCTCTGAAACTTCTGCAGGACCACCATGCCCAGCTGTTGTTTGGTGTTTTTATATTCTGTCCTGTTCCACCTATCCTCTTCCTTCCCACCACAGAATAAGGAGAGCCCATCCCACCAAGGAATCATGGTGGCCCTTGTACTAGGGAGTTAGGCACCCCTTCTGCGTTGTTACCTCCACTATGTGATCTCCCTGAGACATTTCTCAGTGCCCTCCCTTCAGGACCTCCCCCCCAAGTCCTCCCTTGGGTCCTTCCCTTCTGGTTTTGAGTTGAGGTGGGGCTAGTTCTAAATTCTAGATTCTTTTTTAAATTGTTACTGATGGCTTTTGTTTTTGTATCACTTTAAGTTTTGAATTCATCTCTGTCCCCTTCTCTCCTCATTGAGCCATCCCTTGTAATAATAATAATAAAAAAAAAAACAAGCAAGCAATAGCAATGAAGTCTTACAGTACATGCAATGTTCCACACCCATAGTTCCCCAGTTCTGCAAATAAGGGAGGGGAGGTGCATTTTCTCATCTTTGGGACCAATCTCTGTCATTAAGCAGGATTAAGCTTCATAGGTTTTGTTTATTTGTTTTGGGGGGTTTTTTTGTTGAGTTTTTTTCTTTTTGCTTATTTGCTTTGCATTTACATTACTGTAGTGATTGTGTATATTGTTTTCCTAGTTCTGCTTCTTTCACTCTTCATCACTTCATAAGTCTTCCCCTGCACCTCTGAATTCATCCTACTTCTTATTCATTCTTCCTAAGACACGATAATATTCCAATACATTCATTTCATCTCATCTTCATTTCAATCCTTAATTGATGAGCATCTCTTTGTTTCTGGTTCTTTACTACCCCCCAAAATGATGCTAAATTTGGCCAAATGGGACTTTTCTTTCCAACTTTGACTGCCTTATAAGCCTGGCAGTAGCATCTCTGCATCAACGAGTATGGATGTTTAGGCACTTTTTTAAAAGCATAATTCCAAAGTGCTTTAGAGTCATTCTGGAATATTTTCATTCCATCATCTGGACCAGGTTGCAGATTGATCTTCCCATCCTCCTTCCCTGTGATATAGAACTGTTCTTGTTCCCTTTCTGGCCACCTCAAGCTTTGCCCCTCCCTCCCTGCCCCTGGGTGTCTCACCTGTTTGCCTCCGATCCTTTTCCCCATCTCCTCCCTTGTCTCCCCTTTCTGGGAGTCTGCTGGTCCTCTGCTCCTAGAATGGCAATCCGGATAACCCCTCTTGCTGTGGTATTGATGGTATCCTCGAGGCCTATCACCGAAGCCTTCGCACCGTGCAGCTCTATGGCCCCACCAACTTTGCACCGGTGGTCACTCATGTGGCCAGGTAAGTCCCTTTTCACACCCTTCCAGGAGAAACCATTCCCTTCACCCCCTTCTCAAAGACACCAACTCATCTCTGAAGAGACATTCCTTCCCAGTGCCTTTAGGAGAACCCCCAAAACATTGGCACCAATACCTTGCTCCAACCTCTCTCAGGGCCTTCTCATTCAGTTTCATACACAGAGTTCCTCTTCCTGGGTGGGGGAGTAAGGGAAGGTGATTATGTATAGAGACCACTCCATCCCCTCTTCAGACCCTGCCCAGGCATGGGATTAGAGCTCTGTCACCTAACCCCCCCCCCAAAACCCCGAAAGGCATGCGGCAACTGTGCAAGATGGCTCCCAGTATTCCGTGCTGCTGATCATCACAGATGGGGTCATCTCAGACATGGCGCAGACCAAGGAAGCCATCGTCAACGTGAGTCTGAGGGGATGCAATGGGAAGACTCTTGGGTGGGATTCTGGAGGAAATGTCATGCACGGGAGTGGCTTTGGACCTTCTTTTGCTCACCTTCCTTTTTTGTGGCCTTGCTTTTAGACCCCCGATGTTTGGCCTGAAACCTTGTCCTGCATGTGGGTATAGAGTTGTAGGGAGAATGTGGGAGGGAACCTGAGGTTCTTTGCCTTTTTAGCTTTGGACCATGTGAATTCAGACCATTAAGGGGCCTGAATCTATGGAGGAAAGGAAAACTCAGCAAGAGCAGTCCTGGAGGACATGGCTGGGTCCTCTGCCTGGGTGGGAGGTGGTAGCAGCCCTAGTTTCTCTCCCTGCCCCAAATAAAACTTAGAAGGATCTCAGATTGCCAACTCAGTAGTGTCAGGTTCTTATTCATTAAGTCAAGTTTGGAGAAAAAGGAAGAGGGGAAGAGGCTGTCCTGGGTGGGCTCCTGCTACTCTGGGGTATCAGACTTTAGACCAATCCCCACTCTCCCTGTCTTTCTCCCTGTTTCTGGTCCTCTGTCTGTCTTTTTGTCATCCCTTGTCCTCTGACTTTTCTTTGGTCTTACTCTTTTCCTCTTACCTTGCCTCTCCCTTTTTCTTTCTGTTCTCTCTATGCCTCCCTCACTTTTTGTCTTATTATCCCTTTCACTCTACGTCTTTTCTCTCTGTCTGCTGTTCCCTTTATGCTGTTCCCTCCACCCCGTCCCCATCTCTTTGCGTCTTCTCTCTCTCTGTGTTCTGTTTCCCCTCTGGCTTCCCTTGCTGGTGCTCTTTGCCCAACAGGCTGCCAAACTCCCCATGTCCATTATCATCGTGGGCGTTGGCCAGGCTGAGTTTGATGGTAAGACCCAGTTGCTTTCCTTTTGCTTCTTCCTTTCCTATTATTCTATGCTTCCCTAGGAGCACCATGGGACCCATGGGGTGGGCTCCAACTGCTCCCTTTATGAGAGAGGAGATGGAGAGAGAGAGAGAGAGAGAAAGAGAGAGAGAGAGAGAGAGAGAGAGAGAGAGAGAGAGAGAGAGAGAGAGAGAGAGAGAGAGAGAGAAGAAGAAGAAGAAGAAGAAGAAGAAGGAGGAGGAGGAGGAGGAGGAGGAGGAGGAGGAGGAGGAGGAGGAGGAGAGGAGGAGGAAGAGAGAGATTGGGAGAGGGGAGAGGGGAGAGAGAAGAGAGAGAAGGTGAAAAAGGAGATAGAGAAAGAGGAGAGAGACTGCATGAGAAAGGGAGAAAGATGGAGAGAGAGATTAAGAGAGATTGAGAGAGGAGATAAGAGAAAGAAGAGGGAGAGGGAGGGGGAGAGAGAAGAGAATGAAAAAGAGAAAGAGCAAAAGGGGAAGGGAGAAAGGAGAGGGTGTGTGTGTGTGTCTGTGTGTGTGTGTGTGTGTGTGTGTGTAAGAGAGAGAGGAGAAAAGAATGTGTGTACGAGGGATATAGAAGAGAATGTGAGAGAGGAAAGAGAGAAAGCTTATAAAAGAGAGAGCTTGTGTGAAAGAAATAGAAGAGAGAAAGAAAAGCCTATGAAAGAAACAGAGTGGAGAAAGAGTATGTGTGAGAAGAGCTAGTGAGGGAGACAAGACAGAAAGAAGAGAGTGCGTATGAGAGGAAAGAAAAGCCAGTAGGGAGAAGTGGGGTGTGTGTGTGTGCGCTCATGAGAATGAGAAAGAACAAGACTAGAGGGCTCACCACTGGTTGTGTAGACGTGTCATCTTGTGCTCTGCACCACCACTGACAAACGATGTAATCTTTGGACAGATCATTTCACCTTTTTCTGACTCAGTTTCCTTATCTGTAGAATGACGATTAAAAACTCCTGCTCTGCCTATCTCCCAGGGGCATTGGGAGGATCAATTGATCTGTGTAACAGCAAAGTGCTATACAGATGTCAGCTATTATTTTCATCATTTTCATGACCATCATCATTGTCCTAAGAGGGGACAGAATTTAAACACGTAAAGGACATGTGGGGACATTTCCTCCCTCCTCTTCTCCCCAAGCACTCTCAAACAAACCTCTCCAGATGGCCTAGATGACCTCTAAGGTCCCTTCTGGCTCTAAATTTATGTTCCTATGAAACCAGGTGAATTTTGCAAACTGTGGCTACATTTACATGTTTCAAACACTGTGTATAGGTCTTAAGGGGACAGGTACTGGTGGCATGAAGGCTTCTGGGAAGGGAAGAGTTTCAATCAGGCTGGTGGAGAGGGTCGGGGCCTGCGGAGGGAGGACAAATTCAGGGTTCTAAGAATGATGTGCAAAGACAGAAATGGGAAATTCACATTCAGGGGACAAGGGACAAGTAATTTATAGGATTTGGATCTAGACCTGAAAGAGAACTCAGAGGTCAAGTCATCTAGAGCGCTCCCCTCATTTTACAGATGAAGAAACTGAGGTTGAGGGAAGTTAAGTGACTTGCCCAAGGTCACACATGGACTAAACATCAGAGGCAGAATTTGAACCTGTACTCTCTGACTCCAGAGCTGGTCCCCTCTTCACTATGAACGTTATATAAATGTTAGCTATCATTATGATAATGATTATTATTACCTGCTGCCTTCTATGTGCATGGCTAGAGTGGAAAATCTACACTTGGGAAGCAATGAAGTAATGAAATGAGATATTTGTGAGTTAGTGAGTGAATGTGTGGGTATATATATGTATATATACGTGTGTGTGTGTGTATATACACATGTATGTATGCATGTATGTGCGTATGCCTGGCCATCCCTAGGGGCAGGTGAGTGCACAGAGTGCTATTTGTAAAAAGAAGAATGTGTGGGGTAGTTCCCAACGTCTGTGAACACACACAGCTCTTATGCACTGGCCTCAGGCGTGCAAAGCTCTCAGAGTCATCCTTCAGCTGCCTTCCCTCACTGCCCTGCCTGACAACTCCCCAAAACCACTCCCCTCACTCGACTTTGAGAACCTGGGGGAGGAAGAGCGGATTGGCATATGCTATCATATCAAGGAAAGATCTCTGAGGGGGAAATCTAGAAGCTCTGGTTCATTCCAGTTCTGCCCTTCACCATGAGACCTTGTGCTAGTCAATTCCCTTCACTGGGCCTCGGTTTCCTCCCTTGTAAAATGAGGGACTAACTCCTTCCTCTGATTCTCGGTCCTGGCATAGGAGGTGACCCTGGGTTCTCAAAGGCTCTGTCAGCAAAGAACAGACCCTGGCATTCTGGCTTTAGGTAGTGGCCTTGGGAGAGGCTATGTGTCTATTGTCCAGGGGCCAGCCTGATTAAGAACAGAGAGGCTGGCTTATCACCTGTTTGGCTTCCAGGTGACCAGTTTCTCAGCTATGGCAACCCTCAAGGTTCTCAACTAAGCTGTAGGGAGACAGTGATTTGTGTCAGTGGGGAGAGTACCCACCCTGGTCAAACCACAGCTCCTTGTGATTACAGTTCTAGGTGAAAGAAAAATGAAGGCTTGAACTGGGTCAGAGGCTCCCAGCATTTTCCCTCTCTGTATCCCTTGATTTCCAGTAGAATTCCCTTCAATATAAAAGGAAATAAAGTCCAGCATTTACTGTGCATATATACAAAAGAAATAACTAAAATAAAAAGATTATTTTTCATTAAAAAAAAAAACTTTACTTGGTACATAGGAACATTTGTTCACTAGCACTAGTATTTTGAAATATTTCCATAGGACAATAGAGCTATTTACCAGATATTCCCTAGACCCTCTTTACAAGCTTTTCTACAGCCTGAAGGTATGTGTACCTCAGGTTGGTGGCCCCCAGACTAGATGGTCTCTAAGGTCATATCCAATGCTGACATTCTATGAGTCTGTGACAGAGAGCAGAGATGTGGGAATCCATGGATTCAGGGGGAGCCCCCCCAGGCAGAACCCCTGCTATGGTCTGGTCAGGCCCATACCTCAATTAAACCTTCATGATCTTTCCTTCTTGGTGCAGCCATGGTTGAGCTAGATGGTGACGACATTCGGATCTCCTCCCGGGGGAAGTTAGCAGAGCGGGATATCGTCCAGGTAACTGCCCAAATGCCCCATGTCCCTGAGTTACCCACCTTGCCTGTTTCTTGTCTCCCAGATGAATATGGTGCCCTCCCTTCTGTCATGGGGGCTTCACTGGACAGGGCAAAGGAAGAAAAGTACTTGGAACTCTGGGATGATCCAGTTCAGGACAGTCTCTGAATTATCTCCAAACGTTTCGGACTTGTTACCCACCTCCCTCTGTTCATTGACATGTGTGTCTGTCCCTCTCTTCCTGCCCCCCACTCCATTCTCCACCTTTTTCAATCCTACCCATTTTTAAGGACCTTCTACACACACACACACACACACACACACACACACACACACACACACACACACACATACACACACACACAAAGAGTCGCACTCTCCCTCCCCCTCCTCCCCATCTATCCTACTTTGCCTCATCCTTCCAGACCCAGCTCAAGGCCTACTTTCTTCAGGAAGTCTTCGCTGACCATTCCACCCCTGACCAATCTTCCGTTTTCCTGACCTTGCCCAGCTAGCGCTCCCAATCGATACCATTTGTTTGGCCATTCTGCTGTATTGTCCCCTCCTTCTTCTCCTTATCTTTGTTCTGCCAGTCCAGCTACAGTGGTCATGTCTTTACTCTTTCTGTATCCCCCGGCATAGTGCCAGTCACATGGTAGACACTCTAGCTATTTTGTGATCAAATAATTGACTGGTTCATTAGGTACCTAACAGAACATTGTACCAGAAGCTTTGGTGAGTGTATATATTACAGAGGTAATAGCAGACACAGTCCCTGCCCTCCAGGGACTTTGTTGCCGCCACAGCCAGGGATTCGGGACAAGAAAAGTGAGCTGTGAGAATTGGAGAACATAGACTTCTTCCCATCTGAAGATGGAGCCTATGCCTCTGGGCTGGTGTTCCTAATCTGGTCCTTATACTGTATCCTTTGTACTGGGTATGTTGGTAGGAAGGAGACGAAGACACCTCATCATGGCACGGCAGTGTAGCTCCAGGGAATCTGGTGACCTGAGTGGCTTTCCTTAAGTGTCCGTATCTGTGTTCCGTTGGGTTGTCTATTTCTCTGGGAGAGAGGCAGCTGAGCGGCTCAGTGGATCGAGTGCTGGGCCTAGAGTCAGGAACTGAGTTTAAATCCAACCTCAGACACTTGCTAGCTGTGTGACCCTGGGCACGTCACTTAACCTCTGTTTGCCTTAATCCACCAGAGAAGGAAAATGCAAACCACTCCAATATCTTTCCCGAGAAAACCCCACGGACAGTATTGAGATGCTGTGGTCCACAGGGTTATGAAAAGTTGGACATGACTGAACAACAACAATAAATAGGGAGCAGCTGAAGGTCCTTGTGCAAGACAATGAAAGCATGAGAAGGGTAAATGGAAGGTAGAAGGGACTGGGAAAAAGAGGCTAACTGGGAGGAAATTACAGGAGTCTAGGGGTAAGGAGATGAAGATGGTGCATGACTGTGAACACAAGAGAGGAATGGGTAGAGAGAAATGTTGAAAAGAAAGCATTGACAGAAATTGGAAATCCCATCAAAGGCTGGAGGATACTGGAGGAGGCTCTTGGCCACATACAGGTTGGACTAGATGGTCCCTTGAGGTCCCTTCCAACAATGATGTTCTATGGTAACTGGGTCCCTTTTTGTTGTTCAATCATTTCAGTCATGTCTGACTCTTCATGACCTTATTTGGAGTTTTCTTGGCAATAATACTGGGGTGGTTTGCCTTCTCTAGATCATTTGACAGATGAGGAAACTGAGGCAAACAGGGTGAAGTGACTTGCCCAGGGTCATACAGCCAGTAAGTGTCTGAGGCCAGATTTGAACTCTGGAAGATGAGTTTTCCTGAGTTCAGGCATGGTACTCTATTTATCATACTACCTAGTTGCCCTAATTGGATCCCTAGGCATGAGTAAACACTGAATAAGAAACAGTTCCAGAAGTTTGAAAGCAACAAATGCAGTGGTGTCCTTGATAATCACAGAGTGATCAAGAGAAGGCAACAGAAGTGACAGGAAAAGGGGAGATAGGTAATCGTTCCGCATTGAAGATCTTGGTCAAATCTATAAATGGAACTCTCTTGCAAGTGCCTGAACTGAGGAAGACTGGAAAAAGGTCTGGGCTGGAGATAGAAATGTCAGGGAATTCTCCATGTTGAGGTGGTAATTGGAAGCACAAGAGCTGATCAGAGGAAGAGGAGCAGCAGGCGTGGATCTGAGTCTCGGGAAACAGTGGTGATAATGAACAGGGGAGGTAGAAGGAATAGCCAGAGAGGGGAGGGGACACCCAGTAAAGTGGTGTCCTGGAAGTCAAATACAAGAGGAGGGTTGCAAGAGGGATAGGTTTCATTAACCACCTTCTTCTCCTCTTGTGTCCACAGTCACACACCATCTTCATCTCCTTACCCCTAGACTCTTGCAGTTCCTTCCCTGTTAGCCTCCTTTTCCCAGTCCCTTCTGCCTTTCATTTATCCTTCTCATGCTTTTACCATCTTGTCCCAGGACCTTCAGCTGCTCCCTATTTATCGTTGTTGTTCAGTCATGTCCAACTTTTCATAAACGTTAGTGGTATCAGAGGCACTGAAGAAGATGAAACAGATAAGAAACAAATCCCTAGAGAAGGGGTCCTTGCTATAAGCCTAGGTCAGGGTCCTACAAAACCATAACTGCACTGCAAAAATCTCCCATGTTCCTTTTAGAGATTATGACTGTACTTTGAACAGGATGGCACCAAAAACTTCATTCAAAAGAGCTGTAATAGCCTCATGAACTCAAAAGAATTTTTAAGTAGTTGCAGTCATACTAAATTCTGACCATATGAGAAGTCCCCACACCCTTAGGAGGAGGGTGTCCTTAAGAGCAGCCTGTGCCTGTTTCCCTTGGCTGAGGGGGTGGAGGGGGTGCAGTGATCTGATTGGAGGGAGGATGTTGCGAGAGGCCTGATCTGACAACCTTTCTCTGTTTCTCCAGTTTGTGCCATTCCGGGACTATGTGGACCGAACAGGGAATCATGTGCTCAGCATGGCTCGCCTGGCCAGAGATGTACTGGCTGAGATCCCTGACCAGCTGGTATCCTACATGAAAGCACAAGGCATTCGTCCCCGCCCACCCCCGGGACCTCCTGCCCACACCCCATCTCGGTCCCCTTCACACACTCCGCCTGCCTCCCCTATGCACACAAACATCTAAGGATGAGGCACAGGCAGGGTGGGAAGAGGAGAATTCCCTGGGACATGCGTCTGCACACACACACACACACACACACACACACACACACACACCCCACTGAGGTTCAAATTCCAGCTATCATTTACTACTAGTGTGACCTTTGAGAAGTCACTCACCCCTAGGGGGGAGAGGGGGAGGAGGGGCAGCTCAGTTTTCTCATTTGTAAATGAGGATTTGGGCTGGATCATCCCCAAGGCCCTTTCCCACCACATCCAGTGATCCACAGTGACCAGAGTGGGTAGAGTCTAAGGCATGAGCCTGGGACCCCCTAGGTGGAACCCCTCACCATGCCTCTGACTCTGCCAGAGTTCCTGGCCAGGCCCAGCACCAGCCCAGCTGTACTCCCCACCCAGAGCCCTGACTCTTTCCTCTGTTTCTCCTCATCTACCCCATGGCCTGTGTCACAAACATCTGGACCTGCTGAGGAGTGGGGCAAAGAAGAGGGACTGACCAGGGGGGCAGGGCTACATAGAATAATGGAGAGACCCAGTGGCTTGGCATAGAAGAGAATCAGAGTGTGTCAAATCAGGAGCCAGGATGAAGCTTGAGGCGCTAAAGCAGCCCCCAGCAGGCTGTGTCCCTCCAGAGTCCCTGGGCTCTCTGCCTCCTGTCACCCTTGCCAAATGAGGTACAACACTTTGAAGGCAGACTTCTCCTCTCAAGGACAGAGGGCATTAAGCCTTTCCCTTCCCCCACAAAGGATTTCCCAGGAACTGAAGGGCCCAGGGCTCTTGCTGGAGCTGAGCCAACCAGATGGGGAGCTTCTGCCAGCCTTCCCCCTCCACCTCCACCTGCCGGCTTACCTCCTGACCCAGCCCCTGAGGGGGACAGGAGGAGGGAGGGGCTCAGAAACCTTTCCACTCTCACCTCTCTCTGGCTTCTTTCCTGGCCAGTCTGAGCTTCAGGAGGGTGTTAAAGAATCTGCCAGCCAGGCACAATGGTAGGGAGGGAGGGGGCTGTGGGGCAGTCCACACTCAGGCCTGTGCAAGGCCAACCCTCTGACAAAAGTGTGCAGCAAACAAGAGGGTATTACCCTTCATACCCTTCCACCTCCCCTGGTAACCTGACCCCTCTACTTGCCACCCACATAGCTGTACTCCCTCCTATTTCCATTGCTAAGATATTGCCCCACAATAACTTAAGTATGATAAGGGAATATTTGCATGATATTGGGGGTCACTGAAGACCCCCAAACCAGACCCAAAGAAATGAATCTCTAATAGTGGAATTTCAGATCCTGGAAAGGAGAGAGATTTGGGTTGTGGATGCAGCAAACCCATATCCCCAGTACCCAGGCCAAGCAAATTTTCCCTCCCTGGAGTAATGTCTTGTCAGTAGTCTGTGCCAGATGTGGACCCCTTTGAGTATGAAGTACCCCAGCTGTATCCAGTCCTAACTCCTGTCATAGCAGAAGTGGGCCCCACAACCCCAAATGCAGCTCTCCAGCACGAGGGCTATCTCTGCCCCAACCTGGGAAGGTGTTCTCTCTGGGTGACCGGTGACACTGAGAGGCTGGCTCCCCACATGCCCACCCTTGACCCCCAAGTAGGTAGTCAGTGATGCATGCCAGTCCGTCCTGCTGCATGGGGCTGCTTGTGCCCACTGAACACTCAGCTTCCCTCAGCTCCCCTTTTGAGACACATCCTTGTCTGCCCAGCTCCCAAGTGATACATCTATGCTCAAAGCCCAGGGCTCCCAGCCTGGAGCTGCCTTCTGGCCACCTGTCCAGCCCTGTTCCTCTTTTTTCTGTGCATGATGGTTGTATTTCTAACCCGTGTTGTCCTCTCTGGAGTCTTTAGTGGGAGCTGCTATGTACTGACACTGCCTTAAACCGGAATAAATTGAGTCCTTTTACTAAAAGCAGTGGTCCTCGCTTTTCTCCTGTTCTGTGGGAATCTCTCTGGGGCCTATAGCCAACCTGGATGAAGTCCTAACCAGGTGGTAGAACTGAAGGGGAGGAGTAAACCCATCACAGCGACATGGGCAGAGCCACGGGGTCAAAGCTGGGAGGGACCTTAGAGGTCACCTGGACCGGTGATGTCAAGCTCAAATAGAAAAAGGGCCCCTAAGCCAGATCCCTGCAAGCTGCCATGCTTTTATTGAATTAGAAAACCACTTGTAACATTATCTCTGTTCTTGCTTATTTTTACTCATTTTGTTAAATATTTCCCAGTGACATTTTAAACTGGTTCAGGCGGCACTCAGGAATGCTGCAGGCCCCACTGCGGCCTTTGCTGTAGACCAACCCTCTCATTTTTTACAGAGCTGGACATTGTAACCATGTCACCCTTCCTGCTTAAAAACCTTCAGTGACTCCTTATTACCTCTGAGACAAAATACTAGCATCTCTATTTGGCATTTATTTATTTATTTATTTATTTTTTAGTGAGGCAGTCAGGGTTAAGTGACTTGCCCAGGGTCACACAGCTAGTAATGTCAAGTGTTTGGTCTGAGGCCAGATTTGAACTTAAGTCCTCCTGACTTCAGGGCCGGTGCTTTATCCATTGTGCCACTTAACTGCCCCTTTATTTGGCATTTAAAGGCCTTCCCCATCTGGGTCTGGCCTTCATTTTGAGACATTATACATTCCTCTCCTTTATGAACTCTATATTTCAGCCAGACTGACCTATCTGTTGTTCTTCATACCAGATATTAATTTTCCCATCTCCAGGCCTTTGCCTCATGCCTTCCTCCTTATGTCGGTCTCTTAAAATCCTTTGTTGTTGTTGTTCAGTTGTTTCACTCTTGTCTGACTCTCCATAACCCCTTTGGGGGTTTTCTTGGCTAAGACACTTCAGTGGTTTGCTATTTCCTTCTCCAGCCCATTTTATAGATGAGGAAACTGAGGTAAATAGAGTGATGTGACTTGCCCAGAGTCACACAGCCAGTAAGTTCCTGAGGCTGGATTTGAACTCAGGAAGATGAGTCTTCCTGACTCCAGGCCTGGCACTCTGTGCGCCTACCTGTACCCTTTTAATCCCTATCTTCCTTTAAAACTCAAGTGCCACCTCCTACATAGGAGGCCTTCCCTCCAGCTGCTGGCGCCTACTTCCTTTCTTCAGTATTTTTTGGGGTCTCCTTTAGCAAGCTGTTGACTTGTTTTTCGTGATTTTCTTGCATCACTCTCAGTTTTTCCTCTACTTCTCTCACTTGCTTCTCAAAATCCCTTTTGAGCTCTTCCAAGGCCTGGGACTGATTCATATTTTTCTTGGAGGCCTTGGATGTAGGAGCTTTGACTTTGTTGTCTTCTTCTGGTTGTATGTTTTCATCTTCTTTTCACCAAAGTAAGATAATACAGTCTGACTCTTTTTGCGAGGTTTGCTCATGATCCCGGACAATTACTTGAGTTTTAAAATCTTTGTTAAGGTAAGAGTTTGCTTCCAATGTGGAGAATGTACTGTCCCAAGCTTTGGGGGTTTTGTGCAGCTGTTTTCAGAGATACTTCTAGGGACCTGTAAATTTTCACTTCTTCCAAGGTGATATGATAAGGGGCAAGGCGTTTACTCTTTTCCTGGCCTGAGCTCTGGTTGGCGCCTACTTCCTACCAAACTACCTTATATTTACTTAATACGTATTTGTATTTATGTCTACATGAACCCGTTGTTTCTTCCTATTGAAAGAAACTCCTTGAACACAAGGATTATTTCATTTTTATCTTTGTATCCCCACAACCTAGTGGAGTATTAAGTACATCAGGTACTTAATAATGGCTTGGGGTTTTTTTATTTTTATTTTTTATTTTTTTAATTAAATTTATTAAATTAATTTTTTTCATAAACATAATTTCTCTCCTCACCTACTCTCCTCTTAAAATAAAAATAAAAGAAAACCCTTGTAACAGGCACAGTCAAGCAAAACAAATTTCTATATTGGCCGTCTCAAAAAATGTGTCTGTCACTCTGTGAATCCATCAGTCACTTCTGGCAGGAGGTGGGTAACATGCTTCATCATCAGCCTTCTAAAGTAATTCAAATCCAGCCTCAGACACCAGCTGTGTGACCTTGGGGCAAGTTACTAAACCTCTGTTTGCCTCAGTTTCCTCAACTGTAAAATAAGGATAATACTAGTACCTGCCTCTCAGCGTTGCTATGGGGGATCAAATGAAATAATATTTGTACAGCACTTAGCATGTAATTAGAACTATATAAATGCTAGCTATTATTATTATTATTATTATTCTCATTCTCATTCTTCTCATTATTGTTGTTGTGATTAGCTATGGCCTTGAGAGGTTGGTTCAGATGACTTCAAAAGCCATGGGACAGCTAGGTTGCCCAGTGGATGGAGCTCTGGCCCTGGAGTCAGGAGGACCTGAGTTCAAATCCAGCCTCAGACACATGATACTTACTAGCTGTGTGACCCTAGGCAAGTTGCTTAATGCCGTTGCCTCACCCCCCCCCCCAAAAAAAAGCCGCTTTCCAATTTTGTGGGCTTATAAATTGATTTGTTGTAGTGAAAAAAAGCAACTGATTTGGAGTGAGAAGCCCTGGGTTCTAATCCTGGCTCTGCCACTGACTACCAGTGTGACCTTTGGAAATTCTCTTCCCTTCCCCACCACCCCCATGGACCTGTTTCCTCATCTATAAAATGAGGAAATTGATTCCTACGGGTTAGTCATTAACATCCCATCCAGCTGTAAATCCTATAACCTGTGTAAGGCCTCAGAGTAGCACTGGCACCTGACTGACACCTGGGTTTCCTGTCTCCCCATCTTGCCAAAGCTCTATCTCTGCATGGACCCCTGCCTTCTCATTATCCTCATTTTAAAGATTAAATGAGATTTGTACAAAATCCCCATTTTACAGATGAAATTAGGTCGCAGAGTATCTGAACCATGAGGGAGTGCTGCATGTTGGCAGGGCTGGTGGGTTCAGTGGTTAGAGCACAGTGCTAATGAAGGCAGGGCTCCACCTCCTGTGGGGGGGGGGCAGTTAGGTTGGCCCCATTCCCGGCCACTGGCAGCAAACAGCCCAACCCTCCAGCCAGCTGTCTCACAAATGTGTCCAACAGGTCACAGGAGGCCCCACTTGGGAATGTGACTGGTTCTGGGTACTCATCCATCCCCAAAGCTGAAGAAACAGCTCTGAGAGTATGCCTTGATGACTGGACACAAGGAGGCTTTCCTAGACCAAGGACAGCAGTCCCATCCCTTTCCTTCTCGGAACAGAGGAGAGCTTCTGGAAAAATCGGGGTTCCTGGAGGACAGGAGGAAGAACTTTAGGGTGATAAGTAGAAGGGTAAAGCAGGGAAATAAGAATTAGCTTAAGGGCCTCAGTTTTAACTCCAAGTCTTCTATTTACTATGAATGTGACCTTGGGCTGAGCCATACAGGGGACTCAGTTTCCTCATCTGTAAAATGAAATGATTGGATTAGATGATCTCTCTAAGGACCTGAGTGGAAAGGTCAGAGAGGAGACCCAAAGAGGGAGGAAGAAGAGGAGAAAGGGGAAGAACGGGAGAGCCAGACTGAGGATTGGAGAAAGAAAAGTCAGGGCCTACACTCCTCCCCTGATGCCCCCCATGACATGGAAGGGTGGAAGGCACAACTGGGAGACTTATCACTGGTTCACCAAGCAGAAAGGGCCTGGTACTGGGGTGTGTGTGTGTGTGTGTGTGTGTGTGTGTGTGTGTGTGTGTGTGATTCATACACCATCCTAGCTGATCAACCAACGAATATTGACTAAGTGCCTCCTACATGGCATCTAGCTAGGGATTCAAATTCAAAAGTGACAGATTCTGCCCTCAAGAAGCTTGCATTCTCCTGGAGGTCCGCCTGTCCACAGGGACATAAACACAGGATGTAAATAAATACATGAATGAATGAATGAATGAATGAATGAATGAATGAATGAATGCTGAGTGATGGAGGATATATTGGCAGAGGGCCCTAACAACTGGGGGAAATAGGACAGCTTTATGAAGAAGGTGGCACTTGAACAGAGACTTGAAACTGGGACTAAAAGTAGCTGGTGATTCAGTGAACAGAGCTCTGGACCTGGAATCAGGGAGCCCTGAGTTCCAATTCAGTCTCTGACTCAGTTCAGCTAATCTAAATAACTTGGTTGAGGTGGGAGCAAATTGACTCTTATGGGGTGCAAAAGATTGTCCTGGGGGAGAACTGTGGCTTTCTAGAACCAATGCAAGGGAACCTTATCTTCAGCTCAGGGCCTCCTTTCAGTGTGTGTGTGTGTGTGTGTGTGTGTGTGTGTGTGTGTGTGTGTGTGTTCAGATGTTCTATTTTATTTTATTGGCGTAGGATACTTATGGTGAAGAAACTCCCTGTACCAAAGCAGATTTGCAACTGATAGGCCAAGAGAGCTGCCCAGGGAACTGAGAAATTCAGTGACTTGCCCAGGGTCACACATCCAGGATATGTTAAAGGCAAGACTTGAACCCAGGTCTTCCTTCTAAGGCCAGCTTTCTGTCCTCTATATTATATCTCTCATTAGGGATGATAGACTCAACTGGAAGACTTATAAGAGGTTATGTCATCTAACTTCTTCATTTTACAGAAGAGGAGCCTGGGGCCCAGGAGGTTAAGGTGACTTGCCCAAGGTCACACAGGTGTTGTTCAGTCATTTCAGTCTTATTTTTGGGAGTTTTCTTGGCAAAGATACTGGAGTGGTTTGCCCTTTCCTTCTCCAGTTCATTTTACAGATGAGGAAACTGAGGCAAGCAGGGGTTAAATGACTTGCCCAGGGTCACACAGCTAGGAAGTGTCTGCCACCATATTTGACTCCCAGCCCAGCACTCTTTCTATTGAGCCACCTAGCTGCCTCAGTCACAAAGGTAGTAACTGTCAAAGGTCAGATCTGGAGCAAGTGCTTCACAAATGCACGTTGATTGTCCAATGTCACTTAGACAGGAAGTGGTTGAGTGAAGATTTGAGTCTTCCATTCCTCAATTCTAGAAACCACCAGTGTTCTAACTCCCAGCAGAACAAGCCAGGGAGACTGGCCCATATAAGCAAGCCAGGACAGGGTACGCTTGCTGACATTACAATGGGATTTTTCCCCACAGAATTCTGGTAAAGAACAGCTCCTCCCACCAACTCTGTTGCCCTGAAACCTTTGTTTATGCATCCCTAAAATGAGGGGCAGAGGAGGGAGGAGGGGCACCTTAGGTGAGACCTCTAGGGAGTCCCTGCCAATCAGACAAGAATCAAAAATAGAGACCTGATAACACAGGAGAATGGGAATCCTGCGTGTGAACAGCTGGCTCCCCTGTGCTGCTTCCTCCTCTCCTCTCCCACTGTTACCCCATCCAGACCACCATTCCCTCTTGCTCAGCCATTGCAATAGCCCACCTGCCTTTAGCATCTCTCTGGGAAACCATGGCACAGCTAGATTAATCTCCACATTGCACCAGTCTGATCATGCCTCCCTCTGTTCAAAACTCTTCAGTGGTTTTCTGTTATCCACCAGTTAAAGTCTAGAACCCATAGCCTGAATTCAAGGCCTTCCTTAAGAGAATGAAAACAGGGGCAGCTAGGTAGCACAGTGGATAGAGCACCAGCCTTGGATTCAGGCAGACCTGAGTTCAAATCCGGCCTCAGACACATAACACTTACTAGCTGTGTGACCCTGGGCAAGTCACTTAACCCCACTGCCTAGACAAAAAAAAAAAGACAAGAGAATGAAAACAGATGAGGAGAGAATAGGAAGGAATGGATTGAAGGGCAGCATGATGGTTTGGAATGGAACAGAATTCTTTAAACCAAGATCCACCTATAGCTTCTTCTTTTTATCTACTTACATGAACTGATGCAAAGTGAAGTGAGCAGGACCAGGAGAACACTGTATACAGTAACAGCAGTATTGTAACGATGATCACCTGAGAAAGACTTGGCTACTCTAATCAATACAATGATCCAAGAAATTTCAAAGAATTCATGATGAAAAATGCTATCCACTTCCAGAGACAGAACTGATGAACTCTGACTACAGATGGAAGCATAATTTTTTTACTTTATTTTTCTTGGTTGTATATGTGTTTTATTTTGCAATATGAGTAATATGGAAATATGTCTTGCATAGCTTCACATATATAATCAATATCACATTGTTTGCCATTTCAAAGGTAGAGTAAGGGTAGGAGGGAGAAAATTTAGAACTCAAGATTTTAAAAAATGAATGTTAAAATTTGTACGTGTAATTGGGAAATATTTAACAAAATAAAAATATTTTTCTAAAAAATGAATCTTTCTTGCCTAGAGACCTCAGAAACCTGGACCCATGGATAAAGCCCAAACTCCTTAGCTGAGCTTTACAGACTTTATATCCCATGATGGACTGGGATGGCGTCCTGTGGTCCTGGGCATCATTTACAGATTTCTCCTTGACTCTGACACCCCTTGCCTACTTCCACTTCACCCCATAATCCCCAAGCTAAGAGAAGGGGAAGAGAGAATATCTGAGATTAATTGGTCAAGACAAGCTGTTTAATTGTTGACTTTATTTTTGTTCCTTTTTTAGGGGGAGGTTATAGAGAGCTGGCAAAAGAGTTAAGAATACCTAGGTTGAGTCCTGCTTCTGACACATACCAGTGGTGGGACCCTGAGCAAGTCACATGGTGACAAGTCACTCAGTGCTCCAGGCAAGTCTCTAAAATTATATAAATTGTAGGGCAGGTGCTACCTGTATTGATGGAGGGAGTTTTCACACTGGGAGTCCTGTACAACAATGAGATCAGAGGTCAAGTTAACTACCCAAGAAATGGAGGGGAGGAGAAAATATCAGGAGCCCTGTGAGACTAGGCCATGGAGGGAAAAGAAACAATGAGCTGCATGCAACCTTTTTTCCCCACTTCTGGGTACCATCAGCCCCTGCTCTGCTGCTTCTATCAGACATTTCTCCTTAGCCTCTCATTCTTCCTTCCTTTCATCCCTATAGATACCTTACTTACTCCTATAGCCTATTACCCTCTCCCTGGACCCAACCCTAGACCTAACCCCTTCTGGCTGCCTCTCCTGAGATGTCCTTCAGTCTTCAACCTTACCTTTATCCATCAGTTGTCTCTCCCTCAGATCCCTCATCTGCTCTATTCCCTCCATTTGGGTACCTACTATCTAAGAAAAAGCAAGATAGAAAAGAAAGATCCCTGGCCTTGGACTCAGGATACCTAGATTCTGTCTTTCTCCACTACTAACTTGCTGTGTGCCATCGGACAAGTCATTTGCCCTTTCCCTGGCCTCAGCTGCCTGATCTGTAAATTAAAGGGCTGGGATTAGATGACCATAAGTGTCCTAACTTCAAGTCCAGTGCCCTGTTCATGTACCCTGACCCCAAAGGCGTCTTCCAACTCTCAGCGTTAGAACATTCTGTGGTTCCTATGAGTGTATTTTTTAATTTTATTTTTTTTAATTTATGGAATAAAACAAGTATCTCCATAACATAATACAACAAAAAAGCTGATCGCATGAAATCTCAAAACCACTACATACAACTTGCTATTCCTTTTAAATACACAACAAAGTTATCATGTAAATTTCCTTTTTCCCCTCCTTTTTACTCTCTGCCCCCCTCTCCATCCCAGAGATGGCTACCTTTAGACACAAATAGGTATATATCTATATCTATATCTATATCTATATCTATCTATCTATCTATCTACATACATACATACATACACACACACATATACTCACACATTATATATATAATTAGTCTATACATATTTCTATTTATCAGGTTTCTCCCTGGATGCAGATAGCATCTTTCTTCATATATCCTTTGTAGTTAATTTGGGTACTTAACGGTAGTCAAAATGACTTATTCGTTCAAAGTCGTTCATAAAACAATGTTGCTGTTACCATATACGGTGTCCTCTTGGTTCTGCTCATTTCATTCTTCATTGTTTCATGAAAGTCTTTCTATGTTTTCCTAAGATCATTGAGCTCATCATTTCTCGTAGCATCATTTCTTGTATTCCATCACAATCATATAACACAACCTGTTCAGCAATTCCCCATTTGATGGGCATCTCTGCACTTTCCAGTCCTTTGCCGCCACAAAGAGGGCTGCTATAAACATTTTAGAACATAAAGCTTCTTTTCCTTTTTCCCTAATCATCTTTGGAAATAGACCTGGTAGTGGTATTGCTAGGTCAAAGGGTAAAGGCAATTTAATAACTCTTTGGGCATAATTCCAGATTGCTCTCCAAAATGGTTGAATCAGTTTACAATTCCACCAACAATGAATTAATGCCTAATTTTTCCACATCCCCTCCAACATTTGTCACTTTCCCCTTCAATCATTTTAGTCAATTTGATAGGTGTAAAATGATATCTAGAAGGTATTTTAATTTGCATTTCTCTAATTAATAATGATTTAGAACATTTTTTTCATATGACTACAAATTGTTTTGATCTCTTCATTGGAAAACTACCTGTTCATATCCTTTGACTATTTATCAGTTGGGGCATGAGTTGCGTTCTTGGGTTTCTATGAGTTTATGATTCTAAGCATCTCAGCTCTCCATCTTGCCCCCTCCCCTCAGGCAGGAGTTCCCCATAGACCCCCTGGGGCTCCCACCCTCCCACTTTCGCCTCCCTGGACACCCTGCACTATCCCACCATGTCTTAAGACTACCCTTTCCAGGGTTGAGCAGCAGAAGAGGTCCTTGAGCCCTGCCTGGAACTGTCTCGAGAGGCAGAAACAGAGAATCGGGCTGACGGCACAGTTGGAATAGGCTAGAATGGTGCAGAGGCTGGTAGCCACAAAGACTGTGAAGGTATGGGGCAGGTCTCCTGAGGCAGCCACGTAGCCCAGCACAGAACAGGGCCCCCACATGACTACGAAAACAACTAACACCACTAGGATGAGGCCCGTGGCTTCTCGGTGCTGTCGGACGTCCAGTGGGACCTGGGTCCACTCCCCACTCCACAACAGCCAGCCCAGGTGAGTGAAACTGAGCACCAGCATCAGGGCGAAGGGCAGGAAGGCCAGGGCCCCGAGGAGGGTGAAATAGCAGGAGATCTGGGCGGGGCCCAGGAGCATCAGGCATGAATGGATGAGCTCCGATCCTGGTCCCCCAGCCACCTCCTCCCCGTCTTCCCTGCCCTCTTCCACCACTTTCTGGTACAGCCAGTTGGGCAGAGACACAGAGAAACCCAGGATCCACATGGTCAGGCAGAGCAATAGCTGAGTGCCTCTGCCAGCTGGGAAGGCCATGGTGGGGAAGGCCACAGCGGCATGGCGTAGGAGGGCAGTGGCCACCATGCTGTAGAAGGTGCAGAACATGGTGCCCATGTTGAAGCTCTGGCTGGTGGTACAGACGGAGGAGCCCAGCCACCAGTCCTCCTGGAGGAAGGTCAGCAGCAAAACGGGGACCACATAAACCAGGAAGACCAGATCCGATACAGTGATGTTCACCATGAGGCTATTGGTCAGAGCCAGGAGCGGGCATGGGGCCTGGCCCCTCAAGCCGGTGCCCCTGCCCAAGATAAGCAGCATCAGCCCATTGGCCAGCAACCCAACCAGCAGGATGAGGCCACAGAGGGTGGCAAAGAGGGGGCGAAGTTGAGCCTCAGACAGGCTGTCGTGGTTGTCATTCGTGGTGGCATTGAGTCTTGGAGTGGACTCCATCCTTCTCCTCCTGGTTCAATCACGGGATGATAGGTTAGGAGATCGTCCTAAAGCCCAGTGAGCAGAAATTCAGAGGATCACAGAATTTAGAGCTTGAAGGAGATTGAAAGACCTCCTAGTCTAATCTCCCCACTTTACAGATGAAGAAATGGAGAGAAGTGACTTATCTAAGAACACAGAACTAGTTTTTGTCAAAACTGAGACTATTAACCAGCTCTCCTGGCTTCCTGGTCCTTCCATTCCTCCACACTACCCCTTGCGGCCCATCCCTAACCCAAAGGGTCTCCCCCAAACTGGACACCCCCTCCTGAAATCTCATCCAGCCACTCAGCTCCCTGCGGTAGGACTAGAATTCAGGGGTGGGGAACCTTCAGCCTTGGGGCCACAAACTTGCTTGGATTCAGTCAAAGGGCCACACTTAAGGACCTAGAGGGCTGCATGTTCTTCACTCATGGCCTAGATTAACTTTATTAACCATTCCAAGCACATTGAGGGCAGCCAGGTGGTACAGTGAATAGAATGCTAGACTTAGAGTCAAGAAGACCCCAGTTAGAATTTGATCTCAGCCCCTTACTATGTGACCCTGGGGAAATCACTTAACCCATTTTTGTCATCTGTAAAATGAGATAATAACAGCACCTACCTCTTAGGGAGCTAGGTGGCATGGTGGAGAGAGTGCCAGGTCTGGAATCAGGAAGACTTATCTTCCTGAGCTCAAATCTTTCCATGGATATTTACTACCTGTGTGACCCTGGGCAAGTCACTTTACCCGATTTGCCTCAGTTTCCTCATCTGTAAAATGAAGGGGTTTGGGGAAGAGCTCAAGCAAGTCATTGCTTTTACTCCGATGGCTCCGCCCCACTCATCTGTAGAATGAATTGGAGAAGGAAATGGCAAACCACTTCAGTACCTTTGCCAAGAAAACCCCAGATGGGGTCATGAAGAGTCAGAAATGACTGAAACGACTGAACAACAAAAACAACCCCTCAGGAATTGTGCTGAGGATGAAACAAGACAATATTTGTAAAGCACTTAGCATGGCACCAGGCACACAGTAAGCATTTTATAAATGCTAGCTATTATTAGTAGTAGTGCTTCATGCATATGTGCTGATCCATTGGTCAATCTGGGTTCCATGATTGGATTTTGCTGGGTAACCTGAAGCAAGTCACTTAGCCTCTCCCATCCCTCCACGATCAACAATCAGCCATTGAGATTCTACCATGGAACAGCAATCAGACTGAGGGGGTTCGATTTTGGCCAGAAGTCAGGAAGACCGGTTCTGGTCCCAGCTCTGCCCCTGATTGTTTGTGTGACATTGAATAAGTCACTTGACCTCTCTGGGCTTTAGTGTGCTCCTCTGAGAAATAGGGATAATAGTTCCTGCTCCGCCTATTTCATCATGAGACAGCTAAGTGTCCCATAATAGATAGAGTGCAGAACCTGGAGTCAGGAAGACCTGAGTTCAAATCAGGTACTTATTAGATCTGTAGGTAGGAAGCTAGTCAGGTAGTGGCTCTCCACAGCCTGGGCCTATCCTGCCTTTCTAGCCTTATTACACATGACTCTCTTCGTATAATTTATGTTCCAGCCACTCTCGACCTTCTTACTATTGCTCACACCCATTCCCCATCTCTGTGTCTTTGCCCCGGACATTACCCGTATTGTAGAATGCCCTTCTCTTCAGCTCTGCCTTCCAGAGGGAATTCAAGGGCTGCCTTTTGCCTTTTGCCTTTCCGGGGCTCCCTCCCCATCCCCAGCTGCTAGCCCTCCCCCTGCTCACCAAGGTACTCTGTGTCTGGTTTGCATGTGTTTTATAAACACTTTTACAGGGTGTCCCAAAAGTCTTTGTGCAGTTTTAAGCTTTAATAGCTACTAAAGTTTAAGCTTTAAAAGCTAAAAACTGCCCTAAGGCTCTTGGGACACCTGGTATACTTGCATCTTGTCTCCCTGATTAGAATGTTAGCATCTTGATTGCAGGGACTGCCTTGCTTGCTTGTATTTTTATCCCTTGTACCTAGCATATTTAGCGCCTGGCACACTGTAGGTGCTTAAGAAATGCTTATTGATCGATTGAGCAATATCATTTAGGTCTTAGAATTCAGGGAATGGGCGCCTGGGGGGAAGGGAGGAACAGAAGAGACATCATGAGAGAGAAATCATTCCTGCCCACCTCTCCCTCATATAATTTCATTCCACTTTCATTTTACAGATAGAGAAACTGAGGCCCAGAGAGAAGAAATAACTTTGAGGGTCAAAGAGCAAGTCAGTGGCAGAGTTGGGTTAGAACCTTATTCTTCTGACTCCTGATCCAGTGCTCCTTCCACCATAAAGGGTTGCCTCCCAGACAGAGGTGGAAGAGACTTGGAAAGGTCAACAGATCCAACCCCCTGCCTTCGGACGGAGTGGTCAATTAGCAATAAAATGGAACATGTCTAGCAGAGAATAACCAAAGTGTTGAGCAGCCTGGAAAAAATAATGTCATACAAGGATCAGTTGTAGGAACCAGGCTGTTTAGCCTGGAGGAAAAAAAGGCTCAAGTGAGACACAACAGAACAGATGATTTGCAAACTTTTTGTCCTTGACCCTCTTGGCTTGCAGTAAAGCTTCCCATACCCCCTATTCAATATGAGAGGGAATATATCCTACAATCTGTCATGTATGTGAACATAAGAATAAAACAGAGAAATTAATTCATTTCAGTAGCATAACATAATTATTTATCAAATATTTTCTGACAAGGTTTTTATACTCCTGAGAGTATATGTCTCCCCAGGTTGGGAGTCTCCCCAGGTTGGGAACCCCAGCAATAGAGCCTCCTTTGAACACCTAAAGAGTTGTCACGTAAAAGATTCATTTTCTTTTACTTGACATTCTGTGGGTCTGACCTGCCTATTTGCCCCTGATCACTGTCATGGGGCCTGGAAGACCCTAGCAGGCAACATGGGATTGTAAGATGTAGATGTGAGATTCAAATACTAACTCTAATACTTAGTAGATATCATACATGGATGGGACCCTGGGCAAGCCAAACCTTAGGCATATAGACTTAAAGCTGGAAAGGACCTTAGAGGTCATCAAGTCCAGGCCTCTGCCTTTACAGATGAGGACACTGCATCCCAGAGAGGTCTTGCCTATAGTCACGCAAGCTGTATGTGGCAGAGCCAATATTCAAACTCAGGTCCTGCAGCTCCAAATTCGAGGTGCTTTCTATTGTACCATGTTGCTTTCTTCCGGGTCTCAGTTTCCTCATTTGCAAAATGAAGGGATCGGACAAAGAGTCCAGGTCCCTTTTGCTCTAAATGTATGTTGTTGTTGTTGTTTTTAAAAAAAAGCTCTTTCTCTATTCAACTTGGACAAGGAGCTTTTTTAAGTCACATGGGTGGGTGCTGCTCCTTCCTCACTGATGGGAGAGAAAACCTTTACAGACAAAACTTGGAACATCAGGGCAGAAGAAAGAGAATAAGCTTTTATTAATTACTATGTATCAGTCGTTGTGCTAAGAACTTTACAAATATTAGCTCATTCGGAGTTTTATTTGATCTTTATAATAACCCTGCGAGGTAGGTGCTATTATTATCCCCATTTCACAGGTGAGGAAACTGAAGGAGTTAAGTGACTTGCACAGGACCACCCAACCAGTAAGTGCCTGAGGCTGGATTTGGACCCAGGTCTTTCTGACTTGAGTACTGGCACTCTGTCCACTGTGCCACCTAGCTGCCCCTGTAACACTATCACTAGCTAGCCAGGCGACCTCGCACAATTCAATGTCCTCATTTTTCATCCCTCTTTCATCTTTACCTGAGTCGCTGTCCTTCTCCCTTGCTTTCTCCTCTGTCTTTATAGCCTGCTCCCATCCCCCTTTCCTAGTCTTTCCAACCACCATCCCTCCCTCAAACTCCCCAAACTGAGTGCTGACTTTCTATTCTTTAAATAGCCCATAGAGAAGTGCCCCACCTCCACCAAGTCCTAGGAAGCTCATTCCATAGCTTCACACATCTCTCCTGCTGCTACTTACCCCAACCGTGGCTCCTGCCCCTCTTGGCTGAACTTGGGGGTCCTGGCTCACTCCATCCACTCCATAAAGACTGGAGACGAAGATGGCAGCTCCTCCGCCGGCCAGCTCTAGGCTGAGAGGGAGCAAGAAGATAAACTAAGTTGGGAAGGGGGCAGCCCCAGGGGCCACCCCTTTCCAGGACCTGCTGAAGACAGATGAGAGGACTGTCATACCCTGTGCGTACCTCTTCTAAATCACACCTTGCCAACTCTGCCTCATTAACACATGCATACATGCATCCCACAGGGCTGAGATGTCCACACTACTCCCTAGCGCTCGGGGCCCTGAGAGATACAGGGAAGGAAGGGCTGTTGGCAAAACTATAGGCAACCAGTAATTAACAATTCCAGGTGACACCTTCACCTTCTCTCTCTCTCTCTCTCTCTCTCTCTCTCTCTCCTCTCTCTCTCTCTCTCTCTCTCTCTCTCTTTCTCTCTCTCTCTCTCTCTCTCCTCTTTCTCTCTCACTTATTTCTATCTCTCTGTCTCTTTCTGTGTCTGTCTCACCCTCACCCTCTCTCTTTATATCTCTCTGTGTCTCTCACTCCTCTCTCTCACTTTCTTTGTGTGTGTGTGTGTGTTTCTCTGTCTCTGCCTCCCTCCCCTTGATCTTTCTTTGTCTCTCCCTCTCTCACCACCTCTGGGTCTCTCTTTCTCTGTCTTTGTCTCTCTGTCTCTACTCTCTCTCCTGTCCCCTATTTCTCTCTGTCTCCCTTTCTGTCTCTCTCTTGGTCTCTCCCTCCCTTTCCCCTTTTCCCTATCTCTCTGTTGCTGTTTCTCCCTCCCTCCCTTCTTTCTCACTTTCCTTGTGTGTCTCTCTGCTTCTGCCTCTGCCTCCCTCCCCATCTCTGTTCCTCTGTCTTTGTCCCTCCCACACTCCCTCTCCCACCTCCTCTCCCCTTCCTCTAGAAAAAGGTCAGAGAGAAGTGAAGAGAGCTTAGAGAGAGGACAGTCAAGGAAATCTGGTAGAACAGAAAGAGAGTTGGGTCAGATCTTTGTTCTGGGATTCAGCAGCGAGGTGACTTCATCTTGGTCACTTCTTAGTCACTTCTGCTTTCCAGGCCTCAGCTTCCTCATCTGTAAAACGGGGCACTGGAATCGATGCTCTTCAAAACCTTTTCCTGCTCTGTATGACATGGGGATGAGTACACAGGCTTAGACTATCCTGGACTGGAAGCTAGAAGAGATCTAGGCCAAACCCCTCATTTTACAGAAAACTGAGGACCGGAGAGGCCCAAGGCCACATAGATAGTAAATGGGATAGGTGGGATTTGAACCCAGGTCATCTAATTGTTGCAGGAAGGCTAGGTGGCCCAGTGGATAGAGCACTGGGTCTGGAGTCAGGCATTTCCTGAGTTCAAATCCAGCCTCAGACACTTACTAGCTATGTAACCCTGGGCAAGTCACTTAACCCTGTTTGCCTCAGTTTCCTTATCTGTAAAATGAGCTGGAGAAGGACATGGCAAACCACTCCAGTGTCTCTGCCAAGAAAACTCCAAATGGAGTCATGAAGAGTCACTGAAAATGACTGAATAACATCTAACAGCAAAGCCAGCACTCTTTCCACTGTGTCACGGTGTGGGGTGGGGACCTGTAGGAGCTGGGTGATGGAGGAAGTGAGTAGGCAAGGGGCAGGACCCGGGGTCAGGGGAAATGGAACCCAGACAGGATCCTCAAGAGCCCCAGCTGGAAAGTGAAAGGCATTTTGGCATCATAGAAAGTGAAATGAGGATCCCAAGATGCATCTAGGCTCTGCCACTTCCCGTGTGACCCGAGGCAAGTGGTTATATCTCTCTGGGCCTTATTTTCCTCCTTTGTAAAATGCTTCCTCCTCCAGACTTCTCAGCTTTGCTAACTTCCCTCTCCTGCATTCCCTTCTCTCCAATCAGTTGTCAGGTATTGTCCATTCTTCATTTCCCACCACCTCTCACTTCCATCTTTCATTTCTGTCTTCCAGTCCTTTATCACTCTTTGTCTCAGCTGTCATGATAGCCTCCTAACTGATTTCCCCGCTTCCTGTCTCTTGCCTCTTTAATCCATCTTCTCACATAGTTGCCTAGTCGATATTAATAAAAACCAGATCTGAGAGCATCAGTCACTTACTACAAAAAATTTCGATGGCTCCCTATTGCCTTTAGGACAAAATACAATAAAGCTCTCCACGATATGCGTCTCACCTACTTTTCCAGTCTTCTTTTTTTTTTTTTTTTCCTTTTTAGACAATTAGCTAGTAAGTGTCAACTGTTGGGTCTGAGGCCAGATTTGAACTCAGGTCCTCCTGACTTCAGGGCCGGTGCTTATTCACGGCATCACCTCGTCTTCTAGTCTTCTTTCAAACTACTGCCCTTTACCCATTCTCCATTCCAGTCAACTGCCCTGCTAGTTAGCCAGTCTGTCCATGACATTCTATCTCCCCAACTTCTTGTGAGTCTCCCATACCTAGAAAGCCCTCTTTCCTTACACACTTTGTGTAACCCCTAGCTGCCTTCAAAGTACAACTTCATCAGGTGCCCCCTCTTACATGAGGCCTTTCCTGATCCCCTCAGCAGTGGTTGCTTTCCCCTCTTGAGATTACTTTGACATTTCCAGTTTACTTACTGGTCTGTCCATTGTATTCATATAATACAATGTAGTGAGTTCTTTGAGGGCATAGACTGCCTCATTTTTGAATTTGTCTCCAGCACCCAGCATAATGCTTTGCATGCAGTGGACCCTTTACAAATCTTTGTTGAATTGAACTGAATTGGTTGGACTGTTGTTAGTAGTTTTCAATCTTGTATAATTCTTCATGACCCCATTTGGGGTTTTCTTGGCAAAGATACTGGAGTGGTTTGCCATTTCCTTCTGCAGCCCATTTCACAGATGAGGAAACTGAGGCAAACAGAATGAAGTGACTTGTCCAGGGTCACACAGCTAGTAAGTGTCTGAGGCCAGATTTGAACTCAGGAAGATGAGTCTTCCTGATTTCCAAGGCCAGTGTTATATCCATTATGCCCCATGTTAGATTTTTATATGAATATATTTATGTTTTGGGTTGGTTTTTTTTTTTGGGGGGGGGGGGGCTAGGCAATGTGGTTAAGTGACTTGCCCAGGGTCACACAGCTAGTAAGTGTTATGTGTCTGAGGTCGGATTTTAACTCAGGTCCTCCTGAATCCAGGGCCGGTGCTCTACCCACTGCGCAACCTAACTGCCCCTATATGAATATGTTTACATAAATATAAGGTCCTTTATTTATATTTGATCCTAGAGATACTAAGGAGACATTGGAATTTTTTTCACGAGGGGCAGAGGGAATGGGGCAGAGTCAGTCAGGCAGTAGGCATATATTAAGCCCTTACTATGCTCCAGGTACTGTGCCGAGAGCTGGCAATACAAAGAAAGGCAGAAAATATGCCCCTGCCCTCAAGGAGTTCACACTGTAATGGTTGATGAGGTCAAACCTTCACTTTACAAAAAAATCATTTTGGCAGCTGCGTGGAAGATGCGTTAGAGGGGAGAGACTTGTAGCTATTGAAATAGTCCACATGCCTGCCTGGGTTTCCCACATCTACAGGCAGTCTGATCCCTAGATACCAGCAGAGGTTTGAGGCAGCCCTGGAGGCATACGTACTTTACTCCCGGCTCCTGTCTCCCTCTGTAACACTTTGTTCCTAAAGGATCCCAGGGCCCCCACATCCTCTGTGATGGAAGTGACTGATTTAGACTGATAAACCAAATCGGTGAACAGAAATCACACATGACAGTTTCCCCACCATACCCTGTCATCACTATGCTTTGAGATACTGAGCAAAGCCATTTGCTTTCCTTGGTCTCGCTAAGTCAGTGACCTCCAGCAGCTTGGTCAGTCACTCCTAGCCTGCAGAAGCGTGAAGGTTAGATAACAGAAGTGAGGGAGAGTAAATAATCAAGAATGACTCTGCATTTTTGAATCTGGGAAGATAGTAGTGCCCAAAGTGGGCAGAGAGAAGCTGGGGGTGGGGTGGTGGGTAAGTGTCGAAATGAGTTTCATTTTGGACGTGTTGAGTGTGAAGTCCCTATGACACATCAGGTCAGATGTTCAACACGCAGTTAGTGATGTGGGACTAGAGCTCAGGAGAGAGATGAGGGCAAGATATATAAATCTCAGTCATCTGCATAAAAAGATCATTGAAATTCTGAGAGCTGATGAGTTCACTAAGAGAGTGCAAAGGTGAGAAGAGGGTCCAGGAAATAGCTTTGAGGGACACCCAAGGTTGGGGGACAGAACATGGGTGTGGAACTAAAAATTGACACCCCACTATTTTGTATTATTATTTTTGTTGTTGTTGAGTCATTTTTCAGTCACATCCAACTCTTTGTGACCCCATTTGGGGTTTTCTGGGCAAAGATAATGAAGTGGTTTGCCATTTCCTTCTCCAGCTCATTTTACAGAGAAGGAAACTGAGGCAGAGTTAAATGACTTGCCCAGCGTTACACAGTTAATAAGGGTCTGAGGCCAGATTTGAACTCAGAAAGATGAGTCTTCCTGATTCTAGGCCTGGAGCTCTATCCATATCACCACATAGCTGCCTCATTATTTTATTAAGGCTTAATTAATTTACTATGTATTAATGATCAATTTGCTAGGTATTAGTTACTTTCCCCTAATATGTAAACTTGAATTCCCTCTGACCTTCTTAAGCCTGCAGTTGCAAGTTCTCCTCCTCAGGACTTTCCAGCCACAAAATTCTAGTCTATATTATAATCTTTCAAAAATTGCTACCATATGAACCACAAGTGCCCTGTTCTCCCTCAGAAATTGCCAACGGTGAGACTTCCCTTCACCTGGATGTAATTTGGGGCTAATGACTTTAGCACTAATCAATGAGAAGGGAGGCATACCTTTGCAATTCCAGATTGCTTTCAGTGTCTCTTTTTTTCCTCTGCAGGACTATAAAAGAACTTCCCTGACTGTCAACTGCAACCTTGGCTACTGAGGAGCTTTGAATCCCTTTTATTGGCTGTTGCTAGCCTTGCTAATAAGTTGAATATGCTCAGAACTTTACTGCCTTCTCTTCAGCCAAGATTATTTTTTTTTATCATGATAGGACTAGGATCTAGCAAAAGGAATTGAGAAAGTCATCAGAAAAGTAGAAAGAGAAGCAGAAGAGAGCAGTCACAAAAACCCAGGGAAGAAAGAAGATCTAGTAGGAGAAAGTGATCACAGTATATAGAGAGATTCAGAAAGGCCATCACGTTTATCAATTAAAATATGATTGTATAGCACCCCATTGTCACTTGAACACCCAGAATACTACCTTAGGTTTGAGGATCATCGAGGGTATGAGGTAGAATCTACTTAAATCCTCACAGGCCCCAACCAATGCATTAATTTTTAACCAGAAAGGATATATTGATTCAAAGAAAAAGACATTTAATTAAATGACAGAGTATGATTAGTGAGTAAAAAAAAAACCCTTCAGGCAAACAGGGGTACATTCTTCCACTGTCAGTGGTGAAATGGACACATACAGAGAATGTATGACTAGGAAATAGGCATAGAGACAAACCTTCAGGGTTAGACCTTTATAGCAAAGATGGATTGTGACCAGGGCAGCTCACACCCCTAGAGCTACAGAACCTCCAGTGTTCTCTGGTGATGCCATCATATTGCTTTTTGCTGTATGCTGAGTCATCTCTGCTGGGTGAGTTGCGTCTCTGCTAAGTACAGCGTCTTCACTCTCTTCTGGGCATCTCTTTGGGTATTGTGGTCCTTGAGCTGTTCACTGCTACATCTACTGGTCTTTAACTTCTTAAGGACCATCTACTACTGCTCTCTGCTACCATCTGCTGGAGTTCAGCAGCTAGAAAGCCTCTCCCTGGTAAGGGAGGACTAAATTTACAGTCAGGTAGCCAACAAAAGACTGCAAAATGGTCCAGGCTAGAACTAATATTAAGTGGTACCAATCTGAGAAGCAAGTAAACTATCTGATTTACAACAGAGTCCTTTATAACTTAGTTTTGTTTGTCTTCCCTGAAAGCATTTCAGGGACTCCATTGAACAGAGTGCCCATGTGAACTCTATGGTGGTGTGGCAAGTGAATGACGAAATGATTGAGGAGACAAATGTTCAAGCTTTCAAACATCTCAATTTATTAAGCAATGCCTGCCAGACCTCTTCAGCCTAGGCCTGGACCCTGAATGGAGGGGGGAATAGTTTGTTTGTTTGTTTGTTTTATACATATTAAAAACAATCAAATAAGGCCAATTAATTAAAAGGAAACAATCAACCAGGATACAACATCAGGTAATCTGATTTCTAATTGGAAGAGAGATTAGGGACTTTCCAAGTTGGGAAGGGGAGAGTGAACAGGTACAGTTCCCCGAAATGAGAAAAAGAGGTGTCCCACTCCCCCCCAAGTGTTTGTGAACAATTGAAGGAACATGGAAACAATACTGATTGACGTATGGGGCCAGTCTTCGGACAAGACAGACATTGCTTGAGATGTATAATTGTGAGAAAACTCCTTGCCTCTATCTTTGGGTCTGACTGGGTTTCCACTCAGCAAAACCTAGGTTAAGGGTCTCCAAGCATCAAGTAGAGGTGGTCCAGCTTCCCAGCCATGCAGGGCTAGGTTCAAACAATGCAACAAGGTTTTCTCCCACTTTCCACAATTGAATAGTTTTCTCGTGAGACAGAAGTTGGACTAAACCCATAATTGAATAGAAAGGGCATTGAGTTAATTCCAGAATTGAGTCACAAGATGGAAGCAGTGAGGTTCTCTCAATTCCCACCACCACTTGCTGCTTCAATCCTCTCAATTCCTTCAGTAGAAGGGGTGATGATGCTACGTACCCTCAGTTCCCAGATTGCCCCTTGATTTTCATGCAAATGAATGTGAAGGTCAGGACCAAAGGGCTAGGTGAAGCCTAAAGATCCAGTGGTCTCCACCCCTGATTTTCTTATGCCTGTCTGATCTCAATAAAACTACTGACCTCAACCACAGTCAAGGCAAACCTCCTATAACTCCCTACAGTTGGTAGCTTGGAGAGGGCAATTCAGTTGCATGGTGAGACCCAAAGTCAGATGGAAAGGGGCTAAAAAGTGAGTGGAAGAGAAGTGGGGAACTTATCAATCAGTCAGTCAATGAACATTTATTAAGCTCCTATTATGCACCACACATTATGCTAAGCACTGGGAATACAAAGTAAGGGGGTGTGTGGGGGGGGAAGAACAGTCCCTGCTTTCAAGGAGCTCATGATCTAATAAGGGACATAACATGTAAACTACTATGTACAAATAAGCCATATACAGAATAAATTTGAAATAATCAGTGGAGGGAAGGCACTAGAATTAAGGTGGAGTGGAAAAGGTTTTCTGTAGAAAATGGGATTTTAGTCAGGCCTTGAAGGAAGCCAGGAGGCAGAGGTGAGGAAGGAGAGCATTCCAGAGAACCACAGAAAATGTCCAGAGTTGGGAGAGGAAGTTCTTTTTTTTTTTTTTTTGAGGAACAGCAGGGAGGCCCATATCACTGTATAGAAGATTTCATGTGAGTTTGTGTGAGGGGTGGGGTTTGGAAGGAGTGTAAGGTTTAAGAAGACTGGAAGGGGGGGGCAGGTTATGCAGAGTTTTGAAAGCCAGAGGATTTTATATTTGATCCTGGAGGTGATGGATAAGGAGTTACTGGAGTTTACTGAGGAGGAGGTTACAATAATGGACCTGTTCTTTAGGAAAATCCCTTTGACAGCTGAGTGGAAGATGGTCTGGATTAAGGAAAGACTTATGGTAGGGAGACCAGCTATTGCAATAGTCCAGGCAGGAGATGGCGAGGACCTGTGACAAGGTCAGAACAAGATAAGATCAGAAGAGAAAAAGGGGGTATTAGTTTGGCTGTGAAAGGCGACAGGATGATAACCGTGGGTATGGTTGGCTCAGATTGAAGGGTTATTTTTGTTGTTGTTTTTGAGAATGAGGAAGACTTGGATTGTCTGTAGACAGTGGGGAAGGAGTCTATAGATATGGGGAGACATGATTGGGAGAGGCTGGGGGGGCTTGGGTAATGATTGGGTATGATCAAGAGTTCAAGAATGGAAGCTGGTCTTGATGGGGAGAGTCTTGATGTCAGAGACTGGCACAAAGGAGGAGAGAATGCAGGATGGTACTAAGGGACATGGAGGTATAAAATAGAGGAGGTAACGGAACATCACCTGTATTTCTTACTTTTCAGAGGTCAAGTCAACAAACATTTGTCAAATGCTTCCTATGTGCCAGTCACTGTGCTAAGCAGGTGAAGTCCTAGCCTGAGTGGGAGCGGGGCAATGTAGGAGACTCTAAGTGGAGAAAAGCAGATGGGGACAAGATATGTTGAGGATGTACAATCACCAAGACTTGATCACTCAGTGACTAAGACAGAGAGACTTTCAGTTTCTCCCTTCTCCAGTAAGGAGAGAAGATTGGGAACATTTGCAGTGGGGAAGGCAATGGAAAGTCGATTAGGAAAGGATAAAAGGTCTCCTGACTCCCGAACCAGCATTCTGGTGGGTAAATAGCACTGTCTCTTCTTTCCATTCACCCAAGAACGGTTTGTCTCTGCTATGTATTCTCACAGTTCCATACCCTGAAGCTAGACTTGTGCTCAACATGTCATACAGACTTAATAAACACTGATGGACTGTCTGTCGGCTGGGACAAGTAACCACTTCAGAGGGCATCCAGAGGGCACTGGGACAACGGATGTCCCCTACATGCAAGCTGTCCATTAAAGCTGGGTGCTGTGGTTGGGGAAGGAATTGTGTCATAGGCCGCCATGACTGTTTGGGTCTAGATACATTGATTTGGATGAATTGGAGTGAGAGGGGCCGTTCTCACCAATTACGATAAACACCAAGTCTGAACTGCAGAATATTTTCAAGGAAATGTATTTTGATTATTTTTAAGTGCATGGTGATAAGACTAACCCTGTGTTGCCAAGTAGAGATCCTTGGGGGACTTGCTTTAATGAACAGGTAAGAACAAGATGTAATTAACTAGCTCAAAGAGGATAGGACCCATCCTTATCTAAACTCTGTATATCTCAGCTTAGGAAAGTGTTCTTCAGGGTAGGTGCTTAATGTTTGTTGAATAAATTAGCCTAGCCAGGTTAATGAGCATCCAGGTTTCAGTTATTTTTAAAACATTTGGCTGGGTCTGAACATAGTTCATTCCCTTAAGTGGTTTAAAACCATTTAAGCCTGCAATTTCTTTTATGATATTAATTTGCTCAAGCAAATTTCCTTCAGAGTACAAAACTGAACTTCAATCGAGACCCAGAACTGATTATTAGGGTAGTAATTAGACCTGAGATTTCATCAGTATAAGGAACTCCCATGTGAGGAAATTCCCTCAACCCATTCAGGTTGGCACCTTCTCTGCAATGGTCTTAGTTAGTCTCCTAGAACACTGAAAAGTTAAGTGACTTGCCCAGGATCACACAGCCAGTATGTGTCAGAGGTAGGACTTGAACCTAAGTCTTCTTGGCCTTTGTTTCCATTATTCTGTCATTGTTGTTCAGTCATGTCCAACTCTTTGTGACCCCATTTGGGGTCTTCTTGGCAGAGATACTGGAGTGGTTTGCCATTTCCTTCTCCAGCCCATTTTACAGGTGAGGAAAATGAGGCAAATAGGGTGAAGTGACTTACCCAGGGTCATACAGCTAATAAATGTCTGAGGTTAGATTTGAACTCAGGAGGATGAGTCTATTCTTCCATAATTAAACTTCTGAATCCCCAAGAGTCCAATTCAGTAAGGTTTGGGATATGGTGTGTGTGTGTGTGTGTGTGTGTGTGTGTGTGTGTGTGTGTGTGTGTGTGTTTATGTGTGTATACACACACACACACATACGCATATATATATACACATACACATATAAATTTTTTATTATGAACTTAAAATTAGCAAATATAAAGATTTCAATATACAAAGACCAGAAAAAGAGGGTTATATATGAAACTGTGAGTTTGTTCCATACAATTCTTTTAAAATTTGTATTGAATTTAACACAAAAGTATGCACATTGCCTTGCTCATCTGTGTCTCCTTCCAAACATCCTTCTGCTTTTTTCTGTGCATTTAAAAGAAATGCTTCATGGATACTCTCAAGATCCATGCATTTTCGTGGTTTTCCTTGCCATTGTGGATTGTCAAAGTCAGATAGGACAGAGGAGAAGCTGAAGGGATGGAGTCTTGCCACCGTCCTGCACCACTGGCCCCTCCAAGCCTGCCAAGCCCACGTTGCTCAGGAGCAGCAGCCGGCCTTCTTCTTCACCTCCTTCTTCTCCAGCTCTACCACATCGTGTTTCAGTCTGGCTTCCTGTTCTTGCATTGCCCTGTGAGGTGACCCAGGTAGCGTGACTAAGTGAGGGAGGCCTTTGGGGCTTAGGAACCTAGATTCCTGGAGCTGGAAGAAGATCAGCTGGGCAACCCCCTACTTAAAGCTTGATTTACTCCGATACATTCCCCCAAAAGTAGCCATCCCCAGCAGAGCGCCTGTACTGCCCTGCTTCACACACATGACTGTGTAATACCATATATTATACTTAACCATATCTGATGCCCATGAAGATAGGAACTGTCTTAACTATTATCTATGTTGTTGTTCAGTTGTTTCAGTTGTATCCAATTCTCTGTGACCCCATTTGGGGTTTTCTTGGCAGAGAAACTGGAATGGTTTACCACTGCCTTTTCCAGCTCATTTTACAGATGATGAACTGAGGCAAAAAGGTTGAGTGACTTGCCCAAGATCACACAGCTAGTAAGTGTCTGATTTGAACTCAAGTGTTCCTGACTCCAGGTCCAGAGCTCTATCCACTGGGACACGTAGCTGCCCCAGCTACTACCTCCAGGATGAAATATAAATTCCTTGGAAGACAGAGAAGATAAGCTCAAAAAAGCACTGGCTTTGGAGTCAGAGGGCCCTGTCTCTGACCCTTATTTCCTGTGTGACCTTCAGCAAGTCACTTATCTGAGACTCTCTGGGCCACAATTTCTTCATTGGTAAAATGAGGGAGTTGTACCAGACGACCTTTGAGATCTGGCATTTAAAGCCTTCTACAGCTGGACTTTATTCTAGCTTTCCAGGGTGATTATTCACCTTTGTGAACTCTCCAGCATGGCCAACCTGACATCTTGCTCACCCATTTCACCCCTGTGTAGGAGCCTCTGCCTGGGCTCTCCCCCATGTCTCGTCCACACTCCCTCCTTACTCCCACCTCTTAGCTTTCCTGCTTCCTTTCAGGATTCAAGCATTACATTCTACATGAAGCATTTCCCAATGCCTACCCTAAGACATTGGTGGTCCTCCTCCCCCATTTACTTTGCATTTATTTTGCATATAATTATTTACATGCATGATCTTTCTTCCCATAGAATGTAAGCTCTTTGAAGACAGGAACTCTTTCACTTTTGTCTCTGTATCATCAGCACCTAGCACAGTGACCTGCACACAGTAAGTGCTTAATAAATGTTTGTTGATTATCTAAACTTTGTATCTTCCCCAGCACCTGACACCGTGCTCTGCACATAGCAGGCATTTCCTAGAATTCAACATCATTGAATGAATGAATGAATCCTTGAGGTTGTCAACCTAATGATGAAGTCCATTCCATTTTAAAAAGTTCAAATTATTAAGGCATTCTTCCTCTTACTGAGCCAAAATTTCCCTCCCTGCAACTTCTACCTGCGGCTTCTACCTCTGCTCACTGGGGCCACACAGAACAGCTCCTATCCAGGGATAAGATGAAGCCAATTCAAAGCTGAGCAGGTTGTTAAATTTTCAGTGTGAGGATTTATACCTCAGAAATCAGTAAATGTTACAAATTAGGGACTGATTTACTATTTTGTCTAGACTTAAGAAAGTGATGAAAAATGTGAATAATGCAGAATAAACTTTAAAGTACATCATAGATCCTTTTCCCCCTCCCAGACCTGGTTGTTAAACATTTACCATCATCTCCCCACTTAAATGAGGAGATCACTCATCTTTCTCCATGGCTTTCTCTTTTCTAAGCTAAATATGTCTGGTTCCTTCCATCCATCTTTATATAGTACGGTCTCTACATCCCCACTGAGATGTCAAAAAAACCTTTCTAGTTTTTCAGCCCCTAAAACACTCAGGGCTATGCAGCAAGCTGTCTCTATTCTGACACTCCCATCCTGTCTTTTTCTGGAAACTTCCATGCCCTATGACTGTATGAGTGGGTGCCTTTCCTCACCAAATCCGCACCTCCCCACCTATAATATCAGAGGTGGAATATCAACCAGACAGTCCAGAACCAAACCCATAACCTTCAGCAGCCTCACTGAACTGCTCTGGTATAGGATCTAAACACCCCACATATCTACTGGGAAGAGAGGCAGAGAGCTGGAGAAACTTGTGTGGGTCAAGGTCAAGTGTGGTCTCTCTCAAGGATCCCCATCTCTCTTCCTTCTTTTTGGCTTTAAGACCCATCACACCCAAGGTTTGCTGATCCTCTCTGAGCAACTGAGATCTGGTGTTATCTTTGGCTTTGAATCCCTCACCCTTTGCCCCTGCTCCCCCCTGACCCTATCCCTGTCCTCAGGAATTTCATTTGAGGCCTTATTCCTTCTTTGAGGCAAATTAAAATAGGCCTTAATAAAGACCTGTTGCTTTATGTTTCATTGACCTATCTTACTCTTTTCTGAAAACCTCCTTCCGGTCACCAAATTGTTGCTATGGACTTGGACACCTACTATCTTCTTCACTCTCCTCTAAATGCACTCCTGGTTGTATCCTAAAATGAGAGCTGATCTTTTATTGGAAGTGAGATGGACAAAGCCTGCTCTGGGCTTCTCAGAAGCTTAACTAGGGCAGGCAGATGGAGCAGCTGACAAAAGTCAGGAAGACCTGGGTTCAAATCTCACCTCAGCTGCTCACTAACCATGTGACACTGGGCAAACCTCTCTGAACCTTCCTTTCCTCATCTGGAAAATAAGGCAGCAGTGGGGAGTTGGACTCAGTGACCCTATAATAATATATATAAATCTATAATCCTATGAACAGGATGAGCTGTGTGTCACCAGACAGGTCACGTCTCCCCTCTGAGCCTCAGCATCTCCATTTCCTTATCTGTAAAATGAGGACTTGTTATAGCTTGTTATACAGAACAATGAAAATTCAATTTATATTTTTTAAAGGAATGAAGAAAAGTAGTTCGCGGAAGAGCATCTGGGTAGTCAGAACTAGTGAGATGAAGTAGGAAATATGAGGAAAAAGTAGTGATGATTTAGTAGGATGTGAGAAAGGAAACTGATAAAGACGTGCCCCAGGGATCTGTCCTTGGTCCTGTACAGTTCAACATTTTTCCACTGGCTTGAAGGAAGGCTCACAGAGCATGCTTATCAGCTGTGTAGATGACACTGAGCTGGGAGGGATAGCTATCACACTGGATAACAGACTTAAGATTTGATATGGTGAGTGTCTCAGCTAAGATTTTAATTCAGGTCCTCTTGACTCCAGACTGGGAGCTCTATCCACCGCCGTACCACAGGCTGAAGTAAGAACTACAGGTATTGTTATCCTCATTTTATAGATGAGGAAGCTAAGACCTGGAGAAATTAAGTTATTTCAATGGACAAATATTCAGTAAGCACCTACTATGTGCCAGGCACTAGGGATACAGAAAGTCTCTTGCCTTCAAGAAGCTTGCATTCTACTAAAGACACACGTATTATGTGTGTGCAATATAACATCCATGCAAACACGTACACATAAATGCAAACTCATTGGGGACTCAAGGGGCACTAACTAAAGAAATAAGAAAAGGCATCTTAAAGGACAAGGCCTTTGAATTGAGACTCTAAGGGAAGTGAGTGTTTCATGAAGCAGGGGGGAGGAAAGAGAGCATGCCAGCTATGAGGGACAGGCATGTAAAGATGAGAAGATAGCAGATGGAAAGAGAAGTAGAAAGAACAAGTAAGATAGCTGAACTGGAATAGAAGGTGAGTGTGGAGGAATCACATTTAATCAAATAAGGAAAGATAGGCCAGAGACAGCTTGTGAAAGGTTTTCAGTGACTCAAAAGAGAAGTTTGTATTTTTATCCTAAAGGCAATAGGGAGCTATGGAAATTCTAGCAGGAGAGTGGAAGTAGTATGGAGTGGTAGATAGAGGACTGAACTTGGGGTCAGGAAGACCTGAATTCAAATCCTATTGCAGATGCTTTACTAGATTGTGATTCTGAATAAGTCATTTAACTTTTCCATGCCTCAGTTTCCTCATCTGTAAAATGAAGAGGATGGCTTCTAGATGGCCTCTAAGGTCTCTTCTAACCCTGAATCTATGACTCTACAGTTAGATCTGCACTTTAGGAATATTCAGCTAATAAACATCACAAGAATTTGAACCTAGGTGTTCCTGACTCCAACTATTATTGGAGTTCACTATGCTGCCCTTCGTTCCAGAGGCCTTTTATATTTATTTATTTGTTTGTTTGTTTATTTATTTATTTATTACAGAGCCCCACCTAGGTCTTTGCCCCGGACAAACAGCAAGCAATCCTGCACTGCCCCACCTCTTTCTTGTATCTCATGCCTTGCTCAGAAGATGAAACTAAATATTATCTGCCCTCAGAGATATTACATTCTATTGGAGGATACAAGAAAATTAGGACTCTAAGACACTCTATAAATAAGTGCTATGTTAATAATGTTATAATCCTAACGACTTGACAGATCACCTTCTTATTCCCTTTAAATTCCCTCCCATTGGGGCAGCTAGGTGGTACAATGAATAGAGCTCCGGCCTGGAGCCAGGAGGACCTGAGTTCAAATCCAACCTCAGACACATAACACTTACTAGCTGTGTGACTTGGGGCGAGTCACTTAACCCCAATTGCCTCACACACAAAAAATTCCTTCCAATTCACTGGAACTCCCAAGCTCACCCTGTGCAGAATTGCTTAAACACACACACACACACACACACACACACACACACAGAGACACATACATACACACACCCCACACAAGCAGAATATTAGTGCCAGGATGGGATGCTGGGTATGGGAATTTGGGGACAGGTTACACTCACCTTGCTAAGGTCACAATGGGCTCTAAGATGTTATGTCCCAACATAGCGCTGCATTCTCCAAAGATGACCCCAATTTCCTACAAAGCCAAACAGAAACAGAGGACATGTGGCACAAAAGCAGGCAATATCTTCTCTCGAATGGTCAGTCTGGAGTCTGTCCAACAGTTTTCAGAACAGGGGACCAGCTGTACAAGTAGGTGCAGTGGGAGGGCATGGTAATCATGGCACCTGAAATTCCATCATTAGAGTTATCTCTTTGGGTTTAGACACTGACTCCAAAAGGTCCCTATTAAATGCATGTGCTACCTGGGAAGAAGAATAACACCATAGTCGGGATTTGTTGCTTATCCTCCCATCACCCAGAAAAGGGTTTGGGTTATGGGACAGGGACAGGGAGCTGTTTGGATGTAGGATAGTGGATGTCAGGCAAAGGTTGAAGCATGGGAGCAGAGGAAGTCCTGGGTGGAGATATAGAGTTATTACTGTGCAGAACTCACTATATAAATATAAACTATCACAGGAGCCTCAGCATTGGTTCAATTCCATTGGCTCTGGGCTTATATCGGATGCTAGTTACTTTCAATTTTTTTTTTGAGGTTTTCTGTACTACTCTCCATACAGATAATTTTCTTCATTAAATTTTTTTAATTAGTTTTTTTTTTTGGGTAGGCAATGGGGTTAAGTGACTTGCCCCAAGTCACACAGCTAGTAAGTGTCATATGTCTAAGGCCAGATTTGAACTCAGGTCCTCCTGAATCCAGGGCCAGTGCTCTATCCCCTACACCATCTACCTGCCTTAATTTAATTTTTAATAACTCTCACTTTTGTTTTTTAAATTCTAACTTCAACTTTGTGAGTGTGAGAAAGTTTTTACTTTCTTCAACTTTTAAAACATGACCATGTGGTTTTCTTAGCTTTCCCAGTTTATGTTTCATTTCTTTTAATAGGGTGCTTTCTATTAACTTTAGAACCAAATATAATCACCTCTGTTTGGCATTAAAAGCCCTTTCCAGCTTGGCTCTAGTCTACTTTCCCAAGCTTATGGTATGTTACTTCCCTTCACACATTTCCTGATCAGATCAAACCGGACTTCTCAACGCTCCTTACAATTAACACTCATCTCTTTCTTGGGCATGAGCTGTCCTCTCCCATCCCTGGAATGCACTCTGTTCTCCCCTCTCCCTCTTTGAATCTTTACTTTCCTTCAAAGTTCAGTTCAAGCACCTTCTCCTACATGAGGCTTTTCCTCACTCCCCCCACAACTAACCTCCTGCTCCTTCCCCAAATTGCCTTGTGTTTACTTGGTCCATATTTTGTTTATATGCTCATATATACACATTGTCATGTTAAAATGTAAACTCCCTGAGTGCAGGGGCTATTCCATTTTTGTCTTTATCTCTGGCCAGCTAGCACAGTGCCTGGCACATAGCGGGTACTTAATAACACAGATAAGGTTCTTAATTGATTGGAATATCTTGTTGATTGGACAACTAGGTGGCACAGTGGATAGAAAGACCTGGATTCAAACCCAGCCTCAGACTAGCTGTGTGACCCTGGGTGAGGCACCGTTTGCCTCAGTTTCCTCATCTGTAAAATGAGCTAGAAAAGGAAATGGCAAATCACTCCAGTGTCTTTGCCAAGAAAACCCCAAATGGGGTTACAAGAACCAAATGCTGTTGAAACAATTGAACAACAAAATTGATGGGAACGTTGATTGATTGGAATATCTGTTTGGTTTCTTTTTCCACCTCTGGTATTTCTAATATATTAGCTGATTCAGCTAGTCCATAGGATTTTTTTAAAAAATAGAATTGCCTTCAGCTTTGCTCCTTTAAAATTTTACCGGTTTTCATTTTCTCCCATTGGCCATTTTAGCCATTTTTCTTCTCTTTGGTGTTTTCTATGGGGTGTGGGAGAAGCCAGGCTTCCTCTTCTCTTTCTGACGCACTGGATCCACTCCCACATAGGTCTTTTTATTAATTATCTAAGTAAATCGAATGGTTCTAGAACTGGAGGGGACCTCAGAGATCATTTGGTCCAACCCCCTTACTTCGTGCATAACAGGGGACTGGCCAATGAGAGCTCAGTCCTCAGCTACATTTGTAGTTTGCTCTGCCTGATGCAATCCCCTGAGTGGATGCTTAGAGAGCCTGCTTCCATGCATGCATAATGGAGGATCATGCTCTGTGGACAGGTATCTTTCAACTGTTTCCTGTGTAGCAAAGAGGGGCTTTTTGACTAGTTGCTGACCCAAGACTTGGTGTGCAAACAAAAGGCAGCAAATAGTCAAAAACAGACCTCTTTTCTTTCCTGGCTGCATTTGAATGAGGGGGATAAACTGCTAAGAGCTTCTGGGTGGGGAGGAGCCTTGGGTCCCCTTGAACCTAGTTAAGTACATGGCCTCCTAGGCAAACGTGTGTCTGGGATGGGGCAGCCTCCTTTGATACAGGGCCTTATAAAATCTTGAAAGGTCAGGAGCTGTATCAGAGGCCAGCGTCCTGTCACAAATGTCTATCTCCTGTGCCTGGAAAGCTCTCCTCCCTCAACTCCATATACTGACCTCCCTGGCTTTTTTTAAGTCTCAACTAAAATCCCCCCTTCTACAGGACGCCTTTCCCAACCCTTCTTAATTATAATGCCTTCCCTCTGTTCGTTATTTCCTATTTATCCTCTGTATAGCTTGTGTTCATTGTCTCCCTCGTTAGAATCCATGCCCGACCTGTGCATCCTGAGTTCATATTGGTCTGAGTGTCCACGTTGGACACACTGGACCTTGACCCCAACACGGTGATGTCATTTTGGTCCTCTTTGAGAATGAAGGACAACTACCAACCAAAAAATTATTAGACTCTTAGCTTCTATTAGCCATTCCTATTCATATTAGAATATGAGCAAGGACTGCTTTTTACCTCTTTTTGATTCACTTAGCATAGTACCTGGCACATAATATGTGCTTAATAGTTGTTTTTTAAACATTTTTTTTTTGGTTAGGCAATGCAGTTGAGTGATTTGCCCAGGGTCACACAGCTAGTAAGTATCAAGTGTCTGAGGCCAGATTTGAATTCAGGTCCTCCTGATTCCAGGGCCAGTGCTCTGCTTGATGGCTTTTTTTTTTAATCGATTGATTGATATGGATGAAGAAACTGAAAACCAGAAAAGTACAGTAATTTACTCAAGGCTACACAGATAGTTGGTTAAAAAAACAACCAGGTTTCAAACCTAAATCTTATGATTTTAAAACCATTACGACTTCTACTACACCATACTGCCTCCTTGCAGTCCTAGCTGCCTAGGACCCTTGCAATGTGGCTTCTGTTGAGTTTGCCCCTAGGTTGCCATGACTAGGCGGCAGCTCTGCCTCCATCTCGCAGGAGCTGTCCCTCCTCTGAGAACAGGCACGTCTGGGATGCTCACCAGGATACTTACCTTGGCCAGGAGCTGTCCAGCCTCTGTGGACACCTGCCTCTCCTCAACGCAGTCTATCTTGTTCCCAAGGAGGAGGATGACAACATCATCAGGTCCTGCTTCCTGCAGTACAACACACACACTATTTTTGTAGAAAGGGAACACAATTTCCTTTCCATCCCAAGATACCCCAAAGACTCTCTTTAAGGCTCCATTCTATAAGTTCAAAGGACAGAGTTGGGAAGGACGAGGGACAGGTCCTGAGGGGCTGAAAACTAGGCAGAAATAGGATAAAATCTGAGCCACCAAAAGGTTCGGCCTATCCTACTTAGCTAACCTGAGTTTCTACTCTTACCCATGTGCTCCCCTCTGTTCCAATCAGAGCTATTTCTTAACTCTCTGTCTCCCAAATACACTAGGTTTTATCTACCTTTATTATCTTTGCTCAGGCTTCTTGTCTACCTAGAGTATTCAATTACCTTCAAGGCCTTCCTGGTCTAAGGTCTCACTCTTTAAGGCAGGTATAGGTGGAAAACACATTGCATAGTAGACAGCTGGAAGTAAAGTGGGCACCCCTCCATTGGGCGAAGGCTGAACAGCTGATGGCATATGACTGTATTGGATTATTATTTCACTATGAGACGGATGTGAAGAGTTTGGGGAAATTGGGCAAGACTTGTTTGAACTGACACAGAATGGAGTGAGCAGAAACAGAACAGCTTACACAATGACCACAGTAATATGAAGGAAAACAGCATTGAAAGACTTCGGGACTGTGACCCCAGTGACCAATCGTGACTTCAGAATGCTGATGGTGAAGTGCCTCTCTCATCTATTCCCAGAGACATGACGGACTTGGGGTACAGCACGAGACTCACATTTTTGGTCATGGCCAATGTGTTGATTTGTTTTGCTTGACTCTATTAAAACTTGTTACAAGGGAGACTTACTAAGGGGTGGGGGGCAGGGTGGCTTTATTACTACCTTGTTAAATTTAATATGCTGTTTAAGAAAAACAAACTATATGGAGCAGCAGTTCACAGTTTCACACACAATTCTCTTCTTTGTTCTTTGTATATCAGAATGCCTGTGTTTATTGATAATTGCTAAATTCAAAATACAAAAAAGTTGTTTTTTTTAAAAGTGTTCTGGACCTACAAAAAGCTATCTACACTCATCACCTCCACTTTCTCTCCTCTTGATCACCTTTTAACCCATTGTGATCTGGCTCCTGAAACTGATCTCTCCAAGGTTACCAAAGATCTTTTAATAACTAAATCCAATTTAATTCAGTCCTTGTCTTTCTTGACCTCACTACTGAGCACCTGGCTGCCTCCTTTGTGCATTTTCCTTTCTCAGTTTTCATTACTCCCCTCTCTCCTGATTCTCCTTCTCCCTCCCTGTCTATCCACACCTTCACTTTCTTTTCTGGGTCATTATCCAATAACCCTATTTAACCGTGGATTCCCCCAGCTTTTGTCCTTGGCCCTCTTCTCCTTCTCCCTACATTCCCTTCTTGGTGATTTCATTAGCTCCCATGGGTTTAATTAGTAAATCCATAGAGATGATTCCTAGCCTTTATCTCTCCTGAGCTTTCTTCCTACCTACATCACAAATTGTTGGACAACTCCACTTTATTGTTCCATCAACATCTCAAACTCAACATGTCCCAAACAGAATCCTCCGTCTTTCTCCCCAAACCCACCATCACTTTTCTACTTCTCTTGAGAGCACCATCATCCAGTCAACAGGGTTCACAATGACAGAGTCCTTTTCATCTCTTCCCTGTCTTTCATCTCGCTCCCCAATCAATGTCCAATCAAGTCTCCAAAACACCTCACACATCTATCCCCTTCTCTCTTTATTAGGTCTTGCTTTGTCTATTACAACAGCCTCCTAATTGGACCTAAAGCTTCTAGGCGCTACCTTTCCAGATATTTCACCTTACCTTGATGCCCTCTAGACATTCCAACCAAACCGACCTATTTATAGTTACCTAAGCCAGGCATTCCATCTCCCATAACCATTCCTGGATTGTGCTACCTTCTGTTTCTACATCTTTAAGAATCCCTAGAGGCAGCCAGGTGGCACATTGGATAGAGCACCAGCCCTGGATTCAGGAGGACCTGAGTTCAAATCCAGCCTCAGACATATAATACTTACTAGCTGTGTGACCCTGGGCAAATCACTTAACCCCACTGCCTAGCTAAAAAAAAAAAATCCCTAGATCAAATGAGCTAGGGATCAAATTTGTAAAGCACTTAGCATAGTGCCTGGCACATAGTACGTGCTTAATAAGTGCTTGTTTTCCTTCTCCTTCTTTCTCTCCTAGCTTTCTTTAAGGCTCAACTCAAGTGCTGCCTCCTATAGGAAGACTTTCCTGATCCCTCTGGTTGTTAGTGCACTCTCCCTACTCATATGATCGTGTGTGTGTGTGTGTACATACACACACACACACACATATGTCTGTTTACACATTATGTCCTCCCAGCATCCTGAGGGCAAGGATTGATTTTCACTTTGTCTTTGTACTCCTGGCACCTATCACAATATCTCTCTATATATAGTAGGTACTTAATAAATGCTTATTAGATTGGGTCTTGAGTCAGCAAATCTGGTTTCTGATCCAGGCTCTGACACTCGCTACCTGTGTCGCCCTGTGTCAGTCATTTGATAAACCCTATGAGCCTTAGTTTCTCAGATCTCTGCATGTTCATCCTCCCTACCAAATAGCCAAACCTTCCTTGATTACTCCAGCCCCACAGAGATATCTTCTTTTTCTCAACTCCAGTTTTATTTTTGTTGCCGTTCAGTCATTGTGTCCTACTCTTCCTGACCCCATTTGGAGTTTTCTTGACAAAGACACTGGAGTGATTTGCCATTTCCTTCTCCAGCTTATTTTACAGATGAGGAAACTGAGGCAAATGGGGTTAAATGACTTGCCCAGGGTCACACAGCTAGTAAGTGTCTGCAGTCAGATTTGAACTCAGGTCATCCTGATGCCAGGCCTGGCACTCTGTTGATTAAGCCACATCGTTGACCCCCCGACACACAAAGAAAGGCAGCAAAGAGCAAAGGCAGAAAAGGAGGCGTCATCAGACCTAGGTTTGAGTCCCTTCTCTGACACTCTTGAGCTGTGTAACCTTGTGGAGTTCATAACTGCTCAGCCATTACATGGGGAAATTAACACTTGCACTATAAAATTCACTGGGTGTGAGGAAAGTACTTGGAAGCTCTAAAGTGTCATAGAAATGTGGGCTCCTCTTACCTGGGCTCTGCAGTATACCACTTGGAGATGTGTGGGTGCATGCATACATGTATGTGTGTATATACATACACACACATACACATAAAGATACATATATAGACACGTGTGCACATATACACATGTGTGTGAACATACTATTTTATATGTGCAAATGTGTTTATCGGTACATATATAGAGATGTGCATAGATATATGCATGCATGTACACAACATTGTATAAATGTATATATTAACATTGTTGTTACTGTTGTTGGGTTGTGTCTAACTCTTTGTGACCCTGTGGACCATAGCATGCCAATACTATCTATGGGGTTTTCTTGGCAGAGATACTGGGGTGGTTAACCACTTCCTTTTTCAGTGAATTAAGGCAGACAGAGGTTAAGTGACTTGCCCAGGGTCACGCAAACTAGTAAGGGTCTGAGTCTGGATTTGAACTCAGATCTTCCTAACTCCAGGCACAGCACTCTATCCACTCAGCCACCTAGGTGCCTCTATGTATATAAACATATGAATATATTTGTGTGTATAAGCATGTAAGTATACACATAGACATATGTATACATGTATGTTTATATAAGTACACAAGAATGTGTGTATACATGTACATTGTACTATACATATATAGATAGTCTAGGAACACGTATGCATGTGTCTTAGCTCTGAGAGTTGGAAGGGCACACAAGTTATACATATGCTCCTAGACTATCTATATATGTACATAAGGTATACATATGAGTGCAGTATGCAAAGCATATACATCAAGTTATATGTATATGTGCATTGCATTGTATATATGTGTCTGTGCATGTACATGCATGTGTACGTGTGTTTATATTATACACACATGTGTAATATATAATAAATAAATACACAAATAAAATGTTTGTGAATAGACATGTATATAGCATGTATGTATCCTTTCTCCCCAAATAGAATATGACCTCCTTGAGGGCAAGCACTATGCTTACTATTTCTCCTAGACTCCTCTCAGCAAGTGGCCCTGGACTGGAGATACAGCAGAGCCTCAATAAAGTTGTATTGATCAACTGATTAGGAAGTTGGGGCAGAATGAGCCTACCTATCACATGACCTAGTGCAAGAGTTGCAGGTCTCCATGACAGCCAAGGACAGGGCATTGTAACTATATCCAGGGCTAACATCAAGTAGGGAAAAATCACAGGATATGCAGGGAGTAGTTTTTGTCCAGGGCTCCACTGTGTGGTTGTGGCTTCATAGTATTGGACTTGTTTTCTCCTCACTCACCCCACCACATCTATTTGGAGCATGGGGACACCTATTCCCTCCTTTGTCAAAGCCATGCTCCTGCTAGGGAAAGAAGATGAACAGCAAATAGACAGTGTGCTAGCCCCTTCCAGCCAGGACCAGCCCTGGCAGCAAACCCACTCACCTGGATGCAATCCAGCCAGTACCGCACATGGGTGAAGCTTCCTGGGCAGGTGACATCATACATGAGCACAATACCATCAGCCTTCCGGAGAAACTGCTTGGTTATGCTGTGGTACCTACCAGGAGATTCCTAGTAAGACAGGCTGCCTTAGGCAACAGCAATTCTTAGCTTGGAGAGTTGGAAGGGCACACCAGAGATCGTTATCGAGCAGGAAAAAGAGCCACAGATAGATAGACAGATAGATAGATAGATAGAATAGATAGACAGACAGACAGACAGACAGACAGACAGACAGACAGACAGACAGACAGACAGACAGACAGATAGATAGATAGATAGATAGATAGATAGATAGATAGATAGATGGATAGATAGATGGATAGATGGATGGATGGATGGATGGATGGATGGATGGATGGATGGATGGATGGATGGATGGATAGGTGGATAGGTGGGTAGGTGGATGGATAGAAGGATAGATAGATAGATAGATAGATAGATAGATAGATAGATAGATAGATAGATAGATAGACAGACAGACAGACAGACAGACAGACAGACAGAAAGAAAGAAAGAAAGATAGATAGATAGATAGATAGATAGATAGATAGATAGATAGATAGACTCTCCCATTTTACAGATGAAGGAACAGAGGCCCAGAAAAGGGAAATGACTCACTTCTGCTGAGGTAGGACACCATAGACCTTAGTGATTCTTCCTTCAGAACACCGAATTTGGAATCAAAGATTTAATTGTGTGTGACTCTTTGTGACCCTATTTGGGGTTTTCTTGTCAAAGATACTAGAGTAGTTTACCATTTCCTTCTCCAGCTCATTTTACAGATGAGGAAACTGAGGCAAACAGGGTGAAGTGACTTGCCTAGGGTCACACAGCTAGTTAGTGTCTGAGGCCAGATTTGAACTCCCTAAGATGAGTCTTCTTGACGCCAGGCCCAGTACTCTACCTATTGCAACCGCCTAGCCATCCTTTGGAATCAAAGGACCTCAGTTTGAACGCCAGCTTTTGCTCCCTGAGTAATCCTGGGCAAGTTCCTCTTTGGCCTTCAGTTTCCTCCCCTATAAAAGGAAGGGGTGCCACAGATGGCCTCTGAGGTCCCTTCCATCTACATATCTATGATCCTGGGAGGCCCAGAAGCCGACGGCCAAGGGTCTTCTATCATGTGGGTCTTTTCCTGTGTGTGGGTATCCTGCTCTCCCAGACTATGCACTTGGACAATGCCTTGTTCCTCTTTGCCTCCCTCCCCTTCCGTTCTCTTCACACCCCATCACTGAGCCCCCGTTGGGGTCCCCAGCAGACTTTGACAGTGAAGAAGGCTCATTACCTCTCTTGCCCCGCTGTGTCCCAGAGCTGCAGCGCAAACTGTCTATTATCCACCACCAGGTTTTTGATTCGATAATCCATCCCTAGGATACATTGGAGAGATGAGAGGCAGGGCCCCATTCAGGGTTCAGCCCCTAGTGGTTAAAGCATTGGACTTAGAGACAGAAAGACCTGGGCTTAAACTCCACCTCAGATGCGTATTCGTGTGGCCCTGAGCCAACGACTAAATCTCTCCCAGCTTCAGTTGGCTTCTCTATAAAATGGGTATTATAATGACAGCACCTACCTCACAGAAGTCTTTTGAGAACTAATGATAATAACAAATGATTTTTTAAAAACTCTGTTAACCTTAAAACCCTATACAAATGGGAGCAATTATTATTATTCCCACATTCCAAGGCCAAGGTCATCCTCCGTGACTCTGATTAGAATGAAATGGAAGTCAATCAAGAAGCATTTATTAAGCAACTACTGTGTGCTTAGGCGCTGAGGGCACAAAGACAAAAGTGAGATGGTCCCTCCATTTGAGGAGCTTACAGTCTAGGGAGAAAGGCAACAACCCAGCTACTAGTGATGTCCTCCCCCATCACGCACACACACATACACACGCACATATATACATACACAAAATACATTTATATTTTATATATAATATAGTTAATGAATAAATATAAAATATAAATATATACACAATATATGTGGATATGCCATATTATACATAAATGTATACATGCAAATATTTATGTATACATGTATATGCATACATATGTACAACACACATAATATATACATAAGTATATGTAAACACAAATATATTTATATGTGTACTTGTATACAGACAATGTGTGTGTGCATTTAGAATATACACATAAATTATATATACACAAAATCTATGTGTACATACACATATATGTACAATCTGTATATGCACATGTATCATATATACATGCATGTACATACAAATACACATATTATATACATGTATAAACACAAACAGATATTTATATGTGTATTTACACAACAATGTACAAACATGTATGATATATGCTGTTTCAGACACTTAGTAGATGTTAGGAAAGTCTTCCGACTTTTCTCAGCCTCAGTTTCTCCAACTGTGATAATAACAGCACCTCATTCATAGTGTTACTGTGAAGCTGAGATGAGATGATATGCGACATACAGCTTTGCAATATTAAAGGAAGGAAGGAAGGAAGGAAGGAAGGAAGGAAGGAAGGAAGTATTTATAAAGCACCTACTAGGTGCCAGGCACCGTTTTGGGAGCTTTACAAGTATCATCTCATTTGATCCTCATAACAAGCCTTGGAGGGAGGTCCTATCATTACCCCCATCTTACAGATGAGAAAACTGAGGCAAACAGAAGTTAAGCTATTTGCCCAGAGACACACAGCTGGTAAGTGCCTAAAGCCCCATTTAAACTCAGGTCTTCCTGCCTCTAGGCCCAGCACACTTAGCTGTGTCTGTGTAAGCGAGATATTATTTATATGAGATCTTACAGTTTACAAAACACTTTCATATCCATGACCTTATTTGAGCCTCACTCATGATAACCTTGCGATAAATATCCCCATTTTACAGGTGAGGAAACTGAGGTTTCAGAAAAGTGAATCAACTTGGCCCAGGTCACTTAACCTCTAAGTGACCCAGTCAATGCTGTCAGAATGTAAATTGCTAAGCAGGTACTGATGTGCATTGTCAGAGAGTGCCTTTACCTCAATTCCCTACAGCCAATGGAATTATAGATGGGGGTCCAAAAAACCAAAAACAAACAAACAAGCAAAAAAAAACCCCCAATGCTTTAAAGTTTACAAAGCACTTTCCTCAGAACAGCCTTTTAAAGGAGTGTAAGAATTCTTATCCCCATTTTATGGATAAGGAAAGCAAAGGTCTGAGAAATGAAGTGACTTTAGATTCATAACCTGTCAGGGTTATAAGTGACATCAATGAACACTTAATCCAGTCCTTCCCCCCACCCCCCATTTGGCAGCTGAAGTAACTGAGTCTGGAGAGAAGTGACTTGTCCAGGGTCACATGACTAGTAAGTAAAAGACGTAGGACCAGAACCCAGATCTGCTGTCTCCAGGACCAGAGCTCTCCCTACAACACTGCCATTTCTCAGTCAAGTCACCAGACCTGGAAGTCATTTCTCTCCATCACCACCTTCAACCCCTACCCCTCACAATTTGTGGAGGGTAACTACTGGGTGACCTGTCTCTCTCTTTACACACACACACACACACACACACACACACACACACACACACACACACACTATTTATATTTTTATATATAATATAGTTAACAAATATATATACATGTGTATATATATAATATATGTAGATATGCCATATCATACATAAATGTATATACACAAATATTTATGTGTATATATGTGCATGCATATATGTGTACAACATACACGTACAAACACATAGAATACACGTAAGTGTATATAAACACAAATATATTTATGTGTGTATGTATGTGTAGATATAGAACATGTATATGTATATTTAGAATATACATATAAATGTATATATACACAAAATCTGTGTATATACACATATATGCATAATATATGTGTATGTACAGGCATCTTATATACACACATGTATATATACATGTATGCACACAATATTTGTGTATATAAGGGATCATATATACACAAATGTATATACTACGACCTTTGGCAAGTGATTTCATCTCTCTGGGCTTGATTCTTCATCTGTTAAATGGGGGCATTTGGATACATGATCTTTCCAAGCCTAAAGCCTATGAGGAAGAGATAGAATTTTGGGAGTGGTGCATCCCCACCCTTAATTCGATTCCAACCAGAGCTCTCTACCCATTGTATCACATTGCCTCTCATCTCTCAAAGAAATGACAGTTACATCTTGGACTCCCTGAGGTCCTGGAGTTCAATTTCAGCTCTTGGGAGAGGGTCTCTCCTCATTTTTAATGTCAGGATTAACACCTTTGAAAGCAGGCCCCCTCCTCACAAGATCCTACCCCCATCCGGGAACAAATGCTCAAAAAAGCTGCTGCCCATCAGCACCAGAGAAGAATGGCAAAAATGGGTTTCTTTTTTTTTTCCTTAAGGCAATCAGGGTTAAGTGACTTGCCCAGGGTCACACAGCTAGTAAGTGTTACGTGTCTGAGGCCGGATTTGAACTCAGGTCCTCTTGGCTTCAGGGCCACTGTACCACCTAGCTGCCCCCAAGAATGGGTTCTTAGCTGAGCTTACCCACTGCAAAACTCTAAAGAGCTAAAGACCATCCCGAGATTCCCACCTCCCGCTTTTGCCCTTCTTTCTTTTTTTTTAAATTAATTAATTTATTTTTAGTTTTCAACAATCACTTCCATAAGCTTTTGCATTTTAAATTTTCTCCCCTTCCCTCCCTCAAGACGTTTGCCCTTCTTGCCAGATCTCTCCATGACCCCACAACCAAATACAGGACCAGAAGATTAATTGCTGTTAATTAATTTCTGATTAATTGGGCCCAGAATACATTTCATCTAGCCTTCCCCTTTTCCAGATGAGAAAACTGAGGCCCAGAAAAGGGAAGTAACTTGGTCGTACAAGTAGGCCACAAGAGACTTGAAATTCTCCCAGGGCTCTTGTGACTCCCTTCCTCATAAACGTTTGATAAATCACTCCACCCTGAGGTGTCAGAGATAAGCATGCCCCACTTCCAATCTGCTCCTACCCACTGGGGGTGTTCACACTTTAGAATAACATGAATAGGGAGAGGGAGACCTAAAGCTTAACAGCTTTCTTTACGCTTAACCTAAAGCCACAGGTGAGTACCGGTGGACTTTCGCAAGGTCCAGTCCTAACCACAGAAGAACATTGCAAAGCATTGTCCATAACAACAGAAAAAAAGAAGGGGGGGAGGGCAGCTAGGTGGCTCAGTAGATAGAGCTCTAGCCTTGGAGTCAGGAGAATCTGAGTTCAAATCCGACCTCAGACATTTGATACTTCCTAGCTGTGTGACCCTGGGCAAGTCATTTAACCCTGATTGCCTTACCAAAAAACAAAACAAAACAAACAAAAAAAACCAAAGCATTGCCCCATTTGGGAGTGATGGTCCCAGCTAGAACCTACCCCACCCTTGTCCAGTTACACAAAAATGCGGCTCTATTTCTAGGGTGCCGTTAGTACACAATTTCAGTGTTCAGTCCTGAATTTCTGGCATTGTAATAATAATAACTCATATCTCCATGGTGCTTTTAGAATTACAAAGCACTTCTTCCCAAGAGCCCTTGGAGAAGGTAGATAGTATAAGTATTATCCCCATTTCAGAGATGAGAAAACAGAGGGGAAAAAAGTGACTCACATAAAGTCACACAGCCTAGTTAATATCAGAGGTAGAATTTGAACTCAGGTCTCCTGACTCTACAAAAGAGTCATTCCTAACTAGAGGAGAGATTGCCATTGTCTCTTAAATCCTATTTTGTTGTTATTGTTCAATCGTTTTTGACTCTTCATGATTCTATTTGGGGTTTTCTTGGCAAAGACAATGGAGTGGTTTGCCATTTCCTTTTCCAGATCATTTTACAGATGAGAAAACTAAGGCAAAGAAGGTTAAGTGACTTGCCCAGGGTCATATAGCTAGTAAATGTCTGAGGTCAGATTTGAACTCAGGTCTTACTGATTCCGGGCCCAGCACTTCATCCACTGTACCACCTAGCTCCCCTCAAATCCTATAACAAGCATCTATTTTGCTTATGCATAAGGGTAGGACTACCTTTGGCTTCCTCTTGTAAGGTACGAGGTTCTCTGAGATCCCCCTGAGTCTAAACTTCCATCCCTTCCCCCATACCCAGGGCTAGGAATCTTACCTACAGTCGCTGTCAGGCCTGCAGCGAAGGAATCATGGTGTAACAAGTGCAGAAATGATGTTTTGCCCACATTGGAATCTCCCAGGAAAAGAACATGGAAGAGGTAATCAGGGTCAGAAAACTCTCCCCCTGGGCTGGCTCCAGCTGCCTGGGCTTTGGTTTCCTTGGTGACTCTTGACCCGTTTTCTTCCCTTGGTTCTGAGGAAAGGGGTGTTATTTGTCCTTCCAGGACTTTGGATACTGACTGTGCTCCTGCCTCCGCCAGGATGGAAAGAGCCTGTCCTGAATCCTGAGGGCCAAGTGTATTCCCAGAAGAATCTTCTGGGAGCAAGGACCCTTCCTGAGCTTGCCTCTGGAGTCCCCTGTCCTCAGCTCTCCGCACATCTTCTGGGTTCTGGTCCTGCAGTCCTCCACGTTCTGGAATGACAGGCAGTACATCTGGCCTGGGGGACTCTACGTGGCCAGGTTTTTGCTCAGGACCATCCCCTACACTTGGCCCAGGTGACTCTGGGAGTTGGACTTCATCAGAAAGAATATCCATTACTGGCCTAGAGGAGTCTATGAGCCTGTCAGTTCCCTGATGAGGATAATCACCCACATCTCTGCTGGGGGACTGAGAAATCTCAGTTTCCTGATGAGGAGCATCCCTCACATCTGGCGCAGGTGACCCTATCTGGTCACCCACACCTTTCTCAGGTAACTCCAAGAATCTGCCTTCCTGACCAGGAGCCCCTTCCAGATCTAGCTGCGATGACTCCTTGAGCCCAGCTTCCTGACCAGGAGAATCTCCCACATTTGGGCCAGGTGAATGCATGATCTCCGCTTCCAAACCTGCAGAATCACTCACACTTGGCCTAGGTGAGTGCATAATTTCAGTATCTTGAACAGATGCATTTCCCACATCTGCCTCATATGACTCCCTAATCATAACTTCCTGACCATCACCCACATCCATATCAGGTGACTCCATGACTATAGCTTCCTGACCAGGAGAATCATTCATAACTGGGACTGGTGAATACATAATCTCGGCATTTCCCACATCTGTCTCATACAATTCCCTAAACTTAGCCTCCTGCTCAAAAGCATCATGCCTCTCTGAGCCAGGTGAGTGCATGGGCTCAGCTTCCTGACTAGGGATATCACCCACTTCTGGTCCACATGACTCTATAAACTCATCTACCTGACCAGGACGCGAAGCATCCCACACATCTGACTCATGTGTCCCTAGCATCAGATTTCCTTCACCAGTAGCATCATCCCCATCTGGGCCAAGTGAATACAGAATCTCAATTTCCTTACCCAATGCATCTCTCATATCTGTCTCATAAGATTCCTTAAATCCAGCTTCCTGACCAGGAGCATCCCTCATGTCTGGCCCAGGTGTCCCTGTCTGCTCAGTTACCTGACTAGATCCATTATCCACACCTTCCTCAGATGACTCTAAGAATGTGCCTTCCTGACCAGGAGTTTCTCCCACACCTAGCACTGGTGACTCCATGAGCCCAAAAGTATCTTCCTCATCTATCTCACAAGACTCCCTAAACTCACCTTCCTGGCCAAGAGTATCCCTCACATCTGACTCAAATGACCCCGTCTGCCCAACCTGATGATTAGAGTCATAATCCACACCTGCCTCAGGTAACTCCATGAACCTGCCTTCCTGACCAGGAGCCCCTCCCAGATCCAGTACTGATGACTCCTTGAGCCCAGCTTCCTGACCAGGAGAATCTTTCACATCTGGGCCAGGTGAATGCAGAATCTCAGCTTCCTGACCAGCAGCATCACTCACATCTGCCTCAGATGATTGCATGAATCTGACTTCCTGATCAGAAGCATTTCCCACATCTGGCCTGTGCAACTCTGTGACCCAAGCTTCCTGATCAGGAGAATTTCCCACATTTGGGCCAGGTGAATGCATGATCTCAGCTTCCAGACCAGCAGAATCACTCACACCGAGTCTAGGTGAGTGCACAATTTCAGTATCTTGAGCAGAAGCATTTCCCACATCTGCCTCATATGACTCCCTAATCACAACTTCCTCATCAAGACCATCACTCACATGTGTTTCAGGTGACTCCAAGACCCTGGCTTCCTGAATAGGGGTGTCACTCACATACAGTCCATGTAACTTTACAACCCTAGCTTCCTGATCAGGAGAATCATTCATGTCTGGGTCTGGTGAATACATAACCTCAGCAATCTCAGCATCTCCTTCAACTGTCTCACACAATTCCCTAAACTTAGCCTCCTGCCCAAAAGCATCATGCCTCTCCAAGCCAGGTGAGTGCATGGTCTCAGCTTCCTGATTAGGGATATCACCCATTTCTGGTCCACATGACTGCATAAGTCCAGCTATCTGACCAGGACGCGAAGCATCCCACACATCTGGCTCATGTGTCTCTACCATCAGAATTCCTTGACCAGTAGCATCATTCCCATCTGGGCCAAGTGAATACAGAAACTCAGCTTCCTTACCCAGTGCATCTCTCATATCTGTCTCACAAGATTCCTTAAATCCAGCTTCCTGACCAGGAGCATCCCTCATGTCTGGCCCAGGTGACCCTGTCTGCTCAGTTACCTGACTAGATCCATTATCCACACCTTCCTCAGGTGACTCTAAGAATGTGCCTTCCTGACCAGGGGTCTTTCCCAGATCTGGCACTGCTGACTCCATGAGCCCAGCTTTCTGACCAGGAGAATCTTCCACATCTCGACCAGGTGAATGCAGAATCTCAGCTTCCTGACCAGCAGCATCACTCATATCTGCCTCAGATGATGGCATGAATCTAGCTTCCTGATCAGAAGCATTTCCCACATCTGGCCTGTGCAACTCTGTGACCCAAGCTTCCTGACCAGGAGAATCTCCTACATTTGGGCCAGGTGAATGCATGCTCTCAGTTTCCAAACCTGCAGAATCACTCATACCTGGCCTAGGTGAGTGCATAATTTCAGTATCTTGAGCAGAAGCATTTCCCACATCTGCCTCATATGACTCACTAATCACAACTTCCTCATCAAGACCATCACTCACATGTGTTTCAGGTGACTCCAAGACTCTGGTTTCCTGAATAGGCGTGTCACTCACATACAGCCCATATAACTTTACAACCCTAGATTCCTGATCAGGAGAATCACTCATATCTGGGTCTGGCGAACATATCATCTCATCAGTCTCAATATCTCCCACATCTGTTTCACACAATTCCCTAAGTTGAGCTTCCTGGCCATGAGAATCTCTGACATCTGTCTCCCATGACTCTCTAAACTTAGCTTTCAGACCAATAGCATCACACCTATCTGGTCCAGGTGAGTGCATGGGCTCAGCTTCCTGACTAGGGATATCACCCACTTCTGGTCCACATGACTCTATAAACTCATCTACCTGACCAGGACGCGAAGCATCCCACACATCTGACTCATGTGTCCCTAGCATCAGATTTCCTTCACCAGTAGCATCATCCCCATCTGGGCCAAGTGAATACAGAATCTCAATTTCCTTACCCAATGCATCTCTCATATCTGTCTCATAAGATTCCTTAAATCCAGCTTCCTGACCAGGAGCATCCCTCATGTCTGGCCCAGGTGTCCCTGTCTGTTCAGTTACCTGACTAGACCCATTATTTACACCTTCCTCAGGTGACTCTAAGAATGTGTCTTCCTGACCAGAAGTCTCTCCCACATTTAGCACTGGTGACTCCATGAGCCCAAAAGTATCTTCCTCATCTATCTCACAAGACTCCCTAAATTCACCTTCCGGGCTAAGAGTATCCCTCACATCTGGCTCAAATGACCCCGTCTGCCAAACCTGATGGTTAGACTCATCATCCACACCTGCCTCAGGTAACTCCATGAACCTGACTCCCTGACCAGGAGCCCCTCCCAGATCCAGTACTGATGACTCCTTGAGCCCAGCTTTCTGACCAGGAGAATCTTCCACATCTCGACCAGGTGAATGCAGAATCTCAGCTTCCTGACCAGCAGCATCACTCATATCTGCCTCAGATGATGGCATGAATCTAGCTTCCTGATCAGAAGCATTTCCCACATCTGGCCTGTGCAACTCTGTGACCCAAGCTTCCTGACCAGGAGAATCTCCCACATTTGGGCCAGGTGAATGCATGATCTCCGCTTCCAAACCTGCAGAATCACTCACACCTGGCCTAGGTGAGTGCATAATTTCAGTATCTTGAACAGATGCATTTCCCACATCTGCCTCATATGACTCCCTAATCATAACTTCCTGACCATCACCCACATCTGTATCAGGTGACTCCATGACTATAGCTTCCTGACCAGGAGAATCATTCATATCTGGCACTGGTGAATACATAATCTCGGCATTTCCCACATCTGTCTCATACAATTCCCTAAACTTAGCCTCCTGCCCAAAAGCATCATGCCTCTCCAAGCCAGGTGAGTGCATGGGCTCAGCTTCCTGATTAGGGATATCACCCATTTCTGGTCCACATGACTGCATAAGTCCAGCTATCTGACCAGAACTTGAAGCATTCCCCACATCTGGCTCATGTGTCTCTAGCATCAGAATTCCTTGACCAGTAGCATCATCCCCATCTGGGCCAAACTCAACTTCCTTACCCAATGCATCTCTCATATCTGTCTCATAAGATTCCCTAAACCCAACTTCCTGACCAGGAGCATCCCTCATGTCTGGCCCAGGTGTCCTTGTCTGCTCAGTTACCTGACTAGATCCATTATCCACACCTTCCTCAGATGACTCTAAGAATGTGCCTTCCTGACCAGGAGTTTCTCCCACACCTAGCACTGGTGACTCCATGAGCCCAAAAGTATCTTCCTCATCTATCTCACAAGACTCCCTAAACTCACCTTCCTGGCCAAGAGTATCCCTCACATCTGACTCAAATGACCCCGTCTGCCCAATCTGATGATTAGAGTCATAATCCACACCTGCCTCAGGTAACTCCATGAACCTGCCTTCCTGACCAGGAGCCCCTCCCAGATCCAGTACTGATGACTCCTTGAGCCCAGCTTCCTGACCAGGAGAATCTCCCACATATGGGCCAGGTGAAGGCATGCTCTCAGCTTCCAGACCAACAGAATCACTCACACCTGGTCTAGGTGAATGTATAATTTCAGTCTCTTGAGCAGAAGCATTTCCCACACCTGCCTCACATGACTCACTAATCACAACTTCCTGACCAGGACCATCACTCACATCTGTTTCAGGGGACTCCAAGGTTCTGGCTTCCTGAATAGGACTCTTACTCACATATAGCCCATGTAACTCCACCATCCCAGCTTCCTGATCAGGAGAATCACCCATATCTGGGTCTGGCAAACATATCATCTCAGCAATCTCAGTATCTCCCACATTTGTCTCACACAATTCCCTAAACTTAGCTTCCTGACCAGGAGCATCTCCAATCTCTGGATTAGGGGACTCTATTAGCCCAGTTTCCCCACTAGGAGCATCAATCTTAGGTGATCTTATGAGCCTAGTTTCTTGATCCCAAACATTTCCCACATCAACCATGGAGAGCTCTGTGATCCCAGGTCCCTGAACAGTAGCATCGCCCACATCCATCCTAGGCGGCTCAATGAGGCTAGCTTCCTGACTAAGAGCATCCCTCACATCTGGGCCAGTTGAGTACAAAAAGGTACCACCTACATCAGGCCTGGGTGACTCAGAGAGCTTGATTTCCTGGCCAGGAGAGTCCCCTATAACCAGCCCAGATTCTATATCTATGAGCTCAGATTCTTGAATAGCAGTTGTACCTACATCTGTCTCAGGTAACCCCATTAACTTGTCTTCCTGACCAGGAGAATTTCCTAGATCTGATGAATTTGTGAGTCCAGCTTCCTGAATGGCTATATCACTCACATCTGACCCAGTTGACTCGATATACCCAGCTCGCTGGCCAGGAATATCACCCTTTTCTAAGCCAGGTGAATACAGAGTCTCACCTTCCTGACCAGAAGTATCTTCCATGTCTGTTTCACCCAGTTGAATAAACCCATTTTCCTGACCAGGAGTGTCATCTATATATAGCTCAGGTGATTCTATGAGTCCAGATCCCTGATCAGAAGCATTTCCGGCATTACCCCAACACAACTCTGTGACTCTAGCTTCCTGACCAGTAGCATCAACCACATCCAGCCCAGGTGAGCTCATGAGTACATATTCCTGTCTAGGAGTCTCTCCCACATCTGGGCCAGGTGAGTGCAAAACCTGAGCCTCCTTACCAGAGGCATCTTTGATGTCTATCTCCCATGACTCCATAAGCCTGGTTTTCTGGCCAGGGATATCATCCCCTTCTGGCCCAGGTGACCCTATAAGCACGGGTTCCTGGCTAGGAGCATCTGCCTCAGGTGATGTCATGAATCCAGCTGCCTGATCAGAAGCATTTCTCATAATTAGCCAGTGTAACTCTGTTCCATTGCCTACACCTGGCTGGTATGACCCTAGGAGCCTGGCTTCATAACTAGGATAAACATCCACATCTAGACCAGGTGACTGAAGAAGCCCGACCTCCTGGCCTGGGTGATTATCTCTCTCTAGCTCAGCTGATTTTAGGAGCCCAACTTCCTCACAAAGAACATTTCCCACATCCAACCTGGCTGACTCCAGGACCTTCGCTTCCTGACCGAAAGCATTGTCTGCATCTGCTCTGGGAGACATTATGAGTTCAGATTCCTTTTCAGAAACCTTTCCCATAACTGCCCCAGGTAGCTGCATGATCTTGGCTAAATGGATGAGCTGGGTCTCCTGACCAGGAGCTTTTCCCACATCTAACACAAGTGATTTTAAGATCTGGTCTTCCTGACTTAGAACACAATCCACATCTGGTCTGGGTGGTTCTACATGACCAGTTTTCTGTGCATGGGGATTACCTATATCTGGTTCAGGTGACTCTGTAAGTCCAGTTTCCTGACTGGGAACATTGTCCACATCTGGCTCAGGTGATTCTGCGTTCCTGGATCTCTCACCAGGAACCTCACCCACATCTGGCCCAGGTGATTCTGCACTCCTGAATCCCTCACCAGGAACCTCACCCACATCTGGCCCAGGTGATTCTGCACTCCTGGATTCCTCACAAGGAACTTCACCCACATCTGGCTCAGGTGATTCTGCACTCCTGGATTCCTCACAAGGAACTTCACCCACATCTGGCTCAGGTGATTCTGCGCTCCTGGATCCCTCACCAGGAACCTCTCCCACATCTGGCCCAGTTGACTCTCTGAGCCCAGTTTCCTGACCAGAAGGAGCATTCTGTTGACTGGCCTCGACTTCCCTCCCATCTGTACTCATTTTTTCTTGTTCTTGCTCCCTCGTGGGAATGCTGTCTTGCATCAACGCTAGCTCAGGAGTCTCAGAGGGGACATCTGGTCCAGGTGGGAATACTTCATTTCCCCAGGACCCCACTTCTTGCTCCAAGCCAGCTGGATGCAGACCTGGATGAGGTGTCTCCTCTGGACCCACTTCCCAGGTGTTGGCCTGCATGTCTGTAGAGGGGCCCAGTGTCTGCAGTGACCGCTCAGAGCTGTAGCCCTTGGACAGCATATCTGAAGTGGGCCCATTTCCCTGCCCCACCTCATCTCCATCTGTATCCTCAATCCCCTTACCAGACCCAACCAGAACCTGAGTAGGCAGGGAATCTCCTGACACAGGACCTGTCTGTCCCCCAGTAGTGATTGCTGGCTCTCCAGAAAGTACTCTCTGAAAGTCCCACTGGAAAGTCTCTTCAGGCCTTGGCCCACCAGCAACATTGAGTTCTGGCACAATAGTAGGTGCTGGAGATGGCCCTAGGGGGCTTCTTGGAGGCACTTCTGCGTCTGAAGGAGACTCCTGATTGAGTTGCCAGAAGTTTGGCTTAGTAATGGAGATCTGTCTGACCACTCGGGGTGTATGGTGTCCCTGTAGGGACCTTGGGGTTGGGGGTGGACTCCAGGAGACCTGGGTGATGCTCCCTGGCAGGGGGCTGGTGAAACTGGTCAGGAGCTGACTCCATTCACCTTCTTCAAACAGTGATGGCAGTGGGTTTTCTTCAGGAAATGAAATACGGTGTTGGGAGTCCGAGGTATTCTTTGGGCCAACTGGAGGGTCGCTAAAGAGGGTGTAGAACAAATAACATCAGGAAGAACAGGAAATAAAAGAACAACACTGACTGTGTGGCATTCAGGTGGGCTTCTGCCTTGTACTTCCCATGCACTACATCCCTTCCAGCCTCATTATCTTCACTCATTTCACCCCCTTCAGGAAATGCCCTCTTTCTTCCCATGGATAAAAAGCCGATCTATCCTTCAAGTCCTAGCTCAAGTCTCTGGTCCTCTCTGAAGACTTCACTAGCCAGCCCAGCCTGTGGGGAGGGGAGAAAGGGAATAAACATTTATATAACACCTACTGCGTACCAGGCACTGTACTAATTACTTTTTTTTTACACACATATCTCATTTGATCCTCACAACAACCCTTTGAAGTAGGTACTGTTATCATCCCTGTTTCATAGTTGAGGAAACTAAGGCAAACAGAGATTAAGTGTCACACAGCTAATCTGAGAGTGGATTTAGACTCAGATCTTACTGACTTGAGTCCCAGGGTTCTATTTGCCGCACCACAAGTTGCTTCTATAGGGAATCTTTTCTCTCTCTGAACCCTTATAAGAGTTCCAACGCCCAAGTACAGGATGGAGGAAAAAGATCTGGGGATATTAGTAAGCAGCCAGCTCAATATACATCCACATTATGATATGGAAGCCAAAAAAAGCTGATGCTTTTCATGCAGCATTAATTAAAATTAATGCTGTACTGAGTGACATCATTTCCAGGCCTGGGGAGGTGACCATCTCATGTACTCTTTCTTCCCTGGTTAGACCACATCTGGAATACCTTGCTCAGCCAGGATAGTCTATAGTTGGAAAGGACCATGCTGGCCAACTAATCCAAAGCCCTCATTTTACATTGTGGGCACCCCATTTTAGGAATGATAAACCAGAAAGCATCTAGGGAAGAATGACGAGGATGGTGAACGGAGAGAAGAAACAGAAGTTGTTCAGCCTGGAGAATGGAAGACCTTGGGATGCCTGACAGTTGTCTTTAAGTATCTGAAAAACAGGTTTTGGAAGAGGGTTCAAATTTGTCCAGAAGGCAAAACTAAGAATATAAGGAGAAATTGCAGAAAGTCAGATTTTGGCTCCTAACAATTACAGCCACCCTTAAGTGAGAAGTAATTGCTTTGGGTAGAAATAGGTTGGGCATAGAAACTGGATGGCCATTTGTTGGGGACATTGTAGCAAGGATTCTTGGCCTGGGATGGGTTGGCTTCTGAGCAGGGATGTGCTAGTAAATGTTTAACAACCAGCTCTTGAGGGGGGAAAGTACACATTGCATTATTAACATTGTCGCCACATTCTTAAGCCCAGACAATCAACAAAACCTTAAATCAGGCCCTGATATGTAGTGTTTGCCTATTTCCAAGGAGTAAACATTCGCACAGAAAATTAAATAATGGGCTTTAGCCAGCTTGTTTAAGCCAGTTCCAGCACACACTCCTGCCTCTAAGGTCCCTTTGACTTTGGAGATTCTGAGACCTCTTACTATTTGTTGTGAGTCAGTAAGTATGGCCCAGCTCCATTCTGGGCCTAACCTGTATGCTAGGTAGGAATGGGATACATAGTCCCCAGTTGCCACACCATTTAGCACTTCATCAGTGGCTGGGCTAAATGAAAAAGAACAGGATATGTGAAGGGGACAAGCATTTATTAAGCACCTACTACTAGCCAGGCACTGTGCTAAGCACTTTATATTGGATCTTCACAAAAATACTGGGAATAAGTGCTATTATTAATGCCATTTTACAGCTAGGGGCAGCTAGGTGGCACAATGGAGAGAGTGCCAGGCCTGGAGTCAGGAAGACCTGACTTCAAATCTGGCCTCAGACACTTAGTAGCTGTGTGACTCTGGGCAAGTCATTTCACTCAGTTTGCCTCAGTTTCCTCATCTGTAAAATGAGCTGGAGAAGGAAATGGCAAACCATTCCAATGTGGTTTCTTTACCAAGAAAACCCCAAATGAGGTCATGAAGACTCAGACATGACCAAAATGACTGAATAACAAACAACAATTATTATTGTCACTGGGAAGGTAGAAAGATATATTGGGAAATAAAGGTGAACAAAAAACAAATCTTATTACTAAAAATTTAAAAACAAAAAAAGGGCAATCTAGACAGAAGGTTGGGTGGAGGTAGGGTGGAGCTGAGCAGCACCGTCTGTTCCTATATATTCAGGTGAGGAAATTTAGGAGCCTGGTATCAGAGAACATTTGGGTAAAAATCAGTGAAAGTAGAAGCAGAAGCAGTATTGTTGTAGGGGTATACTACAGACCACTGAGACAGAAGGAGGAATTAGAAGAAGACTTTGGAAAACATATTGAACACATGGCACAGGAGCATGATATTGTGATGGGAAACTTCAACTATCCAGTCATCTGTTAGCACTCTGCTAAAAGCAGAATTAAAAAAATTGTGATTTGCTTTGATGATAATTTCATTTTTCTAAAGCTAGAAGTGACAAGGAAGCTCTTCTGGACCCGCTTCTCACTACCCAGGAGACAGAAATCATGGTGGCAAGAGATTGTTCCATCACTAAGTTCATGACAGAAACAGAAGGGAGTCAGGCACAGTCTGACATGCATCCTAGATTTGGGAACAGCAGACTTCAGAGTGTTCGGAGGAAAAATAGGTATGATGGCTTAACATTTTGATGGAAAAGCCAACCAAAGAGGAAAAGGAACCTTTCAAGAATGAAATCCTAAAGACACAAACAGAAAGTATCCCAGTGAGGAAGAAAAAAGAGAGTTGCCCAAAGAGACCAATGTGAATGCAAAGGAAACCCAACTAGCTCAGATTTTATGAAGATATGTATAGAAGATGGGAGCAAAGGCAGGTCATTGAAGTTGAATACAAAAGGGGTCCTGTAAGAATTATGTTCAGAAAACCAAAGCTCAGAATGATCTGAGGCTGTCCATGAATGCTATGTTGTGGCTCAGTTGTTTCTGACTCTTTGTCAAAACCCCATTTGAGGTTTTCTTGGTAAAGTTGCTAGTGTGGTTTGTATTTCCTTCTCCAGCTCATTTGACAGATGAGGAAACTGAGGCAAACAGGGTTCAGTGACTTGCCTAGGATCACACAGCTAGTCAGTGTCTAAAGCTGGATTTGAACTCAGGTCTTTCTGACTCCAGACCTGGTGCTCTATCTACTGCACTGCCTAGCTGCCAATTCTTGACACAGAACAAAGGAAAAGTCTCATAGACCTATGAAGAGGATATTGGATTTGGACATGGCTTCCCCTAGGGGAAGATATAAAGCTTCCCCTAATGACTGCTTTGGGGCATCCCATAAGTTTTGGTATGTTTTCTCATTATTGTCATTCTCTTGGATGAAGCTACTGATTGTTTCTATGATTTGTTGTTTGACTCACTCATTCTTCAGAATTAGATTATTTAGTTTCCAATTAATTTTTGATCTATCTTTCCATGGCCCTTTATTACATGTAATTGTTATTGCATCATGATCTGAAAAGGATGCGTTTAATATTTCTGCCTTTCTGCATTGGATTGTGAGATTTTTATGCTCTAGTACACTGTCAATTTTTGTGTCGGTGCCATGTACTGCTAAGAAAAAGGTATATTCCTTTCTGTCCCCATTCAGTTTTCTCCGGAGGTCAACCATATTTAACTGTTCTAAAATTCCATTCATCTCCTTAACTTCTTCCTCGTTTACTTTGTGGTTAGATTTCTTCATCTGTAAGACAAAGGGTTTGGACTAGGTCCAGGGAGCCTCCCTGCAATGGTTAGCAAAGAGAGGAAACCCAAATTAAGGGAAGAGATGAGCAGGGGGCTAAGTGGTACACTGAATAACACTGTATTTGACTTGGAGTCAGGAAAACTTCAGTTTGAATCCTGCCTCAGAAACTTCCTAGCTGTGTGACCCTAGACGAGTCACTTAACACCTCTCAGCCTCAGTTTCCTCATCTGCAAAATGGGGGCCTACTTCCCATTGTGAGGACAAAAATAACATATTTGTTAAGTTAGTTATTTTCATGAGTTCCAACGCCAGGCTCAAATTAATGAAATCTTTGGGGACAACTAGGCGGCTCAGTGTATAGAGAGCAGAACATGGAGCCAGGAAGACCTGAGTTCATGACAGAAACAGATCCTACCTCAGATACTAGCTACGTGACCTTGGGTAAGTCACTTAACCTCTCAGTTTCCTCCTTTATAAAAAAGGAATGATAATAGCACCTGTCTCACATTTTTGCTGTGAAGATCATATGTAAATCATTCTGCAAACCTTTAAAGTGCTATATATAAAGTGCTAGCTATTATTATTACCGAAAGAAGGAATGGATGTGATTACAGGGATCCTTGAGAGAAGACATAGAAGGGAAAAGTACCAAAGTACTGTTGCTGTTCAGCCTTGTCTGACTCTCTGTGACCCTGTGGCCCATTCTGTCCATGCGGTATTCTTGGCAAAGATAAAGGAGTGGTTTGCCATTTCCTTCTCCAGTGGACTAAAGCAGAGTTTAAGTGACTTGTCAAAGGGCACACAGCTAGGAAGTGTCTAAGGCTGGATTTAAACTTAGGTCTTCCTGACTCCACATTCTGCTCCCTTTCCACTGAGCTGCCTAATTGTCCCTATAAGTAATTCTTTTGTTGTTGCTCAATCATTTCAGTCACGCCCAACTCTTTGTGACCCCATTTGGGGTTTTCTTGGCAAAGATACTGGAATACTTTTCCATTTCCTTCTCCACCTCATTTTACAGATGAGAAAACTGAGGAAAACAGGGTGAAATGACCTGTCCAGGATCACACAGCTAATAAGTGTCTGAGGCCAGATTTGAACTCAGGAAGATAAGTCTTCCTGATTCTAGGCCTGGAACTCTATCCATGGTGCCACCTAGCTGACCCAAAAAGTAATTCCTAATAAGTAATTATTCACCTTCTGCTAGATGGGAAACTCACTACCTTATGAGGCAGCCCATTCTCCTATTGGACAGCTCTAATTATTAAGAGGTTTTTCCTAATGCAGAGCTGAAATCTCCCTCCCTATAACTAGTTCAAGTACAATTTTAAACCCTCTCCTCAGAAGACAGCTCTTCAAATTCTTGAAGGCAGCTTTCCTGCCCACTTCTGTCCCACCTTTTTCTTTTTGAGTTAAAACACCCCCAGTCCCTTTGACTGATTTTTATTTAGCATGGTCTTCCATCCTTTCAACATCCTGGTTTCCTTTCTGTGTCGCCTTTCCTAAAATTTGGTCCCTAGAAATTGACAAAATACTCCAGAAGTGTGATCTGACCATTATAGAGTACAATGGGAACTATCACACCCCCGTTTTCTGGATACTATGCAGCCCAATATTGCTTTCACGTTTTTACTTCTATGTCACACTGTTGACTCGTATTTGAGCTCGCAGCCCACTATAACTCTCAGATCTTTTATATACAAAATGTTTTTGAACCATGTGTCCCTCATCCTGTACTTAATGAAATTGATTTTTTGAACCCAAGTATAACTTTACATTGATTCTTATTGAACTTCATTTTTTGGATTCAGCCCATCATTCTAGCCTATTGAGATCTTTCAGGATTCTGACTCTAACACCAATATGAAAACTATCCATTGGTGTGCTAGTAAATGTTTAACAACCAGCTTTCAAAAAAAAGTAAGCACAACTTTTTTTTTTTGCATTGTTAACATTTTCTCCATCATTTTCTTAAGACTAGATAATCAACAAAACAATAAATCAAGTTCTAATTTGTAGCATGTGCTGAGATGTAAACACTCACACTGAAAATTTAACAGCTCTCTGAAAATTGATGCTGGCTGGCTCTAGCACATAACTACAACTATCTCTTCCTGAATATATGTTGGACCAGAAAACTTTTGAGGTTCATTGAAGTAATTTAAGTTCTATGATATTCAGTTCTGACCTTTATTTTATTTCTCTAAGTCATTTTATTTCTCTAAGTCTCAAATTCCTCATCTATAAAATGGGGATAATATTTGCACCACCTACCTCAAAAGGGTAATTATGAGGGAAGTGCTTGGTAAATAGAAAAGTGAACTATGGGTACACACTGTTATCAAAATTAATGTTGCTATTATCACTGGCTGATTGGTTCCCTCACATGCAGCATATGGGTGGCACAGCCCTGAAGCTCTGGGGCCTCTATTATGCTCCCTTCTTTTACTGTCCTCCGCCCACTCCATTCTTCTGCCCCCGGCCCCAGGCAGCTCCTTGCCTGGTCTCCTCTTCCACCTGCCAGGGTACTTGGCCCCTTGCTAGATTCAGGTGCCCCCTGGTCACTTGCAGCAGCCCTTGGACCTGCTCCAGTTGTCCTGTCAGGTCCCTCTGGGTTTCCTGGAGTCTCTGGTTCTCCCTGCTGACCTCATGGCGCTTGCTTCTCAGCGTGTCGATCTGGGCCTCCAACTGTAGAGGGGACGGAGGAGCCAAGAAGAAAGAAGCCAGCCTTGCCCAACCCAGACCAGAGACTTATTCTCCTGGACAAGACCAGCCTTCCACCACCTTTTTTGTGCTTTCTTTCCCTTTCCTTTATCCTCTCAATTTGAGTTTCCTTTGGAAAAGTCAAACCTCACCTTTGATAAACTAAAAGAAAAGAAATGTTCTACCTCTCTGACAGGGTAGGTAGAAGGAACTGTGAGCCCTGGTGGCCAGCCAGATGTGGGGGTGGCTGCCCCAGCCGAGGACCGGGAAAAAACATAGCAGACCAGGAACAAGTGGGGTGTAGGGCCTCCAGGAGTGAAAGAATGAGGAATTCTTATCCCCAGACTTTAATTCTTTATACTTGTCAAATACAAGTTCATCCTCTTCACACTCAAAGTTTTAAGTAAATTTCCCTCCATCTTATTTTTACTCACTATTTTCCTTCTTAGTCTCTCTTTTTACCCCATCCCTGTTACCTTATCTTCTCTTCTTGCCCTCCTATTCCTTATTTTATCCACTCCTCCAAAAGTCCCTCCCTTATCATCTCCCCATACCCTTCTAAATTTTAATCTATACACCCTTCTAAAAGCCTACCCAGCTCCAGTCCCCTAGTTTTCTCACCTCTCTTCAGTCTCATGTGCAATCGTCTTTTTTATTATACTATGATATGGAAATGCTCATTTTATCCCATAAATTAAAAAGAAAAGAAAAGGAAAGAATGGGAAGGTAGATGTGGATGGTAATTGGAGCTGTAGCCCAACTACGAATTTTTCTAGGCTGGGCTAGGATTTCAACACAGAGCTATAGACATCTCCAAGAGAGGAATAAAGTTGGCAGCTGCACCTTCCTTGACAAAGTCCTAGAACCCAGAAAAGGGATATTTGAGAGGATACATTAGGGAACTTCTTTAGCCATTGGACCAGGAGTTGGGGATGACCCAAGAAGTTGGAGAGCATATAAAGGGAAGGATGAAAGGAAAATTTAGAACAATGGTCAGAAACCCCAACTGTGCTCTTCCTTTAGAAGACAGCCAACGGGATTTGTCACCCTCCCTCCTCTCGAAGATCCCAACAGAATCTTCTTACCTCTCTCTGGCCCTCGGCTAAGTATTGCATCTCCCGTTCCTTGGCCTCTAGAGCCTGGTGCATCATGGAACTATAGGCCAGGCCCTGTGTGTCACTCTGGAAAGAGAGAAAAAAGAGGGAGGCTTGGTCAATGCCATCTACTTGAACCACCCCCTTAGTCCCCAGGAGGTTACCCATTCCCTCTGGCCCAAGGCCATCCCTGAGGCTGCCGCAGGAGGCCCCCCTATAGAACAATCACTAGGACAAATACAAGTTCAACACCCATTTCTGGGCTATTCAGTAAGATCTGAGATTCCTAGGGCAGATGCTGAGTTAAAGTGACCTTAGAAATCATTTAGCATTTTATTTTTACAAAAGCTGAGGCCGGGGCCGGGAGGGGGGGAGTGATTTATTCAAGGTCACACAGCACTGCCGCACACTGGCAGAGCTTACAAGAGAACCCAGATTTCCTGGTTCCCAAGCCATGTCTATACCCATCATACCACACCGCCTCTCCCAGTCTGATAAAAGTCCCTCCTGCCCTTGTAGGCAATATTTCACTCCCCCGATGCCTGGCCACCAGCCAGGACTTTGATGAAGCAAACCACTATATAGAGAAGGGAAATAAACTCTCCACTCCCAGGTGGGTTCACTGATGCTTAAAAAGCAGGCAGCCTAGGCCACCAAGTTGCCATGGCAACCTCCACCAGCCCACATTCTCCTGAAAGGATGCAAGTAACACGTAGACATGATGAATGGAAGCAGAGGTCTTTATGGAGGACTCTGGGACTCTCCAGGCTCCCACACATAATCCTGGGGTGCCTGTGAGCAATCTTTGAGCCTCAGTTTCCTCAGCTATCAAATGGGGGTGATATATGCACTATCTATCTTATGGGGTTGTTTTTAGCAAAGGACTTTGTAAGCCTGAAAGTGCTATAAAAAACCATGAGTCATTATTGGAGACAAAAGGGTAGCTCTTACCAGAGATGAAGGTCACTCTGATTTGATTGGGACAGTTCCAGGGTTTTGGTAACCTCTACCCAGTGGATTTACAGCCCCCTAGGAAATATCCCCAGGCAGGCTGGATTGAAGAGAATCAGGGTGTGGCTCTAGATGTATTGTGAAATACTTTTTGCTCCTCTTTCATTTACTGTAGTAAAACTGGGTGTAGGGGCAGTGTGGTCATTAACAAAGTCTTACTTACAAGCTTAACATAATTTCAGGTTCTGAATGTGGGAGAAAATGTTCATTAGCCCAGCAAGCAGGGCTATAAATTTAGGGGAATCCTTTGGGGAGGGAAGCTCTGGTGTCCCTTACTTGGTGGCCCCCCTCCCCTGCCACCACAATGTTGTGACTTAGTCTGGGGGCTTCCCAGAAGAAAAATGATGTGAGCTCTCTTAGCTTTCTTATAAGTGAAGGCTTGTAAGGTCTTTAAGCAAAGGCTAACTTTTGAGGGCTTGTTGTGAAAGGGATTTTGTTCCCGGTGGAGGTTAGGTTGATGACCTCTAGGGTCCTTTCTAACCCTGGCAAGCTGTGATTCTCCAGTTCTATTCTGCCTCCAAAACCAGCTTATCCCATTCCCACCAGAGAATCATAGATCCAGAATTTAGAAGGGATCTCAAAGACCCTATCATAACAACGGGGGTGGATGTGACAATGACGATGATGATGATAGACGGGAGGTACAGCGACTTTTGTCTTGCCACTGGAATTTGAAGACTGGAAGAGAGAGTGAGGCTGATGACTTCGTGTAGCTTTGCCTCACTTAAATCCAATTCAAGATTGATGTCACTGGTCCTCTTCAGAAACAAAGGACCACCACCACCAACAGTGGATAGACGGCTGTACCAGGAGTCAGGAAGACCTGAATTCAGATGTGGCCTCGTACTTAATGTCTGTGCGATCCAGGGCAAGTCATCTCACTGCTGCCTCCCTCAGGTTCCTCCACTGAAATGAGGATACTAACAGTACCTACTTCCCAGGGTTGTCGTAAGGATCAAATGATTTTAAATTTGTAAAGTGCTTTGTCAATTTTCAAGTGTTATATAAATGCTATTATTATTATCTATAGCATCTAATTGAATCCCTTCATTTTACAGATGAGGAAAATGAGGTCCAAAGAGGGTGAAACCCTCTTGCACAACAAGTAGTAAGTGATGGGGCAGGATCTGAACCCAGGCCCAGTGACTCCAAAGGAAGGAGGGAAGAAAGAATAAGCATTTTTTTTTTTATTAAGCACATACTATGTTCCACAGTGGATAGCGCACCAGGCTTGGAATGAGGAAGACTCATCTTCCTGAGTTCAAATCTGGCCTCAGACACTTAATAGCTATGTAACCCTGGGCAAGTCATTTCACCCTGTTTGCCTCAGTTTCCTCATCTGTAAAATGAGCTGGAGAAAGAAATGGCAAACCACCCTGGGATCTTTGCCAAGAAAACCTCAAATGGGGTCATGAACAACACAGACAACAACATTCCAGGGGGCATCTAGGTGGCGCAGTGGATAGAGCACCAACCCTGGATTCAGGAGGACCTGAGTTCAAATCCAGCCTCAGACACATAGCACTTACTAGCTGTGTGACTCTGGGCAAGTCACTTCACCCCATTGCCTAATCCCCCCCCCCAAAAAAAGCCCAACATTCCAGACATTGTGCTAAGTGCTTGATGAATATGATCTCGTCCGATAAGCCGGTGCTTTTCCCCTTGTTCCACACACAGACAGCTCCCTAGTCACAGGGCAGACCCCTCCTGCAGAGGAGGCACCGTGTAGGGGTGAAGCAGATGCTCAAGAGTCCTAAGATTCAAACTCACCGCTTCCTGGAGTCGCTGCTTCTCACTGTGAATCTGGTGTTCCATCTCCTCATAGAGCTGCCGGACCTCACGGTGGTGGTCCTCATCACATCTGGGGACAGAGAGAACCCACAGCCCCTTTATGGTCTCTCTCTTGGTGGGTATGGGGTTCGTGGGCCATAGTGGTCAGCGCTTACAGGAGATCATGCTGGCTCCCTATGGCACATGCTCAAACAGATCTGGGGTTTCATGGATTTGGACATCCCATCTACCCATTCAAACCTGCTCATCCTATGGGACTTTTATCTATGTCCTACCATGAGCTCACCACAAAGGAACATTCCGAGGATACCAGAGGAACATTCTACCCATACACCTGCCAACCCTGCCCTGTGCCTTATCTACCCATATTACCCTGACCCCCTATGTCACTCCTGATCCTTCCATTGTGCAGACATTCCTCCAGTCCCCAATTCACTCATCACCCTCTCCTAGTGACCTCATCACACTAACATACCCTGAGCCCTCATATTACCTCAATATCTCCTATATCACTCTGGGCAACATGACACCCAACCTTTGCTCATTTCTTCCAGGAGGCTAAATTTGGTTTTCTGCATACCCCTCCATCATTTTGAGGTCCCATAGCTCCCTGAACCTCTCCCATCTCTTGTCCCACTCACCATCCCACACAGTCCTTGGCTCCTCCTTCCCCCTTCCTCAATCTCCACATGGCCCTGACCTTGATTCTTGGTCTCCTAAGCCTGGGGTTTCCAAATCCTTTCAATGACTTTGAGGCTTCTCAGACCCATGATCAGTACCTGGTTAAGGAGGCACCGGGCAAATCATTAGCTAGATTCACTTTTTTTTCCTTCCTCACTTTTTGGGAATAATTTGTGAATCCTGAGTACTAACTTCTTCAGAAGTCTGACAGAATTCTCCCACGAATTCATCAGGGGCAGGAGGGTTTTTCCTTTGGTAGCTCCTTTACAGCTAGATCCACTTCCTTTTCTGAGTGGGTTATTTAAGATTTCTGTCTGCTCTTCTAATGTTTTATATCTTATATATTTTTATATTTTTTATATATTTGCATATGTCATATATTTTATATTAGGGTATACTTCTATCTTTTGTGGGCTTAGTTTTGTTAGCATAGAACTGCTAGCATGATATATTCTGATTGTTCTTTTTTTTTTCTTTTAATTTCTTCTGATTTGGTCAGACTCACTTTTTCAGGGTCATTTGCAGAGCCTCCTTCTCAGCCCGAGTCTCCTGAAGACGACTAGTCACCTTGGCCAGGAAGCCCTCCAGATTCCCCACCAAGTGGGGCTCTTCCTTCCTCAGTTTCTTCCACAGCTCCCAGATTTCTGCCTGACTGAGGGGAAGAGAAGAGCTCTATTCAAGGGGTTGAAACAGGCAGTGTTTGTTGGGAGAAAGCCAAGAAGCTGAAGAGATCTTGTCCCTTGTTTTTTCAGGGCCCAAGATTTTAATCAGCTACTCTGGTGACTAATTTATGAAAACAGATCAGGATTAGAGAGTTGTCTTCCCAGAGACCATTGGTATATTTCCAAGGGGTTCTTTTGGAGATGGCAGCCCTTGCTATCTGAAGCATTGGTGACATTAAATATTGATCACTAGAAACCAGGAAGACAGTCATGTCGGGCAAAATATTTGGAGCCACGTACTTCATCCAGTCACATTGCATAGATGACCAGCTATGATCCCTCACAGGCATGGCCAGATTCTTTGTCAACTAAGTGGTAAAATGGATAGGGTACTGGGCCCAAAGTCAGGAAGACTTAAGTTCAGATCTGGCTGCAGATACTTACTAGTCAAGTGGCTCCAGTAAGTCACTTAACCTGTCCTTGCCTCAGTTTCTTCAACTGTAAAATGGGGACAATAATAGCACCCACCTCCCAAAGCTTTTGTGAGAATCAAATGAGGCAAAATGTACAAAGTGTTTAGCACTGTGCCTGGGACATAGTAGATGTTACAGCAATGTTTCCCTTTTCAGAAGAATGTTTTTAAACACATAAAATGGAGTACACAGAAATTATATGGGAAACCAATTACATTGAAATAAATGACCTATTTATAAACTATATATATATATATATATATATATATATATATATCAATATATCTCTAAACATATATTATATATGTGTGTGTAAGTGTATGTGTGTGTGTGTGTGTGTGTGTGTGTGTGTGTGTGTGTGTGTGTATTTTTAAAGGCCACAGACCCCAGGTTTCAGAACTGCTAATCTAATCCAACCCCCTCATTCTACAGATGTCTAAGAGAAATGAAGTGACTTGCCTGAGGTCCCATAGATAGTAGTAAGCATCAGAGTCAGGATTGGAACCCAGGTCGTCTGACACCACCTCTCTGAAGATAACCCTAAAGTGGACCTGCACTTCTGTAATACCACTACTGTCTCACTGTGTTGTTACTGTGGGGTTCAGAATAGGTTATGTATGTAGAGTGCTTTGTAAACCTTAAAAGCTCATCTAAATGGCAGCTATTACTGTTATTATTGGCATTATTATTTATGAGGGAGTAACCTTTTATGTAGGAGACAGCGGGATGGCTCAGTGGTTAGAGCACTGGGCCTGGGATTAGGAAGACCTGAGTTCAAATCTGGCCTTAGACACTTACTAGCTATGTGACTGTGGGCAAGTCACTTAACTTCTGTTTGTCTTAAGCCCCTGGAGAAGGAAATGGCAAACCACTCTGGTATCTTTACCAAGAAAACCCCATGGACAGTGTGGTCCACAGGATGCTGGATACTACCAAACAACAACCTATAAAGTTCCTACCACCTCAGCCAGGGTAGGCTTAGCAGTGGGGCAGCCTGCATAGCTGAAAGTGTGGGAGGCCTGGCAGAGGGGCAGAGCTCTAAGAGGTCCCTTGCATTTGACAATTTTACTTCTGGTTAGCCCTTCTGTCCCCCAAATCCCAGATTTCTCAGTGAAAGACAGAGAGGTTGCCTTACTCAAGAGATAAGTTGTTGGCCCCCAGCTGTTCCATGAAGGACAGGAACCATTTCCTCTCTTCCGGGTCGACTTCCTCCAGGGGCTGGAAGCTGGTAGGCTCCTCCTTGGAGAAGATCCATGTCCTGGTTTTCCTCTTCCTTGGCCCTGGGATGCTGGTTTGCGAGCTGAACACATTCTCTAGGGGCAAGGAGAGTTAAACCCTCAACTGAGCTCTTCACTCTTTTTTTTTTTTGGCTAGCCAATGGGATTAAGTGACTTGCCCAGGGTCACACAGCTAGTTAGTGTCAAGTATCTGAGGCCGGATTTGAACTCAGGTCCTCCTGAGTCCAGGGCCAGTGCTCTATCCACTGCACCACTAGCTGCCCCTGAGCTCTTCACTCTTGAAGCATCCTCCCTGATCCTTCATGCCTTCATCCCACCTAGGCCCAGGAAATTGTCCCTTAGAGTGTGGCACTGAGGGTCCTCCTACCCCAAACTTGTGTCACTTCATCTTTGTAATGATCATAGAACCATTGAACTATGAGGAGAGACAGCCTGGTACAATGGAAAACACTGTCTCTGAAGTCAGAGGACCTGGGCTCAAATCTCACCTCTAAAACCACCTGTGTGACCCCAAGTAAGTCACTTGGACTGCTTGAGTTTCAGTGTCTTCATCTCTAAAATGAGAGGGTTGCAGATGACCTGTGAAGTCTCATCCAACTTTAGAGGCTATTAACTAGACTGTAAGCCCTGTGAGGGCAAGGATTTTCCTCAGTACCCAGCACAGGGAGAGGTTATTGTTAGATGAATGATATTCAACAACAGCGAGCATTCATGAATAAAATCAGATGAACGTTAATTCAGTAATCATTTACTAAGTCCTTACTATAATTTGAAGATTGGACTAAAACCAGAGACCCAGATCTTCCTCCTTCTCTTCTCCTTTTAACTCCCTTTTATATGCAGTCTTCTCCTTTAGAATGTAAGCTCCTTGAGGGCAGGGAATGTCTTGTTTTTTTGCTTGTATTTGCATTCCCAATGCTTAGCACAGCATCAACCACATAGTAAGTGCTTAATAAATGTTTTATCCATCCATCCATCCATCCATCCATCTATCCTTCTATTTCTATCTACCTTTCTATGTATCTATATCTACCTATTTCTGTCTACCTACCTGTCTCTATCTATCTACCTATCTCTATATGTATTTAACTATCTACCTCTCTCTCTATCTCCATCTGCCTATCTACCTATCTCTCTCTATCTCTACCTTTTTCTCTTACTATTTCTATCTATCTACCTATCTCTATATCTATCTATCTATCTATCTATCTAGTCCTGGTTATGTTAGGAGCTTCCTATGTCAGCTTAGACAAATCTCTTCCTTCTCTGGACCTCATCTATAAATGAGGGGATTAGACTACATGCTATGATGCTATGTAAGGTCATTTTTACTCTAAATCTTTTAATTTATGATCATCAGTATTTCAAGGATTTATATTTCAGGAATGTGGCACTCTCTCCAGTGAGGTAGATCACCACCCCTCCATAGCTTGATAGTTATTATTCTAGAGTTTCTATGACCAAACAGCTCATCATTGCTAGGTTCACCTTGCGATGAGCCTCTCTGAAGAGTCTATCACCACGCACACACACTTTCAGCCTGAGAGGACCTGAAGACATTGGGGTTTCATCATCAAAACTTTTAAGAACATAGGGTCATCTCCATGACACAATAAAATATCAGAGGAAGATCACTGATGTAAGATCTGTAAAATTAGGAGTCTGAGTCCATAGTCTCTAAAGTCCTCTCCCAAGCATACAGTAGGTACTCAATAAATATTGATTGAGTTAAGGGTCCTGAAAGCTCCCCAAACTGAGAAGCCTAGACATGTGTTGGTGTCCACTGAGGGGTCTCAACACCACTAGGCACCATTCTATCTTGCCCATTTGCCTTCTCATCCCTTTGACCCACGTTAGGAGACATACTGAGTCCAGAGGTAAATTCCTTGGGTGTGATGCTTCCTTTCCTCTCTGGGTCCATCCAATCAAAAATTAGCCGTAGCTCTTCAGGGCTGCCCAGGAAGCTGAACTTTGCCTTCTAGAAGAAAAGAACAAAAATTGGGGCCAGTGCTGAGTACGGGGGTGCCATGTTGCCCAAAGTTTAAACCATACCCAAACAATGCCTTTCTTTGGAAAAATTATGAAACAATAGTAGTCTAGGATTCTGGAACTGAAAGAGGCCTCAGAGATCATCTAATTCACCTCTCCCCTTATTTTACAGATAAAGAAACAGAGGCCCAGAAATGGAATAACCACTTACTCAAGAACATACAGCTCTAGTAGCTGTATGCTTCTTACCACTAGTAGTGACAGAACTTGAACCCAGATCTTCTGACTACAAATCAAGCCTCTTTTCCATTCTACCACATAACCTAGTCTTCAGTGCTCCTCATATTCCTTTCAGTGACCTGATTTAGCAGAAAAAGCACTGAACTTGAAGTCATGAGACTTAAGTTCAAATCCTATCAATAATACCTCAACCCAAGGGAATGGTTCTAATGGTGGGAATTTCAGGTATAGTGGAAGGGCTGGTGGAGGAGAAATTTTTTGTAGCAATGTTCTATAGTGCTGCTCAAAAGCATACATACTGCATTCAGTCATTCAGTCATTCAATCAGTCAGTCAAGTCATATCAGCAAAGACTTATTAAGCACTTACTATATGCCAGATACTGTGCTTAGTACTGGGAGCACAAATACAAAGTGAAAGAAAAACCTGGCCTCAAGGAGCTTACATTCTAATGGAGCAAGTGAATATATAAAAAGAAGAGAGGTGGAGACAGTGGAAGGTACCCAACTAGAGGACCAGCTAGAGAAAGTCCAGATGGTCAGGAAAGCACCCTGGAGAGTGAAGTCAATCATGCAATGATTTATTCATTCTTTTGTCACTCATTTATTCATTTATTCAACAGATTCATTCAACAATTAATTTAATCAATCATTTATTCACCCATTCAACTGTCGTGTGTTAATTCACATCATATTATGTATGTGAATAGCCACTTGCTCAGCCTATGCATAGGGCCAGTCTTGCACATGCACATAAGAGATTGAGGCTTTCCTAAGGTGCAAATATCACACCTGAACAGAGGTCCATGGGCATTTTCTGGTCCTTACCATCACCAAATCACAAACACACTGGAGCCAAGTAGACCTGTGCCTTGAATCTCTCACAGTTAACTATCAGAGCTAAAAAAAGATATCCAGCCCAACCTTCATTGTAAAGATGAAGAAACTGAGGCTCAGAGGGGAGAAATAACTTGTCCAATGTCACACAGCTAGTGACAGAGCTGGAACAGGAATCCGGGTCCAGTATTGACATAAAACTCTTCATACCTTACCATGCTGCCTCAGAGGCCCCAACACCATCTGCCGAGGCCTTAGATTTCACCATTAAGAATTCTTTGCCTTGGCTTAAAGTCCAGTTAAGATGCAAATTCTCCTTGGGAGTAGGCCAGCAATACAGCTTATCAATCATTTGCATCTCAGGATTGAGTTAACCTCAAATTATTTCCTAAAAACAGGTTTTGAAAGAGAAAGGACTAAATGACTGAAAGCCTTGGGCAGGAGAAGGTGGGAGGTGGGAACATGAAATATAGAAAGACTAGGGCCAGTGAAGGAGATATTTTGGGGTGCTGGTTTTGCAGGAATTTTTCTAGGGACAATCACTACCAGTCGGGGAGGGAAGGGGAAGGAAAGGCCTACCCCACTGGACATGCAGTCATGACCCTCACCCCCAGATCTTCGCTGGTGATGAAACCCTTATGTTCAGCTCCACATTCCCGGAAGAAATTCTGCAGCTCCTCTGTGGCGTGGGAGGGCCACTGTTCCGCGTCTGGGGCTGGAGGGGCGTCCTCATCAAGGACCTCCCTCACTTGATGCCGACGTCTGGATCCCAGCTTCCTGCTCTTCTGACCACCTCTTGAATTACTCTCCATGGTGTTTCACCTGTGGGCATAGACGGAGGTTTTGAGTGACCTAGAACAGTGGCAAATTCTAGCAAGGCCTGGATGGGGCAGCAATGGGGAGAGAGGGAAATAGGACCCTGGCAAAGAGGGGTTCCAGGACATCATCACAAGATCATTTCCTTGACTCCAATTAGAAGACCATAGAATCATAGGTTTAGAGTTAAAGGATTTTTAGAGGCCATTTAGTCCATTTCTCATTTTACTGATGAGGAAACTGAGGCTCATTGAAGGTCACACAGTTAGGAAGAGTCAGAAGTAGGATCTGAACCCAGGTTTTCCTGACTCCAAGTCTGCTTTGCCATTGTCACGCAAGAATTACTTGTCTCCCGACCATTTCCTCCAGTTGAAACTCTACTCTTCCTATAAGCTCAACTCCATAGCACAAACTCTTGGAGTTAAAGAGTTGGATGAATGATAAAATTTAAGGGTGGAAGAGACCCTAGATATAATGGAGGCCAACCCCCTCATTTTGCGGATAAGAAGTCAAATAGTCCCCCGTCCTCCTGGCTCCCCCAGCTCCAAGGCCCGGGTGGATTATGCAGTCGGCGGCCCGAACCGTGGTGGAAACATTGACGGTCGGGGCTTAGGCGCCGCGGCGGCCCCTAGCTCCGATTCCGCCCGGTTGAAAGGCCGCCCGCCGCGGGGAGAAGGACAGGGCAGTCCCGGGAGGGACGAACGCAAGGCTGGCAGTACAGAGACTCGGCGGAGGGCAAGTTCCAGTGCAGGGAACCCTAGCAGCAACGTCGGGAGTGGCCTCGGTTGACTACGGAAGATTCTCACAAAAGTAACAGCTCAGAGACAGCGCTACAACCAGGTATAACAGGACAGGGTGCTCCTATCTCCCACACTGTGCTCAACAGATGTCACCAAGAGGAGCCGCATCAGTGACAGTTGCATACCTTTCTGGAGAACAAGTACAGAGTCAGGGGGTCGTCCAGACCGCTCACTCCTCTTCAGTAATCCACCCCTCCACCACCACCCCACCACCCTCGCAAGTACAGACAGTGCAGGTTATCACCCTGGTCACACTGTGAAGATTCTCAGGCTTCGTCTGCTAGCATAGGCTCTTCACAGAAAGCTCGGGGGGGTTTTAGCACGGCGCCCGTCTTACAAAAAAAATCTTCAACGATCTTTCTTCAGAAGACACCAGGGATAGGAGAGGAGATGAAGAAAACCCTAGAGTTTCAACAGTTACATCTATATCTGTCCCAACTCCTATCTACCAGACTAGCACTGGACAATACATATTGCCATTGCCCCAAATGGAACATTACAGCTGGCCAGTCCAAGCATAGATGGAGTACAGGAGCTGCAGGCATTAACAATGACAAAGGCAGGCAATAATACTCAATGAGGAACAGCAGTTCTTCAGTGTGCACAGACATCTGATGGACAGCAGATACTTGAACCCAGCAACCAAGAGGGTGGACAGACTGCATCAGGAGATACGCAGACGTACCAGATTCATGCCACACCCGCAAATACTTTCCATAGACAGTAGTGATGACATCTCCAGTCACTCTGACATCTCAGACAACCAAAACAGATGATCCACAGTTGAAAGCAGAAATAAGATTGATGAAAAATAGAGAAGTCGCTCGAGAATGTGGTAGAAAGGAAAAAAAAGTTGTGTCTGGAAAATTGAGTTGCAGTTTTGGAAAATCAAAACTTTAATAGAGGAATTTAAAAGTTTAAAAAATAAAAAAAGTTTAAAATCTCCCATAAAAGTGTCTAAAAAGAAGATAAACAAGTTTTATGGAATTATCTGAAAATTAAATGGATTTTCTTTTTATAAGGAATTTTATAAACTACTAAAAGGTCACAAATGAAACTTTTAAAACTAGGAGTTGCAACATGAATACTAAAGATTTTATTCATAAGATGCTGGTGTTAGTACCTAATGGAAATAAGGGTACTTCAAGCAAGCCCCTGGAAAAACTGGAATCTCTGTTGAAATTAACATTAATGATGGTACCTGATCAACAGAACGTGAATTTTTGACAATTTGAATTTCCCAGATAATAGTAGTTATCAACAAAGTTTGCAACTGAGACAATTCATTAATGGAAGTTCGATTTGGGGGGGGGGTGTTAACCAACGTTCTGTTGGTATAGATTTTCATGACTTACTAGGTTCTGAAATATGCCCTCTTCAATTGTATAAATATTTTATCTGCCAATATTCTAAACTGAAGCTTAAAAAAAATCAGTGTTTTGTAAAATGGATGAATTATGTGTACTTTGCTCAACTGTCAAGTCTTTAAAAAGATCTTTTTTTAAAAAAATGTTTGTTTGCAATAGGCTTGACCAAAAAACAAAACAAAACAAAACAAAACAAAACAACAAAACAAAACAAACCAGGGCACTATCGTTTTTCAGGTTTTGTCTTTCAAGATGTCCAAGCCACATGAACTGAAAATGAAACTCTCAAAGAAGTATTCCAATCATTTTGTAGAAACACTTTAGTAAACTGGACAGAACAGTATAAACACTTGAGAGTTTTAAAAAATAGTCTTGATTTTGCTTTTTTGAGTGCCGTAACTCTCTAAATGGATCATAATAAATCATGTGCTTGATTCTATATGCAGCTGATATGCATTACCTATTCTACTATGCTTTAATAGAAAGGAATGTTTATAAGCCCTTAAAATTATTTTGGAGGATTTTTAAAAATCAGCTCAAAATACATACCAAAGTACTTTTCCAAGAGAGTTTTTCTAATAAAAATCTAATGTAGGGCTTATCAGTTCAAAAATAATGCAATTTTAAAGCAATTATTCATGTAGAAAACATTTTGTGAGGTAATAAGTGGCACCTTTCTAAGAAAAGGTGACTGTTTTTATATAGTTAATCTTCCTAAATTCTAAAGCGTGTTTTTATGCTTATTTTATCTGTTTATACAGCTTTTAGTAAAAAAAAAAAAAAGATATTTTGTCTCAGATTACTATTTTTATGTTTTCATGGGGAGTAAGGTTTTCTGAATTGCAAGCATTTGAATCATGTGCATTTCTGAATAATTATCTGAAATCCAAAATATGCTGTTAGTACATCAGTACTTCTGTAATCAAACTGCTCATTTTTGAGCTTACCTACAAAAGTACTGTCCGCTCTTAATATAATATGTATCATTTTGTCTTATTCCTGTAAAAACTAAAGGGCATTTGAGATTAAAAAGAAAAGAAATAAAAGAAAAAGAAGTCAAGTAACCTGTCCAAAGTCACTCAGAAAATAATGGGAAGCTAGGGGGTATAGTTCGTAGAGCACTGGTCTTAGAGTCAGGAAGCCTTTAGTTCAAATCCAGCCTCAGATACTTACTAGCTGTGTGAACCTGGGCAAGTCACTTAACTTCTCTGTTTGTCTCAGTTTCCTTATCTGTAAAATAAGCTGGAGAAGGAAATAGCAAACCACTCCAATTTCTTTGCCAAGAAAACCCCAAATGGGGTCACAAAGAGTAGAACATGACTGGAAGGATCGAACAACAATAACAAATTCCACAAGTAAACAGGGATAATAATGGCACCTACCTCCCAGGGTTGTTGTGAGACTCAAACGAGATAATAATTGTAAAACATTTAGCACAGGGCCTGATACAGTGAAGGCTATCATCATCATCATCACCATTATTATAATGAGTGAATTTAAGATTTGAACCCAGGTCATCTGACCTCAAATCCAGAGCTCTTTCAATTAATTGATCAACAAGCATTTAAGTACCTATCATATACTAGGTACAGTGATAAAATTTTTTTTAAAATGTGAACAATAAAATACAAATACAAATGTGAAATAATCCCTGCCTTCGAAGGGTTTATATTCTACCGAGGGGATGAGACATGTTCATAGATAACTAAATGTAGGATATATTTTTTAAAAATCCAAAATGATGGGGTGGAGGGCACTAGCAACTAGGGGAATCACAAAAGGTCTCTTGAAGGAGGTGATATTTGAGCTGAGTCTTGCGAAGGGTGGAATGATTGATTTACTCAACCCTATGTCTTTCTGGAGAACAAGTACAGAGTCAATTGTCACTTAAAGTAAGTGACAAAGTGCCCAATCCATCAATTAAACTCATAAACTAAGTGTGGAAAAAGTCCTTCAGACTATTGGACAAGAATCATGTTCTTGAACCACTTTCTTTTGATTAATTATATATTAATTAATTTAGTTTTAGTTTTCAACATTCACTTCCATAAGGTTTGAGGTCCAAATTTTCTCCCCCTTCCCCCCTTCCGCCCACCCCAAAAGAGCGAGAAATCTGATATACGCTTTACATATACATTCATATTAAACATATTTTCACATTAGTCATATTGTAAAAAAGAATTAGAACCAATAGGAGGAACCATGAGAAAGAAGAAACAAACAAAAAAGAGAGAGAGAGAGAGAATGAGAAAGAGCAAATAGTATGCTTTAATCTGCATTCAGACTCAATAGTTCTTTTTCTGGATGTGGATAGCATTTTCCATCATGAGTCTTTTGGAGCTGAGCCACTTTTTTTTTTTTTTTTGCTAGGCAATGGGGTTAAGTGACTTGCCCAGGGTCACACAGCTAGTAAGTGTTATGTGTCTGAGGCCAGATTTGAACTCAGGTCCTTCTGAATTCAGGGCTGGTGCTCTATCCACTGTGCCACCTAGCTGAGCCACTTTCAAGACACTCTAGTACTCTCCTGAGAAGTAATGGTAGGACTGAGCTGTGTCAAAGAGGGGAAATATTGAAGGTCATCAGCTCTATAGGTATCTCTGAGCAGAAGACCCAGGCTAAGGGAAGTCCCAGGAAAAGGTTGGCTCTTTCCCTTACTTCCCTTTCTGATTCTTATCTGCCCACAGAAAATATTACTGTAGTAAATTATTATTTTAAAATAACCTGCTATTTTATTACCCAAATGTTCCTAGCAAATTAAATTTTTCATCGATCACAAAGAGAGAAGGGGTTAACTAGAGACAGATATAAATGTAAAGTTAAAAATTCCCAGTAAATTGAATTTTATCTCAACCACAAAGAAGCCAGGAGTTAATTAGAGATAAGTATAAATGTAAAATTAGGCTGAAAGCCAACTTCTGCCTAAATGCTAAGAATTTTCCTAACTGGGGGCTCAGGAGCAATTATGTCTGAACTCATATTTTTTTCTTCTTAAAAAAACACTTCCTAAAGCCAAAGAGGAGGGAATCATGTGGAATTTGTTGTACTTGTTCAGCCATTCCACTTGGGTTCATGATCCCATTTGGGCTTTTCTTGGCAAAGATACTGGAGTGGTTTGTCATTTCCTTCTCCAGCTCATTTGACAGATGAGTAAACTGAGGTAAACAGAAGAAGTGACTTGCCCAGAGTCACACAGGTAGTAAATGTCCAAGTCTCAAGTCTTCCCAACTTCACACAGCTAGTAAATGTCCAAGACTCAAGTCTTCCCAACCTCAGGCTCTATCCACTGTGCCAACTAATTGTCTTGTGTGGAATTTAGGGGCCATTATATTGCCCTGTAGGCTTAAATTGAGCTAATTCTTATAAAAGGGTGTTATACCTTGCAGGAACCAAGGGGTTCACAGAGGAGATAGAATGTTTAAAGTATAGGGGGACAGCCTGTGCAAAGAGATAGAATTGGGAAGAAATGGAATGTCATGTATGTAAGTGGACCATGTAAGTAGACCAGTTTAACTGTAGTACAGAGCATGAAGGGGTGATTAATATAAAATAAAACTGAAAAGATAGCTTGGAGTCAGATTGTGAAGAGAATTAAAATGCTTAACATAGGAGTGTGTAGTGTATGCAAAAGACACTGGAGAACCACAGAAGATCCTTGAGCAGAGAAGGACCATGGTCAGAACTGTGCTTTAGGAAGATAATTTTAGCAGCTCTTTGCAGAACAGATAGAAGAGAATTGGAAGTAGAGAAAGCAATTAGTAGGCTAAAGTAACAGTTTAGGTGAGATGTTGATGAAGACCTGGACTAGGGTGATTGCGGTGTAGTAGAAAGAAAGGGCCAGGGGCAGCTAGGTGGCACAGTGGATAGAGCACCAGCCCTGGAGCCAGGAGAACCCGAGTTCAAATCCAGCCCCAGATTTACTAGCTGTGTGAGCCTGGGCAAGTCACATATAGCACCAATTGTGAAAGAAAGAAAAGAAAAAAAAAGAAAGAAGGAAAGAAGGAAAGAAAGAAAGAAAGAAAGAAAGAAAGAAAGAAAGAAAGAAAGAAAGAAAGAAAGAAAGAAAGAAAGAAAGAAAGAAAGAAAGAAAGAAAGAAAGAAAGAGAAAGAGCCATATTTAAGAGTGGTGGATAAAGTAGAATTAACAAGACTTGGTAAGCTACAGGAAGTGTGACAGTGATAAGATGAGAATGAGATTGTATATCTGAGTGACTGAAAGAATGGTAGCTCCCTCAACAGAAACAGGGAAGTTGAGAGAAGGGGGTGAGTCTTGGGAAAAGATAATGAGTTCTGCTTTAGACATATTGAGTTTGAGATACCTATGGGACTTTCAGATGGAGTGGTCCAGTAGATAATTGCAGATGGGGATCTGGAGCTCAAGAGAAAAATGAGAAGTAGATATGTTGATCCCAGAGATGACAGATGAACGCATGAGAAAAGATGAGAGTATGGAGAAGGAGAAGAGGACCAGGCCCAAGACAGAACCCTGAGATAGACCCAGGTATAGGGAGTTGGACATGAACAATGGTCTTGTCAGGGAGACCAAGAAAAACTGGTCCAACAGGCAGGAAAAGATCCACAAGAGAATCTAGGGAAACAAGAGCTAGCTAGGGTGAGCTACAGTGTCAAACACCGTAGGGAGATCAAGAAAGATGAATATTAAGAAAAGGCCTTTGGATTTAGTAACAAAGAGATTGTTGTGACCTTGGAGAGAGCAGTTTCAGGATGGGGGGGAGGGGCAGAAGCCAGATTACAAGGGGTTGAGAAGTGAGTGGGCAGTGAGAAAGTGAAGAAGATAGTTCATTCTAGGAATTATTCTAGGAAATGGAAGAGACACAGAGAAAGCTTGAGGGGATGGCAGAGTCAAGGGAAGGAATTTTTTAAATGGGGGAGATGGATCTAGGCATGTCTGAGAGCCGCAAGGAAGGAGCCAGTAGATAAGGAGAAGTTGAAAAGTAGGGAAAGAGAGGAGCTAGTCAAAGGAACAAGCTGCCAAAGGAGATAGGATGGGTTCAAGGCCATGGGTGGAGGGGTTGGCTTGGGTAAGGACAACAGCCATCTCTTCATCACAAACTAGAGTCAAGGAAGAGAATGGTGAGTTCATTTGAAACATAGTGCTGGCAAAGAGAAGAGTTTTATGACAAAAGTCCTCAGTTTTTTATGCTGAACTTAATAAACACCAAATTAAAAGGGCATTTCCATATATATATAGTTGAACAGAAAAAAAAATAAGTAGAGCTTGTAGCTTTCTAGGCTATCCTACTCATCTGTGCTTCTTTCTGGCCTTTCTGTTCTCTTCTCTGCATTTCTTTAAAAAAAAAATCCCTCTATGATCTTTTTTTTTCTTTCTTTTTTTTTTTTTTTAAATCTCTATCCCATCTTAGCCTCCCACCCAGCCCCATGGTGGGGAATGGGAGGGGAAGAAAAGAAAGGAAAAACAAAATCCTTGTAACAAATATGTGTAAGTAAAACAAATTCCCACACTAGATATGTCCAAAAATGTGTGTCTCATTCTACATACTATGTCCATCACTTCAAGAGGTGGTTAACACGAGAAGGCCTCCAATTTACCAGTGAAGTATGAGTTTCCTCTTATGAGAGAGAGCTAGGAAGGGATGGTATGAGTGGATTGTGAAGAGAAAGTCTGGGAAATACAATAGAGAATCTATCAGGGAAGAGGAAAGGAATTGATCTGCAGCAGAAAGGGCCCAGTTGAGATTGGATTACAAATTTGTAATGGATCCAGTCAGCACGGTGGGGTTCCACAAGAAGGCAGGATGATGGAGGTCGTCCAGGGTTGATATTTGGAAAGGGATGAGCAGTGACAGGACAATGAGGCCAGTGAGGGATTAAAGGGTAGAAGATGGCATGAAGTTGAACTGGTTAGCTAAAGCTTGGAAAGGGAGGACAGAGCAGCCATGACTATATATAACCCACTATGGACAAACAAGATACAGGATAAATTGGAGATGATCTCAGAGGGGAACTAGGAAATGGTTTTTTGCAGAAGGTGAGTTTTGAGCTGGGATTTGCAGGAAGTTAGGGAAGCTCAGTCAGAAATGAGAAGGAAAAGAGTTTCAAGCATGGGAGACAAGCAAGGGTATGCTAATAAATGTTTAACAACCAGCTCTTCCAAAATGTATGACACACTTTTATGTTTAATCTACATGATTAACATTTTCTCCATCACTTTCTTAAATCTAGACAATCAACAAAACAATAAATTAAGCCCTGATTTACAGCCTTTTCTGATTTCTAAGTTGTAAGTGTTCACACTGATGGCTCTGGAGAACCTAAGCTGGGTCCAGCACACTCTCGGGGCTAATCAAGTCAAATCAAGTCAACAGGCATTTATTAAGAATGTACTTTGTGGCTCAGCGGATAGACCACTGGGCATAGAGTCAGGAAGGCCTGAACTCAAATCCGGCCTCAGATACTTAAAAGCCATGTGACCTTGGGCAAGTCACTTAACCCTGTTTGCCTCAGTTTCCTCATTTGTAAAATAAGCTGGAGAAGGAAACTCCAATATCTTTGTCAAAAACAGCCCAAATGGGGTCATGAAGAGTCAGGAGTAACTAATCAACTAAAAACTGTATATGTGTGTGTGTGTGTGTGTGCGCGCATGTGTGTGTATGTGTGTGTGTGTCTGTATATGTGTATGTGTATGTATATTTATTTACACATACACACAAGAGCACAGCTACAAGGGGCTGGCCACATTGTTCAAATGCCAAATGTATGCTTGCCTAAAAGACTATTTTTTGAAGAACTCACACAGTACAAGTGTTCACATCGTCAGAAGAAGCAGTATAAGGACATTCTCAAAGTCTCTCTGAAGAACTTTGGAATTGATTGTGTGACATGGGAGACCCTGGCACAGAACCGCTCAGCATGCCATGTCCTTATCAGAGAAGGTGCTGTGCTCTATGAGCAAAGCAGAATTGGAGTAGCTCAAAAGAAACGCAAGATGTGCAAATTTAGAGAATCCACCCCCAATGTCCACATAGACTATTTGTGCCCAACCTGTGGTAGAGCATTCCAAGCTTGTACTGGTCTGATCAGCCACAGTCAGACGCACTGTAACGACTCTAACACAGTGATGCCATTTTGGTCCTTTTCGAGAAAGAAGGACAACCACCAGCCAGTGTATGTGCGTATCTGTGTGTATATGTATGTATAATGTACATAACCCCCCTGCATGTTGTTTCCTTAGGCAGCTGCTTGTCTCTCCTGCCTACCACTAGTCCTGACGTGGCATCAAGCTCCACATTGCATGGTACAGAACATAAACTCAGTAAGAAAGATGTTCCAGAGAGGGAGAAGTCAGGGCTGGTATGGTCATAGCAGGCTTCCTGGAGGAGGTAAGATTGGAATTGGGCCCTGAGGGCCATAGAGGAACCTTTGGAGGCCTGGAAGAAGAGCTCCAGCTTTCCCAAAACATTGAGGAAGGAATCAAGTGGAACGTTCTTGAAGAACTGAATCTCCCTGCTAAGAAACACAGAGCCACACGCTGGTCTGAGACACCAGCCTGGAGCCCGGGGCCTGTTCCTCCCTTGCACATACAGGCCCCTTGTGAGGCTGCTAAGATCTGTGCATTGTGGCCAGGGAGCCTCCTCCCTCCATGCTTTCTTTGTAAGATTCACATATCCTAGGGGCAGCTAGGTGGTGCAGTGGATAGAGCACGGGCCCTGAAGTCAGGAGGACCTGAGTTCAAATCCAGCCTCAGACCAAGCACTTGACACTTACTAGCCATGTGACCCTGGACAGGTCACTTAACCCCATTGCCTAGCCAAAACAAAACAAAGATTCACATATCTTCTCAACCTGGCCCTTCTCATGAACTTCTGCATTTCTGTTCAAGGCCCCACTATTCTCCAGTTACCCAGGCTCAGAACCAGGAAGTCATCTTGTCTCTTCCTTCTCTTTCACCCTCCCACTTCCTATTGGTTGCTAAGGTCATCCCACCTCTATGGTGCCTCATGTCCAGCCACTCCTTTCTATTCTTCCTGCTCCTTTCTCTTATTCCTCTAGCCTTCTCACCCAGGGTATTATAATATCCTTCTAAAATGCTCTTCCTACCTCCAATCTACCTCTTCTTCAGTCAGTCTTTCAGATCTAAGTGGCTAAGTAACCCGCCATTATGATCAGGTCACTCTTCTGGTCAAAGACCTTCAGGGGCTCCCCATTGCCTCACAAGGCAAGTGTAAGCTTCTGATCCTGGTCATCAGACCCTCTACATAGGCTCCAATCTGTCCTTTCCAGCCTTATTGCATATAATTCTTTTTCACATATCCTAAATTTTGACCTAACCAGTCTACTCTTTATCTCTTCCATTCTTGCCCTGTCCTCTCCTACCGCCATGAATTTCCTTATGATTTCTCCTTGCGTTGTCATGGTTTGTCCTTCTTTCTCGACATCAGGGAAGTGATGCCATGACATGCAAGTGAATTGGATTTAAGTGAGGGAGGGCTGTGCAAAGTCACCAGCCTCACTTTCTCCTCTGGAGCCATCTGGGCTCAGTGGCAAAATGTAGATTAGGATGACTGTAGATGGCCCAGGATTCACAGACTAGACTCCTTCTACATACCACCTCCACCCATTTAAGGCCTTTCCTTCCTTCAATGCCCAATTAAAAAGCCACCTCCTCTATGATGCCTCCCCTGATACCTACAGCTCTAAATTTCACAGTAAGGCATCCCAGGGGATCTCTCTGACCTTTCACCTTCCGTGTTCCAAGCTGAAGCAGAGCCTAAAGACCAGCTTCACAGTACCTGTTAGAACTGAGTTGTCAAACACAAGGCCTGCATGTAGCTCACAACACTCCCAAGTGTGGCCGGAAGCAGATTAAAATATAATTGGGGGGGGGGCAGCTAGGTGGTGCAGTGGATAGAGCTCCAGCCTTGGAGTCAGGAGGGCCTGAGTTCAAATCCAGCCTGTCCAAAACCCATATTCATCCTTAAATAGGCCTATAAGGGTGGGGAACCCGTGGCCTCAAGTCAAAGGACCCCACTTGAAGACCTAGAGGGCCACATGTGGCCTCAAGGCTGCAGGTTCCCTACCCCTGGCCTAGAATCTAGGCCCAGCCCAAGTTCCCACCCAATTCCTACAAAGCCTTCATTCGCTATTGCTGTCCATATCTTTACACCCATCTTTGAGCCCCTCCAAAGCTCAGGCTGTGTCCCTTACAACTGCCCACTTGATTCAGAGCTGAAACTAGGGTTAACTGCTGCCTGGGGTAACCCACAAAGGGATCACCAATAGCGACGATTTTTCATATTTCTTTGCAGAGACATCCCTATTTGTAATGTCAGGAAACACAACCCTCCATAGCTAAAGTATTTACTGTGTTATAGCAAAGGCCAAAAGCCTCCTGTCCCAGGAGCCTATGAGATTCTCAGAAGAGAGGAAAGGGTTACCAGGGCAGAAAGCTGTCTCTGTTGTCAGGCAGAGCCTGTATTTTTGTGGAACAATTTTTCTCTGTTTCAAGGGAGAGTTCCATAGCTCCCCAATTTTATTCTCTTTTTCTTTGTTTTATTTGTGCATCGTTGAAAGACATCACATTTTTCATTAATTTCAGTGACTGATCTTGACGTCAGAGAACTCAGCACAGTGCCCGCCACACAGTAGGTACTTCCTAAATGCTTGGTGGCTGACACTTCGACAAAGGAAGATGGCGAGTTATAGGTACAGAGCGAGGCCTGATGCTGTCAGACGTGGCCAACTTGTGGGTTTGTTCTGTTTAACTGGATTTTTTTTTTTTTGTTACAAGCAAAGACTCTATTTCAGATGGTGGGAGTAACAGCAAAGGTTTTTTTCTTAAAGCATCATTAATTTTTTACTCCATTATTGTTGCCAGGAAACGCCATTTTCAACCTTTGTCCAGAACTCACAAATGCCTTATCCCAGCTCTGAACTGACCATATGCTACCTCGTATTATTTTTTAATTGCTTCAAGTACGGTAATACAACAACCTTATTGTTGTAAGCCTGTGAAGCCTGGACAATATACCAGAGCCATGCCAGGAAACTGAATCGCTTCCATTTGAATTGTCTTAGGAAGATTCTGAAGATCACCTGGCAGGATAAGATACCAGACACTGAGGTCCTTTCTCAAACTAAACTGCCAAGCATTCAAATTCTATTGCAGGGAGTGAAACTCTGATGGGCTAGCTGCATAGTCCAAATGCCAAAAGTACATTTGCCTAAAAGACTTTCACAGAGAACTCACACAAGGCAAGAGCTCACGTGGAGGTCAGAAGAGGAAGAACAAGGACACTCTCAAGGTCTCTCCGAAGAGCTTTGGAATTGACTGCGAGACATGGGAGATACTGGCACAGGACCAGCCCGCACAGTTTACCCACATCAGAGAAGGCACTGTATTCTATGAGCAAAGCAGAATCGCAGTAACTCAAAAGAAATGAGAGATATGCAAACGTAGAGACACCTCCACTGCAAATATTCATACAGACTATTTGTGCCTGAGCTGTGGCAGAGCCTTCCAAGCTTGTATTGCTCTGATCAGCTACAATCAGACATACTACACCTTGACCCCAATATAGAGATATCTTTTTGGTCCTCTTTGAGAACCGAGTACAATAACCAACCAGGTGCTTCTAGTGAATTTGTCAGGACTTCTTATAAGATTGCATACTCCTTGAGGGCAGAGTGTTAATTCAGTTGAATGTAATTTAATTAACATTTATTAAGCACTTACTATATTCAGAACTATTCTATGTTTTGGAGTCCCCACAGAGCCTCTATCCCCACTTTGAGCATGTAGTAGGTATTTGTTTAACACTTCTTAATTAATTGATTGATAAAGCCCTCCCCCTTCCCAATTACTGCTTTCCTCAAAATATCCTGAGGAGTCTATAAAAACTCCAGGTTCCTGGAGTCTGGCAACCATTAATGTATAAGTATTGCAGTACTCATTGTACAGGGACAGCTAGGTGGCTGGGTCAGGGGATAGACTGCCTGACCTGGAGTCAAGAAGTCCTGAGTTCAAATCTAGCCTCAGACATTAAGCAGCTGTGTGACCCTGAGCAAATCACTTCACCCTGTTTGCCTCAGTTTCCTCATCTGAAAATGAGCTAGAGAAGGAAATGGCAAACCACTCCAGTATCTCTGCAGGAAAACCCCAGATGGGGTCTCAAAGAATCAGACAAGACTGAACAATAAAAAACTCATTTTACAGATAAGTAAAGTAAGTCTCAGACAGGTAAGTGACTAGAAAACAATATCTAGCTGGTGAACGTTGAAGTCAGGGTTGGAACCTAGGCGTCCTCATTCTAAATCCAGGGCTGTTTCCGTTCCATCTCATTGTTTCCAATAAATAGCTCTATTTGTATCATCCTCCACTAGACTGTAAGCTTCATGAGGTTACAGACTACATCTTATCTAACTTTCGCCTTTCCTTCAATTCCTAGCACATTGCGCCATCCTCCCTTCCCCCAATAAATACTTAACATGTATTATTGTTTTATTTTTCTTGATATCTTTTGTATTTAGATCACCTTTATTCCTGAATATGTCTCTCCCCACTACTCATCCCCTGTGGTTACAATTTTAGAGAAAAGAAAAGACAGTTTGGTAAAACTAATCAATACCTCAACGGAGTCTGCCAGCGTATACAGTGTTCCACACCCCCAGTCCCCCACCTCTGCAGAGAAGGGAGGGGGAGGGGCATTTTCTCATCTCTTCCCGGAGACCACATATGTCCTTTGTAATTACACAGATGTTCCGGGTCATTGCTTTGTTCTTTCCATTTACATTGTAGTCATTGTGTATATTGTTTTCTTGGTCCGGCTTACCTCACTCTGCTGCATTTCACATACGCCTTCCCAGGGTTGTTGCTTTTTAAAATGTCTTCCTGATGCCTTTTGTTTTTACACCACGGTCATTTCTGGAAATACCCCCAGCCTCCCCCGCCCCTCCCCCACCCCCCACCGCGGAGCGGAGCTCTGCCTTGAAATAGTGAAAAATTGTTCTGCAAAAATACAGGCTCTGCCTGACAACGGAGACAGCTTTCTGCCCTGGTAATCCCTTCCTCTCTTCTGAGAATCTCATAGGCTCCTAGGACTGGTCCAATGCCTTTTATTTTAAACAGATGAGGAATCTAAACAGGTGAAGTAACTTACCCAAGGCTGCGGTCCTCTCAGGCCTGAGTTTTTCCTGGAGTCAGTAAGACCTGAGTTCAAATCCAGCCCAGACACTTACTAGCTGTGTGACCCTGGGCAAGTCATTTAACCTCTATTTGCCTTAATCCACTGGAGAGGAAAATAGCAAACCATTCCAGTATTTTGGCCAGGAAAACCCCATGACAGTATGGTCTACCGGCTCTCAAAGAGTTGGACACAACTGAATAACAAACACCTGTCAGTCCAGCTCTGTGGCCATTCTAATCTACCATATTTGCAGGAGTAAGGGAGGGGGGGAGTGGCGCTTCATACAGAGGATTTCATTAACTGTCTTCCAGGACCATTATTGGTTTTTCAATTACTCAGAGTCTGATTTCCCTTTAACGATCATTTCTGAATACATATTCAGTGTTAGCTGAGTAAAGCAGAGATTCTGCTTACCATTCCTGACAGTCAGGACGACCTGAGTTTGCGTCCAGTCTCGGACATTTAACTAGCTGTATTACTCCAGACATGTTGCTAAATCTCTGTCTGCCTCAGTTTTCTCAGCTGTAAAATGGGGATAATAGTAGCACCTGCCTCCCAGGGTTGTTACGAGGGTTGAATGAGATAATATTTGTAAAGTGCTTAGCACAGTGCCTGGCATATAGTAGGTGCTTAATAAGTGCTTTTCCTCACCTCCTTATCCAATGTCCTTTCATAGTTGGGAACTGTTATTGACCCCAAGCTCCACGTTCTGCGCTAGGAGGGAGATAAGCGTTGTGCTGTCCCAAATGAGCCCCAACACCTGCACCCTCCCACCTGCTCTGCTCTCTGGTTCTTTCTGGCCTCTAGCCCCAAGAATGTGACCCATTTGGGATCATTTGCTAGAAAATGGAGGACAATGCACCAATAGCTGTACCCTTGAGACTCCTAAGGAAAAGATAGTCCTACAATCCTAGCATGTCAGAGCTAGAAGGAGCTTTGCTGTTGTTCAATGGCATCCGACTCTACGTGACCCCATGGGGTTTTCTTGGCAAAGATACTGGAGTGGTTTGCCATTTCCTTCTCCAGTGCGTCCCCATTTTACAGATGAGGAACTGAGACAAATAAGGGATAAGTAACTTGCCCAGAGTCACATAGCTAGTGAGTATCTGAGGCTGAATTTGAACTCAGGTCCTCCCAACTCCAGGCCCTGCACTCTATCCATTGTGCCAGATAGCTGCTTCTAAGATTCAGACTCAGGTGTTCTGACATCAAATCCAGTAAACTTCCCACTCTATCACATTCTTTCCCCACCCTGGAGTTTCAAACCCTGCATTTGATACTTGCTAACTTATGACCTTGGGTAAGTCACTTATCTCTTTGAGCCTCAGCTCCCCCAGTTTTAAAATGAGAATATTTGTACTACTTACCTCATGGGGGATTGTGAAGCAGAAGCTTTATAAACTGCAAATTAGTATGGTAGTCTTCCTCCTCATTTCATTGTTATCGTTGTTATTACTACCACAAACATCTAGTGGTTCCTCCCATGTTACGCAGAAAACACAGTGTTTCTTATCCTGGTCAGTGGCTCAACATCCTGAAAGCCACAAGCCTCTCTTGCTATCTTGTTACCTTGGCCATGCCAGCTAGAAAGTATTTCTTGTGACACTGTCTTTGACAAGGAAATAAACACTTTCTGGGCAACAGTTGATGTTGGGCTCAGATGATGAACGGTGAAGATATTGGTGGAAGGATATTGTCAGAAAAGCTGGCTCTGCCTCAGCTTTTTTTTTTTCTACAGTGGACTGGGAAAGATTGAGTAGGCATAGGTGTGGTAAGAGAGGAATTGACATCTATTTCCTGTGAGAGATAACAAGATATGATTTCCAGGACCAAAGGTCGTTACGAATGATCCATTGGCAGAACAGAGTTCCAAAGTTTGAGTCATGGAATTTTGCTGAGCCTACTGAGGGTCATGAATGGAGGAAGCAAAGATCCTCAAAAAATGTCCTCTGGCTAGCTCTGGGATTGCCATATACACAATCCAATATCCCTATTTGAACCAGAGGTTCCCAGGAGATTAGTGGTTGTCATACTGCAAATCACGGGGCTCGCTATCACCTTATGTCATCTGAAGTAAAGAGGGCAGCTACCCTCTGATCTCATGCCCATCAGAACCCTTCCTCAGTCAATATCTTTGCCCTCAGCATGTCCCATCCCTCTTCACAGTCCATCTACAACAGCACCACGGCACCACCACCCGCTGGTCAATACCCACTCTTCATAATTTCTCAACATTCCTAGACATACAGAGTTTCCCAACTTGAGCCTTCATAGTCCCTGAATGCCTCTACTCCCACAGTCCATCAATACCCTCATCACAAGTCAATATTCCTATACAGTCTGGCAACACCTACCCTTCATAATTTGTCAATATTCCTATAGAGAGAGAGTCTCTCATAAGAGTCCCTACTACCAGTCTATCAACACCCTCATCACAGTGTAATTTGTCAGTGTTCCTATACAGAGATTCAGTCAGACACACATACAGTCCTTCAATCTTTTAACAACTGTCCTTCACAGACTATTGATAATTTCCTTCATAATTCATCAGTTATCATCACTGATAACTCCCTTCACAGTCCCTCATCACATACCTTCATACACCATCTTTCAGTACTACCTGGCACTCTAACAACTACCCTCAAAGGTCCCTCCACACCCTACCGACCACAGACTGTCAAAACCTTTACCACACTGTTAACCCACCCATCTCAGTTGGCCCACCTTTCAGTCCATCAAAGCACCTCCTCCAACAGTCTGACAACAAGACTCTTCTCAGGCCTTCAATGTCCCTACTACCACTCAGTCTATCGACGCTCTCACCACAATGAGTCAACACCCACCCTTCATAATTTGTCAATATTCCTATACACACAGTCTGTCAACCCCTCCCTTCAATCTCTCAACAACCATCCTTCACAGACTGTCAACAACTCCCTTCCTAATATATCAATAATGGTGCTCAGACTGTGAACATCCGCCTTTCACAGACCATCACGACAGTAACACACACACACACACACATACACACACACACACACACACACACACACATTCACAGTCTGTCAATACCACCTTCAGTCAGTCAACAACTCCTCCCCACCACAGCAGCCTGTCAACATTCTCATTGTACTGTCTACACTGTTCTCAATTGATATCTCCCTTTCACAAATCATCATAAAGTCTCAATAACTCTTTAGTCTGTCAAAAACACCCCTCAGATGACCTGAGTCAACACACTTGTCACAACATGTTGGCATCTACTCTTTGGCATTTAACAATGTGTCTCTCAGGTATAATCTGTCAACCCCTTTCTCCAGTTTTTCCACACCTGTCTCTATCAACAACTCTCCCCATAGTTCACCACCAATAACCCTACCTCAGTCTACCTTTAACAGTCCTTCAAGACATTCCTCCGTTCACAGTTTGTCAGTCACCCCTCAGAGTCTCTCAACGCTCTCCTTTATGATACAATCAGTCAATAGCCTTACTACTAGTCAACATCCCCTGGTCGATTAACACCCACTCTTTATGGTCTACCAGGACATCCCAGACAGAGATACACAGTCTGTCAATAGCACCTTCAGCAGTCACCAACTATTTGTCACTCTTTACCACTGACCCATAGTCAGTTAGTATCACCCTTCACAGTCCATCAACACCCCCTACACTCACAGTTTGTCAGTGTCACCAACCAACACACCTCTGGCTCCTCTCAAATGTTAGGTAAGAATAGTAGCTCCAGCCCACCGAAAAGCTGTAGACTTTCACATTAAATGATATAATTTTTTGAGCTGCCCAAGAGATAAAAAGTAAATCCCTATTTCGTCTTTGTCTCCCTGACAATTTCCTAGACAAGTTGCAAGTTCCCTAGTCTTTGGACTTAACTTTTTAAAAAGAGGCTATATGCAACTTACTGGAACAAAGTAGACATCCTCTGATTGGGCATTAATTAGATTGTAAGCTCCTTGAGGGCAGGGACTATATTTTCATTTGTATACGTATTTCTCGCACTTAGCACTGTGCCTGGAACGTGGTACCTGCTTAATAAATGTTTGTTCACTGACTAACTGAAAGCTGAACAAAGTGTTACATGAATGTTATGTACCATCCCTGTACTGCAAGAAGTGATGATTTTGAAGCTTGGGAAGACTGATATGAACTGATGCAAAAGAAATAAGTAGAATCAGGAAAACAGTGCAAAATGATCATACAAATGGAAAAAAAGGAATGATCAAAGGAAACTGAACTCTATGTAGAGTTCATATCTGGCCCACAGGAGTTGAGAAAACCAGTTCCCTCTTTCTCAGCACTCAGTGGGGTATTATGGGTATAGACTATTATGTGTACCGTCAGGCACTTTTAGAGTTGTTGAACTGGTTTTTTTTCCTCTTTCTTTAATAAATGTTGTTAATTAGATGATTCCCAGAGTACAAGTGGAGATAGAAACGAATGCAATGTAATAACAAATTGCATCAGTAAAATAAAGCTTTTTTTTTAAAGGGTGCTACACAATTTTTGTTAAAATTCTTCTCCTCTGGGAGGAGAAGAAGAAAAGGATACCTTGGGAAACGTAGATAATGTAAAAACAAGAGGGGCTACACAGGAGGTGGGGGAAGAAGAAAGGAAATGAGAGAGGGAAAGGGAAAGTGAGAGGGAGGGAAGAAGGGAGGGAAAGGAAAAGGGAAAGGGAAGGAGAGAGGAGTGAGAGAGGGAAGAGGGAGAAGGGAAGAAGGAGAGGGAGAAAGAAGAGAATGGAACAGAGAGGGAAAAGGAAATGGAGAAGTAGAGAGAGAGAAAATGGAAAGAAAAGGGAGAGGGAGACAGAGAAGGAGAGGGAGAGAAAGAGTCTGGACAGAGAAGCTTGGAAATGCACTACACACTTATGTCCCTGGAGAGAATTCTGTGTCCATGAAGCCCCCCCAAGGAACCATGAAACACCCACACCACCACCAAAAGAGGACACAGAGCAACATAAAGACACAGACCAATGGGGAGTGAATGGAGACACACCAGGATCTGGAGGGAGGCCAGCACAACAAACATACGGCTCTTCTACCACCACCCCAAAGAAGGAGGAACTGTTAGGAGAAAAGGATGTGAAGGAGCAATATAGTCCTATTTGTATGTGAGTCATGAAGGTTGTGCTGGTCCACAGGGAAGAAGGACTCTATGGGGGGGTGGGGGTGCTGGACTCCTTAATAACCCTATTTTTTTTTCAAATGGAAACTCTCTACCTAGGGTAGTACTGTAAGTATTTAAGTCCCTGGACAAGGTGAGTTCTAGCTCACCACAAGGGATGAAACTCTGACTGGTCTTCCCTGGCAGGGAACTAAAACTGTAAACTTACCAAGGAGTGCGAGCAAGGATGTGTTGGTAAATGTTTAACAACCAGCTCTCTGGGGAAAAAATGTACTCACAACACACTTGTTAAATTTAATCTGCATTGTTAACATGTTCTCCATCACTTTCTTAAACCTAAGCAATCAATGATACAATAAATCAAGCCCTGATTTATAGTGTTTACTGATTTCCAAGGTACAAATAAATGAACACACTAAAAATCTGACAATCAACTCTGGCTCCAGCACACCCTTAATTCCAAGCAAGCCACCCTTCTGGTGGGCCCCATCCTTCCTAGGGAAGTCTGGACAATGCTACAGATTCCTGGGCAAAGTGGATGTCTACCAGAGAAGGGAGAAAAGGTATCTTAATTATTTATGAGCTTGTGTGTGACTCTTATACATTTTTGATGAGTTAAATAAAACATACCCTGGTTTTAATACTTTGTTAGCCAGGGTGCTTTTAGGGAACTAGCCAAATTCTTGTGTCCTCGGAGGAAACTCTGTGCGAAGGCAAAATGAATCAAAGAGCATAGAAATTATTGAAAAGCTCTCCCCCACCCCCAAGTTTCAACCTAGTAATTAGAAAAGATGGGGCTATATGTCTGTTGTCTATATTCTCAGCACCCAGCCTCATGCCTAATAAATGTTTAAGTTGAATGAAATCAAACCCAGTTCTGGGGAGTTGAGAGCTGCAGTCCTAAACCACAGGACACGTTTTAATTTCCTTGTCTTTTGCCTTGGTCAGGGGAGTCGAAGTTGCATTGTAGGAATGTGGATAGTACAGTGTGCCATCAGAACTCGATTGGCTGAAAGTGAGCCTGGAATTGTAAGGACGGGCAAATGAGCTCCATGCAGAGCCCCCAGGCAGGTGAATCTTATATCAGTAGTAATTCCAAGGTGTTCTGGTGTCAAAAAGGACATTCTCTTTGGGCTCAGCAAGAATCTTGGCACCAGGGAAATGTAGTTAAAGATTAGATTAGAAAGCTCAGGCACCGCCCAGTCTGGAACTGGGTAGTTTTCTTTTATGAGTGCTTCTAATTACCTTACCCTGGTGTGTTATTTCTGACTGTATATATTCTTTTTTCCCCCTTGTAAATAAACCCTAGAAAACCCACTGTCATCATCTGGACTATGTGGAGACAGGGGTAAAAAGAGAAAGAAGACGTCAGACTTCATGCAATTACAGCCATGGTGACAGTAAGGGCTGCAGAAAGGAGAAAAGATAATTAGGAATTCAGGACGTGATGATACAGTAGAAAGAGCATGGACCATGGGATTGGAGAACCTGGGCTCAACACCCATCGGCTCCACTCACTTCTCCTCACTGGGCCTCAGTTTCCTCTTTTGTAAAATAAAGGGATCAGAGTATGCTTTCTTGCTCTAAATTCTAAAAGCCTACACGAGAATAATTTCTAAGGGTCCCTTCTAGCTAAATCTTAATACTATTTTAAATCTAAATCCCATACTCTCTGAACCCAGGGAGTCAAAGATGCTCAGGCATCAGGACCTTTCTGGTTGGTATTCAGTCATCAGGAGATGTAGAGAAATGAGTAAGAGGGAAAAATCCTGAAGCCAAGAACAAAGTCCCATGGGATGGGGTCCCAGAGCGAGTCACCTACCCTCTGTCTACTTCAGTTTCCTCATCTGTAAAAACGGGCACAATAATAGCACCTATCTACCAGGGTTATCATGAAGATCGAATGAGATAATACTCGTAAAGTTTTTGCACAGTGCCTGCCACATAATAGGTAATTAATAAATGCTTCTTTCTTTCTTCCTCCCTTCTTTCCTTCCCTCTTTCCTTCCTCCCTCCCTCTATCCCTTTCTTCTTACCATCCTTTTTTCTTCCTTCTTTCCTTCCTTCCTTTCTCCTTTCCTTCCTCACTCCCTCCCTCCATCTAATCCTTCCTTCCTTTCTACTTTCCTTTCTTCTATCCTTCTTTCTTTCTTTTTCCTTCTTTCTTTCCTCTCTCCCTCCCTTCCTTCTCCCCCCTTTCTCCATCCATCCCTTCCTTCTTTCCTTCCTTTCTCTCTTCTTGACCTTAAACATCCATGAATTTGCCTTTACTAGTGGGCTATGAGGATACGCAATGTCAATACCTAGTCCAACATGTGGAACTTTGGGAAAGCTACTTTCAGCCATGAATGACTCAGGGATCCATACAGTATGAAGATGAAAGCCTTCTGATTTACTTAGGAGCTGAAAGGAATGATAATCCAGCAGAAGTAGAATGCACATACAAAAGGATTCGAGTGTATGATATTGTTCTCTTTCTTGGCTGTTTTCAAGTGAGGAAGAACTGCTGTAAATCACCAGGGACAGGGAAGGGCAGCTGGTTATTTATTCCCCTCTGCCTCCACCCAGCTACCACATGTCCTTGACTGTATGGTGCCTAATTGTGTGTGTGTGTGTGTGTGTGTGTGTGTGTGTGTGTGTGTGTTTATTCTTTCCTGATCTTAGGTGAATTAATGTTTGCTGATGGAATCGACCAAGTTATGACTTTCCAAGCTTCAAAAGGTCAGACGAGACATTACAACAACTGGACATTTCAGCAAGTAGAGTTGGTAGCCGAGACTAGCCTAGCTGATAGCGGCAGCAGCAGTTGAGTCTGGCAAGGGACCAGTAGAGCAGACCTGCTTGACCCAACTCAGCAGTGGATCAGCCTGACAGCTAAGATACCATGTCCTGGAAGGAGCTAGACCCACTGATCAAGGGAGCAACTCAGTCATCACCTACAGAATGCCCAGAAAAGAACTTTGTGGGGATTCAGCAAAGGTGGGGGAAAGACAAGAGTCATGAGGTATCCATCAGACCTACCTGGGTGCCCAACTACCTTTGTTATGTGAAGTTTGAATCCACTTCTTCCAGGGACCTCATGTACATAAGAGAAGTGTACACCCTGGTTTGGAGGGGGGAGGAATATTTTTGCAACTTCCTTCCTTGTTTATCTCTTCTCACTAAATGCTCTCTTGCCAAAGCTAATTGATGTCAGCTTGCCGACTGATATTGGAGGGAACCCAGGAGGATAGGGGCATGTGAATGAACGAGAGGATTAGAAGCCATGACTACTCAGCGTTACCCCTAGAATCCTGAGAGGAGGAAGAATAAGCTGCCTTCTGGGGTCCCAACCTGACAGGGGGGGAGTGGGAGTTGGGAGAATGGGGGCATCACACAAAATTATTGGAAGGAATTAGTCCAAACTAAAATTTGGATACTATAGGATCTGTGATTTAATCAGTGTGGGGATTTCCTGGTGTGGGAAACTCACTCCACTGAGCATATCACAACCCATCATGACAGAGTAGATAAATATTGTGGATTGGCTTGAGAGCCAGAAAAGTTCAATGTAACCTTGAGATTCACAGCTTGTAAGCCCAGAACACCATCACCTATACCCTACTGTCCAACACATTCCCTCTCCACCATCCCCAACAAGGGCCATGTAGCCTTCACCTAAAAACAGCCAATGATAGGGAGACGGCTAGCTCCCAAGGTGATGCAAGGCAGTCCATTACACTTTGGGATAACTCTAGTTTAGAAGTTTGTCTCTTTAAATCAAATTTAAATGTACCTTTCTTCAACTGTAACCCATTGTTTGTAGTTCTGCCCTCAGAGAGCCAAACAGAATGTATTTAATCTCTCCCATGACTGTCCCTTCAGATACTTGAAGACAGTTGTCATTACCCCCTTAGCCTTTTCTTTTCTGGGCTCCTGGACTAATTCTAAGGAGGAGCTGGAATCCCTAAGAACTTGGCGGGTATCAGCAGGGCCTAAGACTCAGGGAAGAGCCTTTCCGAGGTGGATAGACCTAGCGACCTGGAACATATGATTTCTATATGACAAAAACACAAGAATCCACCCCTCCACTCCCTAGCCCCAGGTCAGCTGGCTTTTCCAAGTGTCAAATCACAAAATCTCAATATGTTGCCAGAAACGCATTTATATCAAAGGATTTAGAGCTGGCAGGAACCTTAGGGACCATCTGGTTCCATCATCCTGCAAAGGAGGAAACTGAGGCTCAGAAAGGCAAGTCACGTGGTATTATGATACAGAAAAGAGAAAAAAGGCAAGAGAGCTGAACTTGATGTCACCAGGACTTGATTTCAAATGAAGCCTAAGACACTTACTAGCTATGTGATCAAATCCATTCTCTGGGCCTCAGTTTTGTCATCTATGAAATGGAGGTGAAAATATTCCCCAGAGTGTGCCTTGGATGAAAGTGTGAATCACTGTCATCACGTGCCTTTCCCAAGGTCGCACTGTTATTGAGCAGCAAAGTCAAGATTCAGACCTACATCTTCGGTCTGAGATCTAACGCTCTTTCTAGTACAATATACTTTCTAATTCTTAATAGAAGGATTTGTTCTGTAAAACTTGGACTTGGGGGGCAGCTAGGTGGTGCAGTGAATAGAGCACTAGCCCTGGAGTCAAGAGGACCTGAGTTCAAATCCAATCTCAGACTAGACACTTGACACTTTACTAGCTGTGTGATCCTGGGCAAGTCACTTAACCCTAATTGCCTTGCCAAAAAAAAAAACAACTAAAAAAAACCAACTTGGACTCAGTCAAAAGGCCACACCCAAGGACCTAGAAGGCCATGTGTGGCCTCAAGGCCACAGGTTCTCCACCCCTTATCACATACAGTTTGCCTCTAGCTGCACTCTTTATCCTAAGCTCCTTGAGGCCAGGACTTCTTTGGTCTGTTCCCTCTCAAACCGCTGCTCCCCAATAAAGCCCAAACTCTTCAGTCTGACATTTACAACCCTTCACAACAGGTCAACTCTTTTTTCACATTTATTTACTTTATTTTTAATTTATGGAATAAAACAAACATTTCCATAACAGTATAATAAAAAAAAAAAGGATGATTGCACATGAAACTGAAAATCTATTATGTACAACTTGCTATTCCTTTCAAATATATAATAAATTTATCACGGAAATTTCTTTTTTTTTTCTTTTTTTTCTTTCCCTCCTCCCGACCTTTCCATGTACATGTCACACTTGTCCCTTTCAAGTGCTTTGATTCTCCAGCCAAACTGGATGACTTTCTTTCCCTGCTGCCATGACTTTGCTTACATAATTCCCTCTACTTAGAATGCCCTCCTCTCCTCCTTTCTTTACCTACACAGTTTTTTAGCAGTCCTTTGAGGCCTGGCTCAAATGCTTCCTCTCTCGTGAAACCTTCCCTCTAACCCAAGACACAATGCTCCTCTCCTTAGAAATCTCAAGGATTCTTTTATCTTGGGGTCATAAGCGTAGAGTTGGAGGGGGCCTTAGGGGTCACTTAGTCCAACCTCTTCATCTTACTATATAGAAACAAAGGCCCTGGGACTTTACATGTCTTGCTTAAGATGGTGTCACAGGCAGGATTTGAACTCAGGTCCTCCTCTGACCGCAGATCCAGTGTTCTTTCCGCTGCACCACACTGAACCTTAGGATTCATTACATTATAGCTATGTTTTTAGTTATCTGTGAATATGTCTTACTTCACCCCCACCTCCACACTGTCAGCTCCAAGAAGGCAGGAACTATTTTTTGTTCATTTTTGTATCTCTCACAGTGCCTTACCCATAGTAGGTGATCAATAACACTGAGTTGCCTCACCACAACATGCAGGTGATGTCAGGTTCTCAAAGGTGTACCATTTGCCTTATGGCGGGAAAACATAATAACTCTTTAAATTTGCATGGTTTGCTTTTTAACTAATTATAATTGTAAGACCAACCCCCTATATATACATATATACACACATAGATAGATAGATTGATAGATAGATAGATAGATAGATAGATAGATAGATAGATAGATAGATAGACAGACAGACATAGTTAGATAGATATAGAGATAGATAAAATTTTATACTTTTTAAAGAGCCAAGCACATGGTAAGTGATAAAAAAAATGTTTGTCAATTGATTTAAGCAGTCTCACCTCCTTTTGAGTTTTACCAAATCAGTTAGAAGTAGGCAGGGGGTACACAGTAACAGCCACATTATGCGATGACTAATATTGATAAACTTAACCCTTCCCAGCAATACAAGGATCTAAGACATCTCCAAAGGCCTCATAATGGAAAATGCTATCCACATCCACAGAAAGAGCTATGGAGTTTGAATGCAGATCGAAGTATACTATTTGCTATTTTTTTTTCTTCTGTTGTGTTTTGTTTCCTCTCTCTGGTGGTTCCTCCTATTGGTGCTAATTCTTTCTTACAGCATCACTAATGTGAAAATATGTTTAATAGGAGTATATACGTATAGCCTATATCAGATTGCGTACCATTTTGGGGAGGAAGGTGGGGACGGAGGGGGAGAAAAATTTAAAACTCAAAAGCTTATGGAAGTGATTGTTGATAATTCAGAATAAATTAATTTTTAAAAAAAGAAGTAGGCAGGAGGATCTTGCCTCCTCATTTGACAGATGAGGAGACTGAGAACAAAGAGTCAAACTGGGCCTCACAACTCTTAGCACTAACCTCCTTCCCTTAGCTAACCATCTGGAAGCCTTAGACACTCAGCAGAGGTCTCTGCCCTATCTCTGAAACTGCCCTGGGGTGGTCCTCTTTCTCCCCAGGAGAGCACCAAAGCAAGGCAGCAGTGATTCTTACCTACCAAAGAGGTCCCGTCAGTCCCACGGTACTCACTGTCCCCCTCGCTGTCCCTGACGAGCCTTCTTGGGCTCCTGAGTCAGGGTAGAAGGCTGGAGCTGTTAGCAGCCTTGATGTGGGCTGCTTGTCACTTCTCTTGCTTAATTAACTACTCCTTCCGTTACTAAACCAGAAAATCTACTGCCTCAATCTAGAGGTTTTCCTGTTGAAGTGACTTCTCTCTGTCCTTTCCTAATCCTGACTCATCCTACCTCATTACTTTGTAAACTGTCTAACTCAAGGGTTCTCAGCCTGAGGTATCTATGCCCCCAGGGAGTACAAAAAGCTTGTCGGGGGGATACTGGAAATATTAACAAATAACTACATCATCCTACTGAAATGAATTAACTTCTTTTTTTTAAAAAAAATTCTTATGTGCATGTACATGGTAAAAGCTAGAATGCATTTCCTTTCTTTTCAAGCAGGGCCTGCAGAAGAGATTTCCTGAAATCCAAGGGATATGAAGACCTCAAAAAGTCAGGAACCCCAGTATGGGGAATTCCCAGGTGAGTAGACTCCCTCTGTCAACTCATGGTCAGCGAATCCTTTGTCTTACAACTGAGAGATTGATGTTTGGGGTAGGAAATGACTTTCTGGACCAGCTCCCAGAGTTGGTTGTCAGTGGAGTCAGGATTAGAACCCAGGCCCAAAGATCCTACCTCTAAGCCTTGTCCAAAAAGGGATAATGAAGGGTAGAGTTATTTATTGCTGGGAAGGGAGAGGGGAGCAGGGGCTCAGCTCAACCTTTGAAAAGCCCAGAGCACTTGGAGGTTTGGTGGTGAGAAAAAAAGTGATAGACACACGTCTCAACACTCCCAAGGGCCACCCAAGCCAGATTAAAATGGATTGGGGAAATATTGAACATATTTCATTAAAAATACAATACAATCTAAATAATGTTGATATGGTCTAAATCAATATGCAGACCCACAGGGATCCTTATGCATGGTTAGTGATGTCATTGGTACAGAGGAAAAAGCGCTGAATTTGGTATCAAATGTTTTGGGTTTGAAACCCAGCTCTGTTACTACTTCTATCACCTTGGGAAGGTCATTTGTCCTTCCTAGGCCTCTGTTTCCTTATATTTCCATGCAATTAAATTCCATAAGCATTTATTAAGTGCCTACTGTGTGCTAGGTCTGGGGATACAGATACAAAAAAACGGAACAATCTCTACTCTCAAGGAGCTTACAATAATAATAACATTCCTATAACTTTCACTATGTGCCAGGCTAGTGTTAAGTGCTTTACAATGATCTCATTTGATCCTCACAACAACCCTGGGAAGTTGGCGCTATTATTATCCCCATTTTATAGTTAAGGAAACTGAGGCAGACAGGGATGAAGTGACTTGCTAGTAAGTATCAGAGACTGGATTCAAACTCAGGTCTGACATTCTAGGGGGAAATAATACATAAATAAATAGGTAGGAAGGAAGGAATAGATTATTTATTAAGTGCACATTCCATGACAGGTAATAGTCTGAGTCAGGCAGCGGTAAAGTGACTGGTCCAGGATCACACAGCTAATCTGAGGCTGGATTTGAACTCAGGTCTTCTGACTCCAGGACCAGCATTCTATCCACCTCAACACTAGCTGTAAAATGTCCATCATGGAAGCAGCGCTCACATGAATCCACAGTGAGTTCCTGAGAGCTATGGCTCACTTAGCCTAGAGTTCAGAGTTCATACCGCATCCTGGGCCACCACCAGTGGTCTTGACTTTAGCTTCGTCACTGGCCTTCGATGACTCTGGCGGAGATAGTGAGGCTGAATGACTTTTTGAAGCTCTGCCTCACTTAAACCCAATTCACCACCAAGTCAAGACATCACCCCATGAAATCATCGGTCCTCTCTGAGAACGAAGGATGATAGAGACTACACCTGTGATTTCACTGGTATGGGGAATTCCCAGGTGAGTAGACTCCCTCAATCAACTCATGGTCAGCACTTAATTGTCCAACTTCTAGTCTTTGAGAGCTGCCTAGAGCACAGAGAGGGTGTGTCTTGTCCAAAGTCACACAGCCAGTATGTGTCAGGCATAGGACTGAACCTGGACCTTCCTGGCTTCAAAGCCAGCTCTTTATCCTCCAATGCCATACTGCTTTTATATGCAAAATATATACAAAGAAAAAAAATTCCCAGAGCCAGAAATATTTTCCCTATTGTTACCGACTAGTTCAGGGGTGGGAAGCCTGCGTCCTAGGCTCCCCACCCCTGAACTAGGGCATTCAAAAAATGCTTTCTGTAACAGGTGTTACTTGAGGGAGCCAGGTATTACAAGACAAAGAGGTCAGGAAAGAGAGCATCCCAGGAATGAGGGTCAGGCAGTGAAAGGGGAGGGAGGGGAAGATGGAATGTCACGCTTTCACGGTTTGCAGGGGATTAAAGAGAATGACGTCAAATGAGGCTGAAAAATAGGCTGAAGCCGGATTGTAAGGGGCTTTAAATGGCAAACAGCAAGTTGACTTTGACCTCTTCTAGGTGCTCACTCTCAGAGGTGATGCCCTGCCCCATGATCAGTCCTCAAGAGTGTGTCTGCCTTTTACCTTGTGAGGAGAGGAATTCTTACGTTTGCCTAGTTTGTTTTTCTCTTAACTTTCTCAAGAACTTTTCTATCCACCATTTCATTTGATCCTCACAACTATCCTGGGAGGTAGGCAGAGCCAAGATTATTATCCCCATTTTACAGATGAGAAAACTGAGACTTGGGCTTTTCATGATTTTGCTCAACAAGTTTTCAGCAAATCCAGGATAGGAAGCTCTCTTGACTCCTATTCCCTTTTTCTTTTCATTAGCGTCATTATCGTTGTTATCATTGAAATTTAATATTTACTATGATTGTACACATATAGCCTATATCAGATTGCTTGCCCTCTTGGGGAGGGAGAGAGGGAGAAAAAAATTTGGAACCCAAAATCTTATAAAGGAGAATGTTGAAAATTATCTTTACATGTAACTGGAAAAAAAATAAAATACTGTTAAGTGTGGGGGGGGGAGAAATTTAATATTTCCACTGCAATGACTGTTTCATTCTGGCATGGACGTGACCTTGGGTTCTAGAAGGATGTGCCAATAAAGCACAAGTTTTGGCAGTGCTACAGGGCTGGCTTTGAGTTTAGGTCCAGTGATAGACAATATGGCTGTGATGTGCAGAGCAGTCCAGTAGAGTTCAGAGAGAGTCATGACAAACTGAGAGGAAAATTTTAGTTTTTGTCTTTGTATCCCCAAAACCTAGCACAGGTACCTTGCATACAGTAGGCATTTAATAAATTAATACTTTAATTAAATATTTGATAAATGATGAGTGTTTGTTGAATTGACTTGCCCCATTATGATATCAAAGTATTTCCATCTCATTTCATAATTTAAATACTTCAGCAATTCCAAAGATCTGTGGTTACATCAGCGTCAGTATTTTCTCTTTCTATTCAATATGTAACCCCTCCTTGTCTTTATAAGTGGTCTTCATAAGCTTTCTCCTCATAAAAGGCCAGGAGAAGGAAAGGAAACCTCAAACCCATTTTAGAGATGGGGAAAGTAATGTTCACTGAAGTTGAGTGATTTTGCTGCAGGTGTCCCAGGAGTTTATAATCAGTCAAGTGAATATGCATGTACATGGTGACCTGTGAAGAAATAGCTTATTTGTCAATCACCTCATAGATGAGACCTGCCCAAGTGGAGAGAAAGCTTGATTAAGGTCTTTTTTTTTTTTTTACATTTTATTATTCAAAGTAGTATGGACTGCAAAGTAATGAGCTCAAACTGAACTTAAAGCCAGGGAAGCTGGGTTCTGGTCTGGAGTCAAGAAGACTTGAGTTCAAATCCAGCCTCAGACACTGGCAAGCCGTGTGACCTTTGGCAACCCATTTAACTTCAGTCTGTCTCACTTTCCTCAAATGTAAAACAGGGCTATTAATAGCACCTACCTCAAAAGGTTGTTGTGAGGCTTGAATGAGATATTACTTGGAGAGGGCTTAGCACAGTGCATGGCATATAGTTGTTCAGTCACTAGAGTCATGTCTGACTCTTTGTGACTCCATTTGGGGTTTTCTTGGCAAAGATACTGCAGTGCTTTGCCATTTCCTTCTCCCGCTCATTTTACAGATGAGGAAACTGAGGCAAACAGGGTAAAGTGACTTGCCCAGGGTCACACAGCTAGTAAGTGTCTGAGGCTGGATTTTGAACTTAGATTTTCCTGATTCCAGGCCCAGTACTCTAGGGACTGAGCCACCTAGATGCCCCCTGGCATACAGTAGGTGTCTAATAAATGTCATTTTTAATAGTCCTGTCAATAAATGTCTTTTTTTTTTCAGCAGTCCTGTCAATAGATGTCTCTGGCACTGTGTGATTGGGACTTTCCTATTCTGGGCCTCAGTTTCTCCCACTGCAAAACAAATTTGTGGTTCTGAGGCCAGACTGATCATGTACAGCTGTGGTCCAGTCAAGATGCTGAGCTGAACTGGTGAGTCTGGGACACACAGATGTGTGGCTGAAGGGTGGAGGGAGGAGGAAAAGGGTACAATTTATAGCCAAAAAAGAAAATGCCCCTTTGGTTTGGGCTGGATTGGGCTAGGGAAACTCAAGGAGGGCAGTGATTGCTGAGATAAGGATGGAACCAATCAGATTATTCTGATTGGGACTGGGACCCTAAGCTTGGGTTGATGACCAGTGGGCAAAGCCATGAAGTAGACCAAGTCTTTGAATCTCCTTACCCACTTCGTGCTCCTTTCTCTGCTGGCGCATCCCTGAATATCCCAGTCCTTTCACATTCCCCGGGGCCTTCTTCTACCCATGCAGGTCTGACTTCCTCATGCCCCAAGCTCTGAGCTTTCTCCCTCCAACTTAATCCTCTCCCCAAATCCCCCCAAAATGCTCCTCCCAGCTCTGGGGACCTTTAAAACATTCTGATAGACTAATTCACACTGAGTTGTTAATGAATAACAGAAGCTTAACGTCCTGGCTCTCCTACTAGTCTTTGACTTTTAACCTTTTAAGACTTAACTCAAAGGAATGAATTTCAACAGCGAAATTTTAGACATTTACCAAAGGCCTGCAGAGGTTATGTTTGAGAAAGAAGGAGGAGGAGGAGGCCTTTCTTTGACAGTATTTTTTGTGTAAATTACAGGGATGGCTTGAAGACAAATCACTAGCACATCTAAGCCCATCTAAGTGTCTGTGGCACGAGGCCCCTGCTTCAGATCCTGGTTCTGTCGTTCACTACTGTGTAACCCTTAGCACGTGTGTGCATGTCATGTCCTCCGTTAGAATGGGAGCTTCCTGAGGGCAGTGACCCGGCACTTGGTAAGGTGCTTGGTACTTAATACGTGCAGGATGACTTGGGAGCCTTCCTAGGACTCAGCTTCCTCAAACAAATGGCCTTTCCAGCTCTGTACCTATGATTCTCCCCCGGAGCAACAATCACCCTACATGAACGAATGCTACCCGGACCTGCTCCAATCATTCGGTGGAGCTGAATTAAAAGGCTACAAGTCCAGCCCTTTGCTCTAGTCACTGAGTCAGCCTGCACCACACACACTCCCTCACCATCACCTCAGGCTTAGCACCAACTCACCCAACCCCACAAGCCTAACATATTTTCCCCCCCTTCTTCCCACAATACTCAGTCTCTTCTCACCAGATTCTGTCCCTCCCCTCCTGCCCCAACCAAGCCACACGCCCACCACATTCTGACCCTTCCACCTACTCAAATTCTGCCTTTCCTGTCTGTCTTGCTCCGTAATCCCAGGCCCTACCAGTCTGGTCCCATCCCTGTTCCTTCCCCACCAAACCAAGTCCCTCCCTACCACACCATGCCCCTCCCCTCTTCTCACCAGACCAAGCCCCTCCCTGGCTCCTTCCTCACCAAACCCTAACCCTCTCCCGATCTTTCTCCACAGTCAAACCCAGCCCCTCCCTACCACACCATGCCCCACCCCTCCTCTCCTTACCTAACCCTTTCCCTCCCCTAGTAGTGCTCACCAGATCTCTCTCTCCTTAACTCCTCCCTAGCATTTCCAGTGACTCCCCAGCTACTCCTATGGGATCTGACAGCTGTCTTCTAGCATTTGGAGAACTGTCTTATAGAAGCTTGTTCTGCTGTCTCCTAAGGATAGAAGCTGGCAGAGAGGAAGCATGTGATGTGAAAAACACCTTCAAGCATGGAATGAGTGGCCCATGACCACCTGCTTGAAGTGTTGCAGAGGGCATCCCTATTTCTAAGCTAGATTGGACTGTGCCCTGTAAGATCCCTTCTAACCCTGGAATTCCATGACTGTGTTTCTCCTGTTTCTCATCAGACGACATCCCTCCCTGTTCTCCTCCCACCAAGTGTCCTGTTCTTTCCCTACCTTCAAAGTCTCTTCCAAGAAGCATTCCCAGACCCTGCCAGCTCTGATTACTCCCTGATGCCAAGGATGCCAGTCACCCTGACAACTCCTCCCACACTAAGCATACCTAGTTTGCACTTGCTTTGAGAACAGCCTTGTGTTTTTCCCCGCTGCTGTGTAGGAATGGATGTCTTGTCCCTAAGCTCCCTCCAGGTGGGGCCTCTAGGATTTAGAGCTGGCAGGGACCTGAGATCATCTCATCCAAGTCTTTTATTTTACGGGTGATGAAACTGAGGCCCAGAGAGGAAAAGTTTGAATCCAGATCTTCCAATTTCCAAATCAGCCCATTTACCACTTCACCAGATACTGAGATAAAACCACGTTGAAAAAATAAAAACAAACCCAGAACCCAGCACCGACACAAAACCCAATGGATAAAGAAGACAACACCACCATCACAGGAGTGTGGTTAGGTCAATAAGTATTATTTACTGAGCACCTGCTATATACCCAACCCTGTGTTAGGGGGTCGTGTGGGATACAGAGAAGTATAAGATGCTGTCCCTGCCCTCAAAGAGCTTACAGTCTAGTTGAGGAGACCAAGACATACACATGAACCAGAACAAGAGAAGAGAGCGCAGAATCAAGTGCTCAAATTGTATGGTACAGACTCCAAGTGCTTGCTACCTACTCTCCCCTCTAGGGTCAGTGCCCAGGCTGGGGTTTTGTCCACAGGACTTTTGGGACAGGTCAAAGTCAGGATGGAATGAAACCTGTTCCTTCTGTATGCAGTCAGCAACGGCCCCTCCTACCTTCTCCCAAAAGGCCAGAACATCCTCGTCACTCTGCCTCCAAACCACCATCACCTTATTCAGCTGCTACACAAAGTACAATGGGAAGGGAGGGGAGACGGGAGGATGAATGGGAGGGGGAAAGGGTGGCAGGGGAGGGGAGAGCTAAGAGGAAAACCTAGCCACGGAAGGGTAGCTAGGTCTCTGTAGAAAGTGCAGGGCAGGACAGCACCAATAGGGACCCGGGATCCTGAGCAGCTTGGCTGGTTCCTCCACCTTTGGGGAACGGATGCCCACCTGCCCACTCAGTGCCGGAGGGCAGGCAAAGAGGGGCATGACAGAGGGAGGGGGTGGGGGAAACGCTACAGGAACCGACTCTCTCCCCCACCTCTCAGTAGAGAGCAAAGCCAAAAGGCCAATGGGGTGGGACCCCTACCCTTCATCCCTTGGCTTTGGACATCTCAGAGGAGGCCAGTCACTTTGTACCCCTACCAATCCTACCCCCACCTCACCCTCCCAACAAAGTGCCATCTGTTTTTTATTTTTATTTTATTTTTTTCAAATTAAAATTAACTTAGTTTAGAGAACCCGGGAGAAGTCCACAACACCTGATGGGAGATAACTGCCCTTGGGCATGTCACCTAACCAGGAGATCCTGGGTAAGGAACAACAAGGCAGGGAAGCTAGCAGCATTCCTTAGCTACACCGATCTCTGGCCTGAGGCCAACTTCATTCTATCTTATAGGATAGAGGAAACATAGGACAAGGACATTTTAAATAAGGTTTCAAAACATAAAAATACCCGACAGTCCGACTTATACAGCGGGGGCGCAGCTAGCTTTCCACTGTCGTTTTTTGTGTTTTTTTTTCTTAAATATTCTCCATGCTATACAGGCCAGGGCCCACCCAGCACGAAGAGAGCGTATATATACAAAGAGGAGTTTAAATTAAAATACAAACAATAATTAAAACACACACACACTGACGAACAAAAAGCTGAATTGGGGTGGTCATCATCACCGGGCCGAAAGAGAGAGATTGGAGCGTCAAGTCACGGCTTTCTCTTGTAGAAGATGAGCCTTCGCTTTGAATGGTAGAAATCTGATAAGACAGAGGGGAAAAAAAAATGTCCAAGGGTGACCAGGTCAGCATAGACTTGCAAAGAAAGACAACACATAATTTTTGACTTTAAGCTTTGTTTTCCTCACAAAAGCCCTGGCAGCCAAGGGGGGTGAAAGTATTATCATTCACATTTTACTAAGGCCCAGAGAGATTGAGTGACCTAGTCATTGTCACAGGATTCAAACCCAGTTCTCAGGACCTCAAGTCCGGCATGCTTCCCCATTCTGCCTCTCACCCAAAGCAAATAAGTGAAAGAAAGAACCAGGATCCCAGAAGTGTGCCTGTCCTCCTAAAGAGTACTTGATGGAGAACTTCATAGAATCAAAGGCTGGAAGGGACTTTAGAGGCTATTACCAGGTCTATCACTAACTGTATAACCTTGGGTAAGTCATTCCCTCCTCGGGGTTCCAGCTTCCTTATCTGTTTTGAGTTTGAACTAGACAGCCTACACTTAGGGTCAAATGAATTAGAGTTAGAAGGGAACAACTGGAAATTATTTAGTCGGACCCCCATCTTTTTTTTTTTTTGGAAGCAACTGAGGTTAAGTGGCTTGCCCAGGGTCACATAGCTAGTAAGTGTCTGAGGTAGGATTTAAACTCAGGGCCTCCTGACTTCAGGCCCAGTGTTCTATCACAGCATCACCGAGCTGCCCTCTGATCCCATCATTTTACAGAATAAAGTGATGCCCATAGAGGTTAAGGGACTTAACCAAGTAGGACAAATCTTTTTTTTTTTTGGGGGGGTGGCAATCAGGGTTAAATGACTTGCCCAGGATCACACAGCTAGTAAGTATCGTGCCTAAAGCGGAGAACAAGTCTTAAGTAGGAGAGTTGAGATTTAAACTCAGATCTTTGACTCTAAATCCAGAGCTCCTTTCATTGTCTGATGCTGCCTCACTGAAGTTATTTCTAGCTCTGATATTTGACATATATAGGAAGATGAATTACATGACCACTACGGTCTCCCTGAATAATAAGATTCTGTGGTTCTAAGTAGTCCCTCCCTCCTGGAGCCCATCCGCCCACTCACCAGTCATGCTGGTCTGCTTGTGTTTTCGGGTTGGTTGGGAGGTCCCAGCCTTGGACCCTTCCTCCCGCTCTGGGGTCAGTGGTACTACGGTGCAGGAGAGGGACAGGTCCACATGGTCTCCCTGGGCGGACATCTGTAGCAGGGCTGGGGAGCTGGGCTGGGGCTTTGGCCTCTTCCCCCCCAGGTCCTCCCTGCCCCATGGCCCTGATGGACGATATATGGAGGGCAGATCCAGGCCTCGGACCCTCTCCCAGGCAAAGTCGCCGTCCAGGGGAGTCTCGGTGACGAAGTCGAAGTTCCATCGGCGCTGGGCTTCCTGAGTGCAGCTCTGCATCAGATCCTGGCAGTCTTGCTGCAACTGCTCGTGGTCCACAGGTCCAAAGAGGTTCCGGCAAAGTTTCCCACTGCAGGGGATCTGACGAGTTCTGCTCGGTGACTCAGACATGGTGACGACTCTGGCTGGGAGATAAAATGACATTTAGTTGACTAGGGAGTTCAGGAACCCAGAGTGAAAGCTGCACAGAACCTTCTAGAGGCCACCTAATTCAACCCCCTTTTTTGCAGATAGGACACCTGACAAGTTCAGTGATTTGCCCAGGGTTCCAAGTCAGTAAGTAATACAGCTGAGATTCTGACTCCAAATCCAGCGTTTTTCCCGGTGCACCAAGCTTCTTCTCCAAAGTTCCCCACAACCCTGCCACAGACACCCTCCTCCTCTACCCCCACCCCAACACACATGCAGCAACACTCATGCACACACAAGCACAGAAAAAGAGCCAGGAAACCAGAGTCCTCTTCCCAGCTCTGTCACTGACCCCCCCACACCCCCGTTCTCAGCTTATACAAGGTACTTCCTGATTCTGGGTCTCAGTTTTCTCCCCTGTAAAATGATCACAATAATCCTTACATTACCTACTCCCTGGGGTTTGGAAGAGAAAAGAACTTTAGAGACCCTCCAAGCCTCATAGAAATGAGAGTTATCATTACTGGTATAATTTCAGGGGTTCCAGGAAATCACTGAAGACAGGATGTTTATGTTTACAAAAGTGCAGAGACATTATGACATCATTTCACTGGATCCTCCCAGCAACCCAGGGGGAAGTAAGCAAAGACTGTTATCTCCATTTCACAGATGAGGAGACTGAGGCCCAAAGAGACGGCGACCTACCCAAGGTCACATGGCAAGGAAAAGGAAGAGCTAAGGCTCAAACTCAGGGCTCCTGTCACCACCCTCCTGAGGTTGGCTTGAATACAGTAGCAGTTAACAGATCGTATTTAAAGAACAACAGCTAGAATTGATTTATTACCAACTAGTTCTCTTAGCTTATTGCTCAAACATGCTTGAAATTATATATGAATTATATATATGAATTATACCAGTGTATATATGAATTACACCAAGTGTATATGAATTACACCAGTGTAAAATGTTTTAGCAAGGGCCCAGGCCCAGGCAACATTTTTTATTCATTTCTCAGCTCAGGTCTTACTTCAACTGGACAACAGTACTCTTTCCCCAAGGAAACTAAGACAAGAAAGACCTTTACTAGGAAATTTGTCAATCGCCCTTCCCCTTTGGCCTTCAGAACCAAGTTCAATGCCCCAACTTCCTTTTTTCAGACTTTGACTTACACACATTCTAGACCACAGGCAAACTGGTATAAGCTCACAGACCCATAGTTATATTAAATAATAAGTCAGCATATACCAGCGCTCAATTCACTGCTGGCAGACTTGTGAACTAGTCCGACCATTCCAGAGAACAATTTAGAACTATGGTCAAAGGGCTAAAGAATGTGCATACCCTTTGAGCCAGCAATACCATTACTAAGTCTGTATCCCAAAGGGATCAAAGAAATGGGAAAAGGATCCATTTGTACAAAAATATTCATAGCAGCTCTTCTTGTGGTGGCAAAGAATTGGAAATTAAGGGGATGCCCATCAATTGGGAATGGCTGAACAAGTTGTGGTATATGAATGTAATGGAATACTATTGTTCCATAAGAAATGATGAGCAGGCAGGCTTCAGAAAAACCTGTAAAGACTTACATGAACTGATGCAAAGTGAAGTGAGCAGAACCAGAACATTGTCCACAGTAACAGCAACATTGTAACAAGGATCAACTGTGGAAGACTTAGCTACTCTGATCAAAACAATGATCCAAGACAAATCCAAAGCCCCCGTGATGAGAAATCCACCTCCGGAGAGAGAAAGAGTGCACATTAAGTGCAGAGTGAAACATACTTTTTTCACTTTCTTTATTTTTGTCTTTGTATTTTATTTTGCAACATGGCTAATAAGAGGAAAAAAACATAACAGTGTTTTTTACAAGACCTTTACCTATAGTCCCTCATTCGACTTTCACAATAACCCTCTAACGTAGGTGCTGTCCCCATTTTAAAGAGACAGAAACTGAGGCTCAGAGAAATTAAGAGGCTCGCCCAAGGTTACACAGTTAGTGAGGCAGGATTTGAACCCAGGTCCTTCTGTCAAGTCCAATGCTCTTGCCACCATACTATATACACGGCAAGTCTCAGTTAAAATCCCAGGCTTCTACAGGAAGCCTTTCCCTATCCCTCTAAATTCTAGTGCTTTTCTTCTGTTCATTATTTCATTTATCCTGTATATAGCTTGTTTGTACATATCTGTTTGCATGTTGTCTCCCCCATTAAATTATGAGTTCCTTGAGGGCAGGGACTATCTTTTGTTTTTCTTTGTATCTGAAGCACTTAGCATGATTGCTGGCACATGGTAGGTGATTAATAAATGTTAGTTGACTGACTGACAAACCTTAACACATAGACACACAGGTTTGGTCAAAGAGTTAGATCTGGAAGAGAACTTAGAAACTATCTCTATTTAGAAATGAGGAAAATGAGGTCAGAGATTAAAGTGATTTGCCCATGGTCACACAGGTAGTAAATGACAGTGGGGAGGGAAAAGGAAAGGAATAAGCATTTATATAGCACCTACTATGTGCCAGGCATTTTTACAAATGTTATCTTATTTGATCCTCACAAAAACCCTTTGAGGTAGGTGCTATTATTACCTCCATTTTACAGTTGAGCCAACAAAGGTCAAATGACTTACCCAGGGTCACACTTCTTTTAAGTCTCTAAGGCCAAATTTTAACTCAGGCCCAACTGCCTGGATTTGAATCCCAGCCCTCTGGTAGCAAAATCAGTGCTCCTTCTCCCACCTCTAATGCACACAGAACATGCCGAGAAAACTCACATAGGACAACATAGAACACAGGGCACAACCTGGCCCAGACTCAGAAGCACATATGCACACTGGCACAGGCCCACAACCACAAGGACCCATGTTCTTTCTTGGGGCTTCCCCAGTCTGGGATCTACCCAGGCACCTTAGTGCCAACTTGCCTCACCCAGAGTTTCTGGTTCTCTGCCCATAACCTAGACAGCCCTACAAGGAAGTAAGCAGCTCTAAAGTGTTGAAAATAACCTTTGGGCCATGGGGGTGGGGTGATGACTGGTGGAGCACAGCTGTGTGTGCATGTGCGCGCGCGCACAAGTGCATTTACCCCTGTGACGTCACCAGCAGCAAGCATTGTTCCTTGACAAAGTCAACTTAATGCTTTTTCTAAACCCCCAGCCCAGCACCACTACCCCCATCTCTCCAGTCTAGCAGAAAAGAGCTAGGAAGTAGAAATCAATCAGGAGTATTAGGCTCTAGTCCCAGCTCTGACCCAGTAAGGTGCAACCCTGGCCTGACACTGGCCAAGTCACTGCCCTTCTTCAGGCCTCAGTTTCCTCATCTGTAAAAGGTCTCTCTCATAAGACAGCAGTAAGGATCAAGAAAGGCGTTTGAAAAATCTAGAGGATCATCCACTTTCTGTGTGGCTTCGACAAATTCTCTCCAGCTTGCCTTTCCTCGGGTCTTCCCTCCCAGGTGTCTAATAAGCAGAGGAGTAAGCCCCAGACACTTGCCTTGTGACAATCTGTATGCCCCCAGGGGACAGGCTGGGGGTGGGGGAGCAGCAACACAACAGTGCTGAAGTCAGAAGACCTGGGTTCAAAGCCGGCTCTGCCGCCATTACCCACGTGATCTTGGGTAAGTTATCTTCTCCTCAACTACAAAATTATGAAGTTGGAGTAAACGATCCTTAAGGTGAATTTCAAGTCTAAGAATGATCCCAGGTAGAGGAGGTGGTAGCATTGGCCTGAGGGATCAGAGAATCCCATGTCTGGAACTGGAATTTTACAGATAATGAAACAGAGGCCCAGGAAAATTAAGTGACACTAACACAAGCCCACAGACCCACATGTATAGTAAATGGTAGTAGTGAGAATGTTCTGGAATTTTACAAGTGCTGTATATCCATTACCTCATATAAGGCTCAGAACTGTTTTTATCTCCATCTTACTAATGAGGAACTTAGGGCTCAGAGAATGACTTACCCAGGGTCACACTGCCAGAAAAGGTCAGAGGCAAAACTCGAACCCAGGCCTTTCTAACTCCAGGTCCAACACTCTTTCCAGTATACCACATATTCCCCAGAATATACTCCCACAAACACTAACACAGACACATTGGCATATATGGAAGGGTCACAGGTTTAGAGCTGGTAGGGACTTCAGAGGCTATTTTAATTTTAGAGAAGAAGAAAATGAGGCCCAGAGAGTTAAGTGACTTGCCCCATGTCACACAGGTAATAACTAGCAGAGATCATATTCCAATCTGGCTCCTATGACTGTTAGGATGGCATGGGACAGGGCAGGGCAGGGGCCCATCGAGAAAAAGGGTAATATCTTGTGAGATGAGCTATATCCTGAACAGATAAATGAGGTGATTCGAACAGGCCACACACCTTGAACTCACTGGTTTTTAACTGCTTGACCCCGAGGGGCCACATTTCCAAGCCCAAATCAACAAAAAACACATCTGAGCAGGCTTTCTGGTGCCCCCTACCTCCATAGCTTCCTAGGCTCCTCCTGTATCTGGTGTCAGAGGAGACCAGGAAAAATAAGCTTCCCTATTTATGGTGACCCCAGTACCTGCCCCCACCCTACTCCATGCCCTGACATCAGCCAGACTTCTGGGGGTTACTGGTAAGCCTGGGCAGGAAGTCTGTTTTCAGGAGAGCGAGTCCAGGCCTGTGTCTTCCCAAGGGACAAACACCCACTGAGTTAACCCCCATCCCCAAGGAGAGGGGGAGCTTGAGTCAGTCAGTCAGTAAGTCAGCCAGTCAACAAATATTAGGTGCCTACTGTGTGCCAGGTTCTGTGCCAAGCCTGTGCCCCACCTTTTGCTACAGTCACGGAATCATAACATGGAAGAAATGGAAGAGACCTCAGAATTTTTCTAGTCCAATTCTTCCCCATTAAAGATGGAGAGATAGAAGCCCAGGGAAAGAAAATATTTTGCCCTAAGGTCACAAAGATGGCAAAGCCCTTCCCAGTGCTGGGCTCATTCCACTCTCTCAGTGGACAGAGCCCCACACTCCAACACACTTCATTCCCATCTCCCAAGGTACCCTCAAAATGGCCTTAGAGGTAGGAAATATATCTTGTGCTGACCGTCCCCATTCCTTCTCACCCTCCCTCCCCCACTCAAGACAGGATAAGAATGGAATAAGATTGAAATAAGATGAAATAAGGAGGAGAGGGTTTATTTTCAGTGTCCCTATAATCCAAGGGATATGTTTCAGGGCTACAACTAGGAGTTTGTTAAGTGGTAACATCAGAGAAGTTGTGACACTTAATGTCATTGCTAGAACAAATGCTCTGAATCCCAGTTCTGACATAGTTGTGTGACCTTGAACAGTTCACTTCCCTTTCAGGGTCTCCATATTCAGTTCTACTCCAGGGTAGGTAGGTGGTACAGTGGATATAGTGCTGGGCCTGGAGTCAAGAAGACCTGAGTTCAAATGTGATCTCAAAACACTTACTAGCTGTATGGCCCTGGACAGGTCACTTAACCCTCTTTGTCTCAGTTTCCCAAGCCAGAATTTTTGCTAAGAAAACCCCAAATGGAGTCACAGAGAGTCAGACATGGCTGAACAACGACAAATCATACCCTAGTAAAATGAAGGGATTGTTCTAGCTCCTTGAGGGCAGGGGTTATTTCACTCTAGGTCTTGCAGCACTCGGTGCCTGGGAGGTGGTAAGCACTTACTAAATTCTTACTAAAATCTGACCTGTTAGGTGTTTAATAAATGCTTATCCACTGCTCAGCTCTTGAGTCTACAAATCTCAGGCACCAGCCTGGTAAGGAAAGGGTTATTTTTGCAAAGTGGAGCAAATCAGGAGAAAAGACCGGAGTAGAGTGCGTGATGAAATGCTGGCTGGCTGTACATGCCTGCTGAGCTCAGGACAGAAGGTTCTCTGGGAGTGAGACACAGCAAACAAAGGCCCCTAGGCAAGAGTCATTTGGGAAATTTCTTTTGAGAAATGCTGGGGTAGGGTGGCTGGGCTATGCAGCCCCAGAGCCAGGAGGGGGCGCCTGCCTCTAGGAAATCCCCCCCTTCACCGCCCACCCCCGACTACCCCAGCAGCCTGTCCGGGTGCCTAGGGCAGCGGGACAGTCCAGAAGGGAGAAGTTGTAGTGAGTCAGTTTCCTGGACTGCCAGCCCGCCAAAACTTGGAGGGCGGCACGTCACAGGCTCCTGGGGAGGGGCAGGGTGGAGGGGTGGGAGAGGGATGTGAACACGTCACGCTGAGCCAGCCGGGCTTCCGAAACTGCACATGACACTGTTGGGAAAGAAGCCTCTCTCACTCGGCACTGAGACACAAACAAAGACAGACCCGGGCAGAGGCACGGACAGACAAAGACAGATACAGCCAGGAGACACAGGCGCACATCTCTGCCACGGCCTCAGCTCCACGCCCAGTCCAGCCAAGGAGACAATTGGTTAACTGGGAAATAAAAATAGCAGTGGAAGCAAACCCCAACCGACCAACACCAGCCCGCTACTCTTCGGGAAGCGCTTGGAGCGGAGAGGGGAAGGGAGGGGGCTGCGGAGTGTCTAGGCATCGCCGCCTACTTAAAAGTATCCAATTCAGTGCAAAGCACAGCAAAGCAATTCTACAAGTATTTGCTGGGCGGGCACACACGTGACCTCCGTGTGTGAGTGTGTGTATGCGTGTGTGTGTGTATGCGTGTGTGTGTGCGTGCGCACGTTCTCCAGGCTGGCCAGGATCTGGAGCCAGAAGCCCTAGTACACAAACACACACGCCTTCGTCGTTTGCATACACACACCGGAAACACCCAACTAGGAAAGGTGCTTTCGCTGCCTCCACTACCACCCCCGCTCTGGTTCACTGGGTCACCGACAGCCCGAGGGGCTGGGGAAAGTGGGCCCAGCATCGGACATCCCCAGGTCCCAGTAGGAAAGGCGACGCGAGGATCCCCAGCCTCCCCTCCTCCCTCAGGTCCCCGCCCCCCTCGGTCTGGGAGAGGCAAGGTCCGGCTCCCGGACAGGGGCCGGACCGAGAAGCCGGCAGGGGTCCAGATACTAGAGGGGGATGTCAGGGAGAAAGGAGCCGTCCATCTCGGGAAGAGATGGCCACCTCGAGAACGCCTCGGAAAAGTGAGGCAGGATGACTGTGCCCATTTTTCAGAAGGATAACCGAGGCACAAAGACCGCAAACACTCAGGTGCCGCGGCTTTCCGAGAGCTTAGGTTTCTCCTCCCTGGACCCAGAGCAAACTAACAAAGCCGAAGCCTAGGGGAGGTCTTTGGCCGCTGTCCCCTCAACTCCTCTCGGGGGCCAGCCCCTCCCCCCCATACCCACACACACCTCCCTTTGTTAAGGGGTAGCTCCGGAGACTGAGGCTCACAGAAGCCGCGGAGCTCTCCCCACACTCCCCCCAAAAAACCCCAGCTCTCCTCCCCGGGGTGGGGCTCTGACCTCACCCCGCCCCACTCCCTGGGGTCTCCGTGTCACCCGTGAGTCACCTCCTGCTCCCCCTCCCTTAAGGGACAAGTCCCTGCACGTCCCGGGGGGCCAGCGACACCACCCTCCAGACCCGGAGCTGAGCTGGCCAGGCGGGCCGGGAGAAGGGGCTAGCCTGGGGGTGGGGCTCGGGGGACAAGGATTCCGGGCCGGGCGGGCAGGGAGGGGTGCAGGGGAGGTGGCCTCGGTCCCTGTCTGCCGTGCCAAAGGAAAGAGGAGAGGGGTGGTGCCTGTCGCTGAGAGAAACTGCGACATCGCCGTAGCCGGCTGGGATCCCTCCACTCCTCCCGGATCCACCAAGGAGCCGCCCCCGGGACCCCGAGACATTCTCTTCGGAACCTACCCCGATCGATCAGCCTGGGGATCCCCGCCCCGGGGCGGGCCTAAGCTTTTAACCTGCCGGGCATCCCCGACTCCGGAGCAGGGAAGAGTCCGAACCTCGACTCCCACCCCTAGCCCGGGCCCGGTTTGCATCGCGGGTGGGGGGCGTCTTCCTCAGATTCCAGCTTCTCGCCTTTCTCACTACCCCCAACTATGTTGGTGAGAAAGCAGGAAACGGGCGGGGTCCCTGAATCGGGGGTGAGACCCCCTCCTAACACGGACGAGATCTAGGGATATCACGCCCCCCCCTCCTTTCCCTTCTCTCTAGCCTCCTCTCCTTGGGTCCCAAGACGGGTAAGAGAGAAAGGACTACGCGGGGAACGGGGCTGGACCGGGCGGGGGCCGTTCAGTAGAGACCAGAGAAGAAGAGAAATCGGTGGGGAGGGGGCGCTCCAACAAGAGGCCCCTTCTCCCCACCCCAAGCCAGGAGACTCGGGCCCACCTTCCCCCGGCAGCGCCTCGGACAGCCCCTGGCCGGGAGGAATGCAGGACCACCTCTTTACACTTACACATACACACACACTCTCTCTCACACTCACACTACAGTACAGGAGAATTAAGGGCCTCTCCAACCCTCAAATCCTGCCTCCTTCCAGTCCTTAAGTCTTCAGCTCCAAACCTCCTCTCACCTCCTCAGTCTCCTTCTCGATGTCTCGATCAAGCTAGCCTTGCTTGCTCCGCGTCCCTGCCCTCGCCCCAGCTCTCGAACCCGGTTCGGTGGCGTCGCTCACACCTCCTCTTCTGGCTGGGCTACCCGGCTTCGGAGCCTATTATAGCCGCACAGTCTCCGCCTCCGCTGAGCCTCCGCTGAGCCTCCTCTGAGCAGTCCACCCAAACCCCGCCCTCCGGGCTCAGCCGGGGAGCAGGGCGCGGCGCCAGGCTCAGCGAGTGAGTGAGTGACAACGGGGCTGGGGACTGCGGCCGCCGGTCTCCGTAGCCTAGCCTGAGGGCTGGGGGCAGGGGCGAAGCCGGGCCCTGGAAGCCAGAACTCTCCCTTACCCGGCCGAGACTCGCGCGCTCGCCAGGGCGCGCGCACGAACACACACACACACACACACACACACACACAACACACACACACACACACAGAGATCATACGCACACATACACACTTCTGTCGTTCTAGATTTGTCTCCCGTGTCGTATTTCCCACAAAACTTAAGCAATTAAATCAACATTTCCACTGGGAAGCAAGTAAGGGCCCTGAAAGGGGGGCAATGAGTTTCTTAAGCCCTTTCTGGCTAGCTTCACAACCCTTCTGGGTAGGAATTTACCCTGAAATAGATGGAAGAAAATTAATGTCAGTGATTACCTCTTAAGGTTGCCTAACATCTCGTACTACTTTAATGCACTTTCATTTTCTGTATCTTTTCTGGCCCTTTCTTAAGGCCTCCTCTGTCCTTCTCCTGGGGGTCCCAAAGGACCTGGGACAAGAACCGCCATGATATCCTCATAGATGTGTGTGACTAGTAAAGGACCTGGGCAGGTGATGTAGTGAGAATGAGGGACAGCCCGAGTGTCTAGAAATAGAACCAGAGGAAAATTTATCAGACTTTGGGGTAGATGTCCATGGAAGATTTATGGAAACAACATGAACTGGAATGGTACACAGCTGATTCAGAGCCACTCTGAGGAACTACCTACCTCAGTTAGATTTCAGATCTAACATACTGATTGCACAAAGGAAGAAATCATAGCATCAGAGAGTGGGACCATCCAGGGCCACACCTTCATTCTGTTGATGACAGAGGTTCAGAGTAGAGACCTAGCAAAGCACAGCTAATGGCAATGCTGGGATTGAACCCAGGTCCTCTGACTTCAATTGCAGGGATCTTTCTGCTACCCTCTGTCCTCTGATCATTAATCCAAGGTTATACCTCGAGGTTACAACATTACACCACTAACGTTAACCTAGGATTCTGAGGGAGAAGGTGGCCACATTCCTTACTAGTCCAGTCCAGGCCATCCGAGGGAAACCAAACTCCATTTCCATACCCTCATCCAGCAGTTTCACTGTATTCTACCCCTAGCTGAGGTTATCCCAAGTAGTTCTGTGACAAGATTACTTATAGAAAGTTGATGGATCTATGAAGAGGAGAGTCAGATCTATGTAAGTAAACTATCCTTCCTCTGTCTAGCTAAGTCCTGAGCTGCTCTGAAACAAAGAACAATATTGGGAAGCTGGCTCAGGATGGGGCTGATGAATAGTTAGCATCACCTGAACCCTCTGTTCAGGAAACTGAGGCCTGTACTGGATGAGATTTTTCCCAGGTCACACAAAGTGGATTGAAAGGCCAGAACTTGGATGCGTATCATTCACTTTTCCAGCCCAGGGCTCTGTTTTACGATCTCTTTGTCTCAATGTGTCATCTCTGGAATGGAGGTAATGTGATAATGTCCCGTTATCTTATGGCCCTTTGTTTGGGAAGTGGGAAGGGGAGAGAGAGGAAGATAGTATCAATATGTCCAAGTTAAGGGAGGAAAACATTTCAAAAACACCAACCAGGAAATTGTCCCCCTTTTCTAAATTACTGCTCTCTTCGACTGCTGGGACAGACAGAAAAATAACCATGTCTTCCCTTCTCCCTTCCTCCACCCCAACAATGAATTCTACCTTTTTTTCCTCACCTCAGAAAACTGAAGCTCCGGCCCAAGAAGCGGCTGAGAACTGAGTAGGAAATCTGGACAGAAATTCTCAAAAAACCAAAATAGAATCCAGGCTTTGCCATAACAGTGACTGGAAGATAATGTTGGTTCAGTGACTGCAGAACTCTGCCCAGACTTGTCCCTTCCTCTCTCCTTTGCTCTCAGGAAAAGGAACTGGACCCTGGGTTTGCTGACCCCAGCTAAAGAGAAGGCTTCTTAATTCCTCCTGTCCTTATTGGAGACTCTCCAGCAGAAAGAAGCCAGCTTTCCTGGTAAGGATCACAGCCCCCTACCCCACCCTCATCTCCTCCAAGCAGCCAAGGAATCTAACCTGTGGTGTCACTAGACCTGAGCAGTTCTGCTGGGCTGCAGACCGATCTCAGGGATGCAAACTACTCACAGAACTTGGGCTCTTCCCTTGGTCAGGAGGGAGTTGCAAGGGCTGAACTGGTCCAAATGCCAGCCAAAGAGGGGTATATGAAAGAAACACTACAACACACTATGAGTCCAAAGACAGGCTCCCTCACTGTCTCTTATCTCCTAGCTAGGTAACCTTGAGCAAAATGACCACTTTTCTGAGCCTCAATTTACTCATCTGTAAAACAGGGATACTTGCACGGGGCTGTTATGAAGGAAAGTGTTTGGTAAACCTTAGAGCCTTAAATACATGCAAGTTTTTGTTATTGTAACTTCTCTTGTTATTATGTTTGTTATTGTTGTTATTATTGCTCTCTCCTGGAGCTGGAACCAGGAATATTTTCAAAGCAACTGAATGGAGGTGGAGGGTGGGGGCTGGGGGCTGGGGGAGGGCCACAGCAGTGGAGGTGCAAAGGACAGTTTGACCTCCACTGTTGAGGACAGTTTGACCTCTGGTACAGTTATGTAAGGAGAAGGGGCGGTCTTGTTATTGTCCTTAGGGTTGGGGTGGGGGGCTGGGGAGACAGAACTGGGCAAGAAGACCCTAGTGGTCTTCTCCTAGGACCCTTCTCTCCCAGAACCCCTTCAGGAGTAAAGGCCAGCCAGCCCCCTGTCATGACACAAATGAACCTCTAGCAACCAAGGCCCCAGAAAACAATGAGACAAGTTTGGGATGGGGGTCACTTCAGGTAGGAAACACACTCCCAGGGAGCAAATGCACCGTCCTAGAGGTAGGCGCCGTAAGGCAAAGCTCCATCTACTCCACACTGGTTACAGCTCACAGCTGGCCAGAATTTAAAAAAAAAAACTTGAATTTGTCTGGATTTTTCCTTAGAGATTAAAGAATAGTAGGGGCTTTCTTAAGTCTGGATGGTTGCAGAGCTGTGATTCATGTGTTTTGTCTGAAGGGAGAAAGAAGATCCTCCTATTTGTACCTGGTTCTTGTGGTGAGACACATGCCATTTACACCCCTGCAAGTTCAAGATGACAACTTCAAGGGACAAACCTTTGCAGGACTTGGTCCCATGACAGAATTATTGAAGAGGAAGGGCATCAAATAATAAGAAACCAGTTCTGTTGTGCCATTTAATGGGCATAAATGGTCTTCCAACCCCTCTTTGCCTCCATTAGAAAGGTGAGGATGTACAAATCATAACACACACCAGGCTTTGGTGGGTGATTCTGGAACTGTGGCATTTCAGAATCGTTAAAAACATTTCACTCTTTCATCCTGAGTCGCTCTTGGGCCAGAGGATTGTAAAATTAGCAGAGGATTGATTAAAGCTTCAAGGGGATGGATGGTGAGAGGGCATAAATTAGTTTGTAGCATTCCTTCACTGGTGTTGCTGAAATGTCAGTTTTGTGTGTTTACCCACCCGACCTGCTTCATTTCAATATGAGATCTTGGATTATGGTACCTCTTATGAAAAGATGCCCTTGTCCAATCTGGGAAACAATTCCTAGAGTCTGCCCCCAAACTGTTCATTAGCACTGAAAAAGCTCCTTTCTAGGGGTAAATGATCTCATTACTAGCACTGTTTGAGAATTCAGTTTTAAGGAGAAGTCTGCTTGATGGACACAATTACTGAATGTTCGTTCACATTTTGACAATTAGAAATCTGCCTGAATTCGGTCCCAGTGTAGTTAATGTTGGTGTTCATTGTGCAGTGAGGTGGTGCTATGGATAGAGCTCAGGACTTAGAAGCAGGAAGACTAGAGTTTGAATCCTGCCCTTGACATTTACTAGCAGGGCAGCTGGGTGGCGCAGTGGATAGAGCACCGGCCCTGGATTCAGGAGGACCTGAGTTCAAATCTGGCCTCAGACATATAACACTCGCTGTGTGACCCTGGGTAAGTCACTTAACCCTATTGCCTAGCCAAAAAAAAAGAAAAAGAAAAAAAAGACATTTACTAGCTATGTGATTCTGGGCAAATACAGGAATAACACATGGCACCTAATTTACAGGGTAGTTGTGAGGAATAAGCAAGATAATACGTTTGTTCTTTGGTCAGTTATTTCAGTCGTGTCAACTCTTCATGACCCCAGTGGGGGTTTTCTTGGAAAAAATACTGGGAGTGGTTTGCCATTTCCTTCTCCAGCTCATTTGACAGATGAGGAAACTGAGGCAAACAGGGTGAAGTAACTTATCCAGGGTCACACAGCTAGTAAGTATCTGTTTTCGAACTCTGGAAGATAAGTCTTCCTGACTCCAGGCTGGGCATTCTGTCCACTGCAAAGTAGAGGCAGATAGAGGTTGAGAGACTTGTCCAGGGTCACAAAGCTCTAAGTGTCTGAAGCCAGATTTGAATTTGTGTCTTCCTGAATCTAGACCCATTGCTCTATCCACTTCATCTGCTAGCTGCCCTAGTACTTTGTAAACCTTCCTGTATAAACGTTAGCTCTTATTAGTATTATTACCATCATTATTAATCACTCCACACCAGCATTTTCACCGACCCCAGTCAAAACATGCCAACTTACTTGAGGGAACTTCATATAGCAAATTGAGTCTTTGCACATTGAAGCCAAGAGAGACCTGAGTTTAACTCCAGGGCCAAGATTGAGTAAATTGTGTAATCCAGGCTAATCTCTGGCTCTCATTTCCTCGAAAGTAAGACATTTATTTTCATACCCTACATTACTTTGCACAAAGCAGACGCTTCATTATTCCAACTAGTTAACTTGAAAATGGAGAAAATAATCCTTGGGGTTCCTACTTCAGAGAGTTATTGTGAAAAAACATGTAGGAGCTGCATGCTATCTGAAGATGCTACAGAGAAATGTGAAAAATATTCCTCCACCTTTTTTCAAATTCCCCCTTTCATGTCAGTTGCATAGAATAATTATTAATTAAATACTTTCTTAATATAAAAAAATACATGTTGACATGACTTCACCAAAATCCTCCTCTGATGTCATGTGATGGCCCAGAGGTGACCCTGGGTTCCCAAAAGCTCCACTAATCTAGCACGAGTCCTGAGAGCCCCTACCGAGCTATGGACCAACACTCAGGTAGTTGATCCACCAGTAAGCATTCCGGTCACTATGTAAGACACTGGAGATAGATAGAAAAAAATGAAACAGTGCTTGCCCTCAAGGGGCTTGTATTCTATGGGAGAACCAGACCATCCAGAGAGGCTCATTAATAGAAATTTGACACCAGAAGATATATTGATTCCTCTACAACCACTCTCAAGAATAGCAATAACCTAACTAAGGCAGGGAAGGGGCATCTTTTCCCAGTGGAATCATAGCTCTTTTGGCATAGTGAAGGAAAGGGTTTTTTTTTTTCCTGGCGATAAGTGGCACCTTGGTGTTATACTGTGCCTCCTGGTCCTAATTCTATGTGCCCCCCTAAGCTGGGAGGAAGAGATGACTAAATAGAGTCTGTCCTCTTCCAGAGCCATCCCTCTCCTTCCCTTATCCCTGAAGAAGCAGATGGCTGCTCCTTTTGATAGCAAAAGGCCCAGCAGAGAGGCAGCCCTCTCAGGCAGCCCCCTGGACAGATCAGAATGAATCACGAGTCTGATTAGACTCTGGCTGGTTTAATGCCATTTACGGAGGACTCCATTTGCCCAGTGCAAGCTGAGACATGCCCCAAAGGGCCTGGGACCACACCCAAAAACAAAGCCTGTGAGGTACACATTGTCAAGTGTGCTCTTGGTCATCTGTTTAAAACTAAAAATAACCTTTGGGTGGGAATGAGGCACGGGCATTGAAAAGTCTCAAGAATGGAATTGTAGCCCTGACTCTACCATTAACTTACTATGTTAACTAACCTAAAAAAGAGTCAGGTCCAAAAAGAGTCAGGTCCCCTCTCTGCGCTTCTGTAATATCCTCTGGAAAATAACGGAGCTGAATGAAATGATTCTTAAAGCCATCAAAGGGTTATGGAAAAAGAACCAAATTCAGAGTGACAGGACCGGAGTTAGAATTCCAGCTCTCCCATCTATCGCCTGTGCAAACTTGGCCACGTCACTATCTCTCTAAGCTCAGTTTCCAAATCTGTTAAATGGGGGCTGAACCAAATGGCCTCTAGATCCCTTCCAGATCTAGATGTGCAAAGCCAGCTCTGACACTCTAGGGTCCTATGAAATGCAGTTTATTTCAGTGAGTAGCTGGCTTGCATCAACTCAAAACCAGGGGAGTGAGACTGATGTAGAGAGAAAGTGGAAGTCCCGGGGACTGTATAGAAGGAGGACATGAAGAAGAGAGTCTGCCTAAGACAAGGGGGAAGTATTCGGGGAGGGGGGGGGATGTCACTATTTCTAAGAATGGGCTGGGAGAGTCCCAAACAGAAAAGAGACCCACTTCTGAGCCACCAGATTTCAGGGAAATCTTTCTCTCTATTCCTAACCGAAAAGTCCCCTGTGGGGAAAGAGAAAAGCCATCTTATTAAAGGACCAGGGCCTGAATTGAATATGGGCACGGCACTGAAAACAAAGCACTAATACTTGGAAATGTCCTATCCCCAGTGAAGACCACTGTACAAAATGGCATGACCAGCCACTCAAGTGGCTTGACTTCAGATTTCTCCCTGCTGCCAGATCTTTCCTGTTATACCCTTCGCCTCCACCCAACACTCCCCAATCTGTTCCTGATACCTGAGATTCCACCGATAGAGATTCATTCTTTTGGCTAAGACACTGTAGATAGCAAAGCCCTTCCCCTCCATCCAAGCATCATTTGCCATAACCCTTTGCAGGGGGGTCAGAGTGTTAATTCACTTGGGCTTCCCTTGTCTGGAAAGTCTCTCCTTGCTGGGTCTTAACTTGATTAGCTTCCTATCCCTAGCTCTTGGGAGTGCCCCCTCCACTAACAAGCTCTAGGAATGGAAGGCAAGAAAACCTACCAAACTGAGCTTTGGAAGTGAATAAACAGGAGTGTGTTCTAAAGTTAATCTTGTAAATTAGTTTCCTGCTTTCTTACCCAAAGCCCAACCTGGTAGACTTGCTACCGTTCTGGTCCTTGGAACATGTCAGTGGTAGAATAGACCTGAGGTGAGGATAAGAAGCTTACCAAGCTGGGCTTGGGTGAGAAGATAAAGAAGCTAATGTTTGAGACTAGCTTGAGGACAAGCTTACCAAGGTCCATCTTGGCGAGCTTCCTACTTTTCCATCTCCACAGCCCAACAATGATGTATGGGGCATGGGAGAAAAGGAATAGACTTTCAAATCAGAAAACCTGAGTTGTGGTTTCATCTAGGCCACCGATTTTGTTGTGTGTGACCCTGGGCAACATTTTTCCCTCCTGTGGGCTTCGTTCTCTACCCGGTAAAATGAACAGATTGTACCAGATGACTTCTAAAGTTTCTTCTAGCTCTGACATTCCAATTGCTGTTAGCCTCAGTAGGCTCATAGGAGCATAGATTTGGCATTGAAAGGGGTCTAGGCCAACCCTCCCCTCCTCCCAGAGGATGAAACAGGCCCAGAGAGGTTAAGTAACTTGCCCAAAGTCACACAGGTAGTGAGTGAAGGCAGCCAGATTTGAACTCCCTTGCTCTGACTTCCCAAGTCTAATGTTCTTATTTTGCCAAACCCAACAATTTGTTTCAACTGAAGCATCCTCTTCCTCATCCATAGGAACTTGGCAAGGACAATTCAGCTTCTGGGACACTGAGCCTTTCCCAAATTATCCTACCCTTCTCGGTCTCCAAATGATTTTCTAAAGCCAGGGCTGACCACTAGTACCCTGGCTACATAATATCTCATATAGGTCATAAAAAGAAATGAGATGTCTTGGTGTACTTCAGGGTGAAATGAGTAAAGCATAATTCTCTATAACAATGTTTCATGCTGGGCTTTAGAAGTGGAAGGAGCTTTCATTTGCTCCAACTCAGTTCATTTTCCAGAAGAGGAAACTAAGGCTTAGAATTGGGAAGTGGCTTGCCTCAGGTCACCCAGCTAAGAAGCAGCAAAGCCAGGATTGCTACTTTTATTCCTGAGTATCTGATAAAATGTATGCCCTGAACATAATATGAGTAATTTAATAGACACAAGGAGGGGCCTGTGATAAAATGAATGCTTCAGCAAGATAAGTGCTCATACAATTTCAGTCTCCAGTAATCACAAGTCAGGCAGGAGTCAAGAATTGCTCCCAATCTAGCTGAACTAGAGTAATTCTCTTATAAATTCTTTGGGCCTCAGTTGGTCCTTCTATAAAATAAGGCCAGGCTATGATTAAATCTCAGGGAAGCTACCAGGATTCTAGCTAATTGCAAAGTATCACAATTAAAATGTTTTTCTTGAGCCTCTTACTAATCTCCTCAGGTTTCTGTAGCTTAATTTACCTGAACCTGCAAAATTGGGAATATTCCAAATTTGCCTGCCAGCATTCCTCTAGCTGGGGTTTTCATCCACTCTACAGATTATAGTCAAAACGTCACCCTTAGCAAATGGCTTCATTATCGCTTAAGGAATCATATGGGGATGTAGGCAGCCTGCCAAGGCCAGTCAGGTATCAATGTCGCTTATTGATTGGCTGGGCCCATGGCCTGCATTGTTACCTGACCAATGGGGGAATCAGGCACAGCCTGAAGGTGAGCAGAGCCTGGGGCCCCAGGCAGATCTCCTAGGAGAGAAGGAGGCCATTCGAGGTTGGAACATTGTAAGAGAGTGTGCTGTAGGGGCATTGGGGAGGAGGATGAGCTCCTGTTTCAAGTATGATAGACTCCATGTGGTCACTTGGGGATAGCGTCCAAATTAAGATAGTCTGGAGACTAGCTTTGAATTGTGAAGTATCATACCAACCAGCTTTTTCCGGTCAAATAAACTTCAAGCATTCTGTTTAGCTCTGTACCACCTTTCATTTTATGTGTGTTTCTGTTTCCTTTGCATAAATTATGTGGATTTGTGGGATTGTGGACAGATGGATGAGTGACCAGGGGCTTAGGGTGCTCTGGAACACAAATCTAGAACTGGAAGGAACCTCTGAGGGCATCCAATCCAATCCTTTCATTTTACAGATGAAGAAACTGAGGCTGCCCAGGAAGGTTAGGCCCTGCCTGTAGTCATATAGGTAGTAAGCATAAGAGCCAGGTTTCAAACCTACTCTGACTCCAGAGCCTGAGTTCTTCCCCCTTTGCCACTCTGCTTCTGATTTCCATGGTTCAAGATTCAGGAAGGGACCAGACCACAGTAGGACTTCAAGCACTGGACTGGCCAGATCATCAGAAACTAAGAGTGGAAGAATTCAGGATGGAGACAGGGAATTGTATAAATTCCTTGAAGGCAAGGACTATTCCTCACTTTGTATCTGCATCCCCCGTATCTAGCATAATGCCTTGCACATAGTAGGTGCTTGATAAATATTGATCACATAAAGCTGAAGTGAAGTTCCCAACCATAGATCAAAGTCCAGCCATTGATCTATTCTATCCCTGGGATTGTTGTGGGAGTAGAGGCAGCTAGGTCTCTTGCATTTCTGACATTGTATGTTCTAAGTCACTTTGAATTCTGACATTTCATGTTGTTAAGGTCCCTTCCAAAGCTAACATTCAATATTCTAAGATTCTTTGCATTTCTGATAATTGCATGCCATTTAAGCTGTGTGACTTTCTATAACCTTGCATCTACTCAGTACTTCATACTTTTAAAATTACATTCTAGACTATCATTTTTTTTCTTTTTCTCATAACAAACCTGTGAAGATAAGTAGGGAGACTGTTATTATCAAGACCCAGGCCAAAAAAAAAAATGAGAAATCAAGGCCCAGAAAGAGAAGCGATTTGCCCAGATTTACACACTTGGTTAGTGGCACAGGCAGGATTAGAATCCTGATATCCTGACCTTCCAGTCCAGGACTCTTCCCACCACCCAACAAGATGGTGGCTGTGAGATCTGGTGAAATGCCTGGTCAGCCAGTAGTCCTAGGATGTCAAGACATTAAACAGGCTTGAAGAATCTGGTCAGGGGGCTGGAAGTTACCTTGGAGAGAGTCACTTAAAGGAGGCCTAATAAGGAATTGTTGGTTGCCCCAGACTGGGTGGGCACCGACCTCTGAGAACAAGGCCTTCCTTAACAACTCTTGAGCTTGAAATTGTTGGGGGTGGGGAATTGGAGCTGTAAGGAGAGGACCTGAATTTGCATCTGGCCTCTACTACTTCCTCATTGTGTGACCTTGGGCAAATGGCTTCCCCTCCCTAGACCAGAGTTTCCTCACATGAAAAAAAAAAATGAAGGGATTGGACCAGATTAGAGCTATCAGCCACATGCGGGCCCACAAAACTCTCTTGTGGGGATGAACCAGACCAGATTAAAATGTAACTAGGAAATATTTAACAAAATAAATATATGATAGATAATGTCAGTATGTGGCTTTCCAAATCAATATACATCCCACAGGGGTCCTTATGCACAATTGAATGGCCCCCTTTTCTATCTGGTCTTGATACCACTGGCCTAGATGATTTCTAAGGGCCCACCTGATGTTCCAACCCATGATCCTAGGGAAGGTGATTTTGGGAGCTTGGGAAAGTCCTGTCCCTTTAACTTCCACCCTTGACTAATGCCCAGGGCAAAAGTATTATACTGTAAACTGCATAAGGGTCAAGATACCCTGTCATGTAAACTCCATATGTCCCTCTGTACCTAGCACAGTGCTGTGCTCATAATGGCTGCTTTATAAATGGTGGTGGAATGAAGGAGTAATTCAGGAGAACCGGATGTGAATCCTGGCTTGAAAACCAGACCAAGAGCAGGTCCTTTCCAGCCCTTAGTTCCTTCAGCTATGTAATAGATCACACTGCCTATCTCAGAAGGCTATTGTGAGGAAAGCAATTTGGAAACCTTAATGCTCGACGGAAATGAGAGCTATAACTATTAACCATTTGAGCTTCATCAAAAGTCCAGAGTTAAGCTGTCGTCAGTTGTTTGTACCCCAGTGTGACTGAAGGAGCTGAGAGACGCTTTGGATAGGAGTCAAATGGAATGGAATGGAAGCTCGTTGAGGGTAGGCATTTTGAGTTTGTTTTGAGCAAGTGCCTTGAACAAGGATTTCATAAATGCTTGTTGGGTTGGGCCAGACTGCTGAAAAGAGGGGCACAGAATCAGAGGGCACTGCCTCACAGGGACAAACAGAGGGAGGAAAGGAGTGCTATTGACAGGGGAAGGAGTGCCTAAATAGAAACTTCTGATGTCTCCCACTTTTGCCCAGGGCTGAGGGGGCCCTGGCAGTGGGACCCCCTCAGAGCAGCATCGAAAACAAGCTTTCTTTCATTCCCAGTGCCCCATATCCCCACTCATACACAATACACCTTCTCCCCAGCTAACCCAGTTACTGTCCAGAATATGCTCAGGCATGTTTCTGATTGCATCATTGCACAGGGCGGTCTCAGAAATGTCCTGTTGCCAGATGGGCACCACCCACACACCCCTAGATGAAGCTGGGGAATTGGATCCTTCAGAGAAGCCAGGGGCCACAGGGCAAGGACAATGGAGCATTTTCTGTTTTACTGGCCACGTCCACCTAGCTCTATGTGATTTTTCCTTTTTCGAAATAATGATAACAATTTGAATGAAAATGAAAAAGAAAACAGTTTGCAACAGTTATTCCAGCAGAATCTGACAATCACTGGACTTTGGAGTCCAAGTGGACCTCAGATAACATCTATTCCAGGGGCACTTAGCCTTCTTTGTGTCTTGGACCCCTTCAGCAGTCTAGGAAATGAAGACCCCTTCTCAGAAAAAAAATTTGCTGCCTACATTCATAATTGAAGGAAATGATAAATTTCAGTTAGAGGTTAGTGAGAATCAAGATATAACTTTCCCCCCTTTTTCAGGTTCAGGGACACTCTAAAATTTATCCAAGGATTTCTAGATCGAGATTTCTTGATCTAGTCTAACCCCTCATTTTACAGAGGAGGAAACTAAGGCCAGAGAGAAGGAATGACTTGAATACAATCAGTTAATAGTAGAGGTGGGATGTGGTCCAGTAGAAAGAGCACTGTACCTAGAGTCATGGGACCTGGGTTCAAGTCTCACTTCCATTAGTTTGTAAGCTTAGGCAACTGATTTAGCTTCTCTGAGTTTCAGTTTCCTCAACTGTAAAACGGAGGGTCTGTATTAGAGGGCACCTGAGGTTCCTTCAAGTTCTAAATCAATAAGTCTAGAACTTGGTTCCCCTGACTTCCAGGCCAGTGTTCAGAGCTTTCCATTAAATATGGTGGCTCTATGCACAACAGAACCTTCCAGGAGATCAGAAAAACCATATTCCTTTCAGGGTAGCAATAATGATGATGGTCCCTTATATCTATTTTGAAAATATAAGTCATAGAATGTCCCTTAGAAAACATTTTGGGGGGGGGGGAGGCAGACCTGTGATTTCATTGGTGTAAGGAATTCCTTGCAGGGAGGCTCTCTCCACCACAGCTCAGCCAATATCCGATGTCTACTCTTAGCCAGTTGGTAATGAGAGAGGATCTCAGAGACAAGACTGAAACCCAAGTCTTCCTGACTCCAAGGCCAGTCCTTTTGTCCACTCCCAAATCCAAATAAAATGGCCAACCTTCCGAAAAAAAAATCATCTTTCCACTAGGCACCTTCCCTCTTGTCTACTCCAGTGAATGTGTTTTATAGATGGGGCCATTGACCCTCAGAAAAAGGAAGTGATTTGTCCAAAGCCAGTGAGTTGACAGCAAATATCCAGTTACAGATTAGAGGGTTTGATAGAGGGGTTTGAAATATCCCTACTTCCATCCAGGAGCAATACATTTGGTCTTTTGGCCACACCAAGGGAAATTGCCACAAGTCTTCCATATACCTTATAGAGTTCTTGATGTAGAGTCATAGATTTTAAGATGAAAGGAACTTTAGAAGCATCTAAATGAACCACTTCATTTTACAAGTGAAGAAACTGAGACCCAGAGAGGTAAAAGCCAGTAAGTGGCAAAACTGGGATTCTAACCCATGTCTGCTGACTCAGCATTCTTTCTGTTGTTCCAAGCTGAAGACCTAGGTGCAATGGTCAAAGAGGTAGAAGGAAAACCAGAACATTTTTATTTTCATGGAAGCCAAGGAGTGAAATTTAAGAAGGAAGGGGTAGTCAGTAGTATCAAAGGTTAGAGAGAGGGCAAGACGGACAAAGATACAAGGAAAGGTCAATCATCTGGTCATCAGTGATTCTCAAAATGGAAGATTCAGTGAAGTGGTAGGCATAGAACCCATGGAGGTTCTAGCTAGAAGACTCAGTGTATAGAGCACTGAGCCTGGAGTCAGGAAAACCTGAGTTTAAATTTGGCCTCAGAAGCTTACTAGCCCTGTGACCCTGGGCGAGTCAGTTTACTTCCGTTTGCCTTAATCCACCGGATAAGGAAATGGCAAACCACTCTAGTGTATTTGCCAAAGAAAACTCCATGGATAGCAATGATACACTGTGGTCCACAGGGTCATGAAGAGTCTGGCATAGCTGAACCAACCAAACAACACAACAGGTTAGTAGCTTATTTGAAAAGTTTTTGGGAAGAGATATAGCAGAAGGAACAGAAGGGAGAGATGAGAAGTAGAAATTAAGGCCTTCTTTATTTCTTAGTGTGCATTCCTAACTAATGTTTCAGTGTAATCCTTCCTGGAAAAGCAGGGCTGGACTAGATCACCAGTTTATCACAGAATAACAGTGTCAGAAGATACTCTGGAGATCATTCAGTCATTGGATGAGAAGATAAGATACTTAGAGACCTTAGAGATCACCCAGTAAAAACCCCTCATTTTGCAGATGAGGAAACTGGAGGTCCCGTTTCTGCAAATCTCAAGAAACTGAAAAGACTTGTCCAAGGTCACACAGGCAGTAAGCAACAGAGCCAGAACTGTCGACTCAGGTTCTTTGACTCCAAGTCCAACACTCTTTCCACTGCACGCTTCTCTCTCTATCAACCCCTCTTGTTTTTCAGAGGAAGAAATTGAGAGAGGGAGGAGCAACTTGATCATCTCACCTAGCTGAGATTTGAACTCGGGACTTGGGACTCCCATTTCAGGATACTTTTAAGTACACTAAGTGAGACTGCCTCCAGCCCTCTCATCGAAGTGAGAACCACCTAGATTTTTCTTTCTAGTTTGTACATTCTGCTGTAATTTCAAAATGCCCTCAGAGAAAGAATGGAAGCAGTTAAAATACAGACTCAGTCAGTCATGCAATCTCTTCACAAACTAACACCTTAAAACAATCAAGATGCTCACATACATACACAAAATGAGAGGTTGTTACAGCAGGGACCCCAGCCCATGAAAAGCCCCTGAGGAGGTGATCCAAGAAGCCACAGGCCCTGTAAACTTGCTGTCTAAGCTGTGGACCAAAGTGACTTATACTTAATGTTTTTTTTTTAATTTTTAAATTTTTTTTTTAGGCAATTGGGGTTAATGACTTGCCCAAGGTCACACAGCTAGTAAGTGTCAAGTGTTTGGTCTGAGGCCGAATTTGAACTCAGGTCCTCCTGACTTCAGGGCTGGTGCTCCCCGAAAGTGACTTATACTTTAAAGATAATTGAGGGCCATTGCCCAAGATCACACATGGTTTACCTGAGATGAGATGAGCACACCTTTTCTTTAAAAAATTAAAAAAAATAATCTCTGATCACCCCTATTGCATATATATATATATATATATATATGTATATATATATATATATATGTATACAAATACATATATATATCTCACCACTACTACATATATATCATGATACATAAGCAGGGCTGCAGATCATCCAGATGGAGCAAGCTATTGCTGTCTTATGTATGCCCACTATTTGGTTGCCATGTGAGTAAGGCTTTTCTCCCCACCTACCAGTGGCACAGTACCTAGAGTGCTAGGCCTGGGATTCAGTGCTAGTTCAGATCTAGCCTCAGACATTTACTGGCTATGTGACCTTGGGCAAGTCACTTCACCCTGTTTGCCTCAGTTCCCTCCTCTGTAAAATGAGCTGGAAAAGGAAGTGGCAAACCACTCCAGTGACTCTGCCAAGAAAACACCAAATGAAGTCACAAAGAGTAGGACACAACTGAACAACAAAGATTGTAGGCTCTTTTCTGCCAGGGACTATGCCTTACATCTCTCTGGTTCCAGCCTCCAAGGTTGAGCACAGTGTTAGGGCCCTTTGGAAGTATCCAGCAGATTATAACAGAAAGAACATAGAACCCACCCAGATCCCAGCTGGGTTGTTTGCTAGCAGCATGACAAATCAGCTCACTCTCAGTTTTCTCATCTGTCAAATGGGAGTAATGCCACTCCACCCACCTGATAGCACTGTTGTGGGAAATTGTTTTGTAAACCTTGAAGCTGGGTATAAATGTAAGCTATTATTAATAATCTATATACTTTGTTGGCTGAGTGGTTGACTCAGGGCCCCTTTTGGTCCAGGGAGTGCCCAGCCAGGGGCAAGGCTGGGTAGACATCCAGATGCTGAGTCTGCCTATAGGGTAGGGTTGGGTGTGGCCACACCTCATTAGGTACTTAATAAAAGGTTTCTGATGTTGAGATTACAGGTGGCTCCCTAATTCAAACATCTCAACCAGGGAAGCAGTGTAGGGAATTGGAGGGAGGGCTGGCTTCGGAAGGAGAAAAACCTCAGCTGAAATGCCAGCTAGCTCTGGCTACTTAGTAGCTACTTGAGACTGGGTAAGCTGTTTAGCCATGGTGATCTAGAGGAAAAAACACTGGATTAGATGTAGGTTCGAATGCAACCTTTGGCACTGCTTAGGACAAGTCAACCTCTATGGGCCTTGCTTTCCTCATCTGCAAAATAAGGGGGTTGGACTTGAGGTTCTCTCTAAATCTAGGCTGCTGTGATGTCTTCCCGTGCCTTAGATTTCCCATTTGTAAAACAGAGATAATAATAATAACAACACTATTACCTGACTCACAGGAGAGTCATGTCTTTAAGAACTAGGCTTGTAGTTTCAATGATGTAACGAACTCTCAATTGAAGAAACTCTCTCTACCAGTGTAGGCTGACAACTTGAACCTAGGCTCCTCCTTGTTCCTACCCTCAGTGGGTAGATTACTAGGGATCTGTGAACTTGGATGGGGAAAATTACATATTTATTTTCTTTGACTTCTAACTGCAACTCAACATTTCCTTCAATTATTTAAAAACATTATTCCGAGAAATGGTTTATAGGCTTTAGCTGGTTGCCCAAGGACTCTATGACTGAAGGAAAGGTTTAAGAACCCCTGGTTTAGAGCAACGTCTAGTTGTCAGAGATTAAATAAATTGCTCTATAAATTTGTTGGTGGTGGTCAATCATGTCTGACTCTTCATGACCCCATTTGGGCTTTTCTTGGCAAAGATACTGGAGTGGTTTGCTATTTCCTCCTCCAGCTCATTTTACAGAAGATGAAACAGGAAAACAGGATTGAGTGACTTGCCCAGGGTCACACAGCTAGTAAGTGTCTGGGGTCACATTTGAACTCAGTTCTATCCTGACTCCAGGGCAGCCACTGTCTCAGCTTCACCACCTAGCTGCCCCGCTCTGTAAATATCAAACACTAAAGATATGTATAAGTATAAGGAGAGAAAGGGTGAGGGGGAAGAGGAGGGTGTCTGCCTGTTCATAAATCTAGCTGGAATCATTATGTGCCTAGAATGTGAGAGCTGAAAAAATAAATAAATAAAAAGACCTTTGAGACCATCTAATCTAATTCTTTCATTTTACAGAGTAGAAAACTGAGGCCCAGAGTGTTGAAAGATTCTGGTCAAGGTCACTCAGCTAAAGACATTACTCTTTCTAAGCGTACACCACCTTCACCCCATACTCTGGGAGAAAGGTTTCTTGGCCTCAAGAGACGTCTAAGCCTGTATATCCAGTCTGTCTGTCTCCCAGCCTGGGAGAGAGCTGATCACTGCATCCCTAAGTCTCTCCTCTTCTTCAGGCCTCAGTTTCCACCCCTGGAAAAAAGAGGGCTTTGGAGGAGATGGTCTCTTAGCGTCCTCCCAGCTCGGGCATTTTTGTTCCTGTGATAATAAGAAGGGGGTGGGGGAGAAGGCGGGAGCCACCCTCAAGGCTCTGACTTTGGCTCCAGCTGATCTGAAATTCCAAGTGGAGGAAGCTGTCAGACAGTGTGTTTGAGGCTGTGAGTCACCTCAGCTCATGCTCCTTCGAGGGGGGCCCTGGTTGGGGCAGGGGGCGGGGCCCAAGCCAGGGCAAGGAGCCGGCTATAGGGACATGCCCAGGCTTATATCGTCTACAGTCCCATGCTGGGGTGTTTACAAGCCTCTCACATGGGTTCCTGTTTTCCCTGTCTGGAGGACACTGGGGCCTCAGAAAAGACAGCATTCTGGGACATGTGGGCCACACCTGCATATCTATCAAAGCGGCTTGGGATGGAGTGGAGTGGGGGAGGGCTTGCAAAGATGGGGACGGAAGAGTACCCATGGGCTTGTTTGGGAACCAGAGACAGGAAAAGTCAGACCAGGAGGGTGTCCTGCTTTAAAATAAGCAGGAGCGGAAGTGAGGGCCTGGGGCAGGGACCTTGAGGCCCTGGCACAGGTTTCCCCTCCCCCCCTCCCCTTTCCCTTCCCCCCCCCGTCCAATCACGTGACCTGGGCCCAACACCCTCCCCCACCCTCCCCAGACACAGTTAGAAGGGACCTTAAGAGATCTGTCCTTGGCCAAGCCAGAACAATCCTTGTACCTTCCCGATTGTGCAGGGGGATTAGGGTTTTCAGAGGGCAGCATTTACAGAGCACGTGTTTATTAAGCACTTGGTTGGTGCCTAGCACCATCGTCCTAGGCTCTGCTGAAGCGGGGAGACAGGAGGACAGCAGAGAACAGTCCCTGGCCCTCTTACAGGCTTATGATTTGGTGGGGGAGAGAAGTTGACCTTAGGTGTTATGTCTAGGTAAACAGTTACAAAGTAACATATGGACAATTAGAAGATACAGTTGAAAAAGTATCAAAAATGGAAGGGGGGTGCTTGAAGGAGGCAGTCTTTCTTTACGGAAGGGAGGGTATGGGTGCAGAATATTGTACATTTATGGCCAGTCACAATTAATGTCTTTTTTTTTTCTTCCTCCTTCTTTGTTCTCTGTTACAAGGGCACCTTGCTGGGTCAAGAGAGTGCATAGGACTAGCTGCAGAAATGAAAATGATGTAACAGCAAAGAGATGTCAATAACATTAAAAAAAAAACTAAACTAAAATTGGAAGAAAGAAAAACTCTGGTGTCAGGAGACCTGGGTTTGGAGCTCTAGCTCAGTTTCCTCATCTGTAAAAGGGGGTAATAACCCTTGCACCCATTGGATCTCATAGGGATTGTTGGGAGGAATCTGGCATTCTGTACCTTAAAGGGCTATAAAACTATAAATTATTCATGAAGCAAAACAGATATAAAATCTGGATTCACAACAAAAAGGAGAGGAGAACAATAAAGAACAAAAACATAGAAAAGTGTGAGAAAGGACCTTTCAGAATGGAGGAGAAGAGTTTCCTGTTTGGAACGCAGCCTCTGTTGCCAAGACATGCAAAACCCACCTGAGGAAGATTGTTCAATGCCTTATTATGGGACTGTCCAATTTAGAAGTGGAAGGAACCTCAGAAGTCAGCTAGTGTAACACTTTCACCTTGGCCATAAAGAAGTTGAGACCCATGGCCATAAAGAAATTGAGATCCATAGACAAAGGGTTCTTTACCTGGAGTCCATGCACATATTCTGAAGATATTTTGACAATTTATATTTCAGTGTAATTGGTTTCCTTTGTTCTCCTACCCACTTTATCTCATGCATTTAAAACATTCTGAGAAGAGGTCCATAGCTTTCATCTGAGTTGGGAGGATAGGGGGGGTGGGTGGGGGTGTTCATGACATGCAAAAAAACTTAAGAACCTCTGAAGTAGAGGTTGACAAGGTACACAGTGAAAGAGGTGGGAGGTAAGCCAGCATTTGCTCAGACACCAGACACAGAACTCTTTCTACTATAATACACCCTGCTATTAGGCTGAGACATTTGGATTTGATCCCATAGGCAGTAGGGAGCCATCTTAGGCTCTTCAAAAGACAATATTAGAGCTGGAAGAGGCCTGGGCCAACCCTTTCATTTTACAGATGGGAAAACTGAAGCCCAAAAAGATGAAATGTCCTGACACTGGTCACACAAAGGATCAGAGACACAGCTTGGACTCCAGTCCTGGAGAGGAATTGCAGACTCATAGAATTTTAGCACTAGAAGGAACCAAGGTTATCAAGCCCAGTGTCCTCATTTTTCGCTGTAGGAAGTAACTTGCTTAAGCTAATTAGTGACAAGACTAGAACCCAGGTCTTTGGACTCCCATTCCAAAGGAAGAAAGGTTCTGCCTTGAGAAGATAGGATGAAGAAGGGAGCCCCACTAGGCATCTATGAGTAGCACTAAGAACTCATGGGGGAGAGGGAAAAGGAAGAATAGGTAAAGGGGAGATGAATCCAAAGATCTGGTGTGACTCCTAATTCTGCTACTTATTAACCAGTTCAAGTCCATGTTCAATTCAATAAATATTTATTAATTTTCCAGCCCTGACATTCTCTGATCGCCTATGCCTCCCAAAGGAAAAGGAGTGTGTGTGTCTGAGGCAGGGGGCAGGGGATGGGATGGTGCTGAAAATAAACTTCTCTGATTTCACAGTTTTGCCCTTGAACGATGTGGGGCCAACCAGCCAGCTGTTCTGGGGATTACCGGCGCCCACAGAGACACTCCCAGGCAAAGGCTGCAAGTGGCCTCCCCACTCCCTAGGCTCAAAGGTTGTCTTCGTTCAGCTGAGAACACACTGCGCCCATTCTCCACGGATATTGTGCAGCCTCCTCCATCATCCCCCCGGGGAGAGTCAGCAGAGCAGGGTGCCACAGCTGGTATCCCGGCCCCACCCGGTTCCACCACACCACCCTGACAGCTCGACTCTGCTGGGTAGATGAGACAGAGCCTCCCGTCCACCTGCCAAGGCCCAGTGGGGCCCTCAGCCAGATTCCAAAAGTCTGAAACAGGTCCAACTGCTTAGAAGGTGCCGGCTGCTTTCATCAGGAATGCTAGTGCCTGTTTCAGCAGCTGGGAGGAGAACCGGGGAGCGTGGCTTGGGTGGTTCTGGGTCACTTCACAGAATGAGAGGATGGTAGAGTTGAACCTAAGGGACTGTCTGGTCTCCCTCCTTCATTTTCCTGGAGAACAAACGAAGGCCCGTAGAAAGGGCTCACCCAGTGAGGAAGTGGAAGGTTTTGGACCCGAACCCAGGTCCTCTGACTTTGCAGTCCAGTGATCTGTCCACTATGAGCAAACCCTCCAGCAGAAAGGCCATTTGTGGAGAGAAAAAAGAGGCACCAGTCTTGAAATTAATCGGAGGCAGGGCACTGGGCCAAGAAGGACCTTGCACCTGTCCTAATGGCTGGGTTATGGATCCGTCAGGAATTTCAGCTATTCCAGGGACTTCCAAGTCCTCAGCCTAGGAGTGGTTTTGTTTGCCTGCCTTTGGGAAAGAACACCTCTCAGAAAAAAAGGGTGAGGTCTAGCTCAGAGAAAAACAACCTGACAGAGGGTGTGGTGTCCAAAGCTCTCCCTCCCCTTTGGGGAGTGGCAGCTTTGGTACTGGACTGGGAGTCAGGAGATCTGGCTATACCAATCATCACTCACCACTGCGATTTAAACCTCAGTTTCCTCTTCTGTCAAAATGAGCAACTTGCCTTTGACGGCCTCTGAGATTCTTTCTAGTTCTGATATCCGAGGAGTCTGTGATTCTAGGAACCGGGGTGCTAGTCTTGGCCCCAGGAGCTGGGAAGACTGTGCTCTACTCTGACTAGGCAGCTGGGCAGGTTTTAGCCAGGGTTCCCAAAGGAGACAGCCAGAGGGGAGAAAGAAGTCCTTGTGTAGGCTGGTGTTTAAAACCCCAAGACTAACAGTCTGCCCCGAATTCGGCTCCACCCTTCCAAACCACTATTATCAAGGCAGTTAAGTCTTATTATAGACTGCGCTTATACCTTATTTTTTAACAGTGATACACAAACATCGGCAGATGGTTTTAATTGCTAGAGCATAAGACACATAAGATAACAAACACACACACACACACACACACAGAGTGTATAAAATTGTGTTTCCCACACTGTATTTTGAAGAGCCTGGTGTTCTACAAAATGTGAATAGGGTTTTCATGAGTATTTCCATGCTCCTGCTATTTTTATCTTCAAAAATAGTATATATAAATATATCAAACCAAGTATCCTAAATACTTATTAAGTGGGAAAATTTTTCCAGTATGAAGAGGCTTAACTGTATTTTACTCCAAAATGTCCCCCAACAGAGCTATCCCTGCCCCACCTACCCCCACCATCATCCTTACACTGTTATATATCACTAGATTTCCCCCAAACCAGCCCCAAAAAGGCAGGAACCATTTCAATTTTTGTCTTTGTATCATCAATGTCTTCTAGCATGGTGCCTGGTACATAGCAGGTACTAAATAAACTAGTTTTGAAAAAATGAGTCATTTTGATTTTGAGGCAGCTTGGCACAGTAGGAAGAGCACTAACCTGGATTCAAATCCAGCCTCTGATTATTATACCTTGTGTGTTCTTCTTGGTCAAGTCATTCATCCTCCCTACATCTTGGTTTCCTCGTTTGTAAGGTGAGGGGAGTTGGACTAGATGATTTCCTAGGACCCTTCCAGCTTCAATGGTCTGTTACTCTCAAAGCCACTACAGTGACGTGTGTGAAAATGTCAAGAGTCAGGGAATGATTTCTGACATTAGTTCATGTCTCTAAGGCTAAAACAGCACTTCCCTGTCACCACAGTCTTGTGGGAATGGAATTACTATTTCCCTTATTTTACAAATGAGGGAACTGAAGCTCAGAGAGGTAAGTGACTTAGCCAGGATTACACAGCTAACAAATGGGTATAATAAGCTCCAAGTCTGCACAGAGGATAAAGGGCCCACCCTCAAGTCAGGAAGATTACGTTCAAATCCAGTCTCAGATACTTATTAGATGTGTGACTTGGGCAAGTCACTAAACTTTTCTTTGCCTCAGTTTCCTCATCTGTAAAATGGAGGTAATAATAGCTTATAAGGATCAAATGAGATAGTAGTTGTATAGTGCTTAGCCACAGTACCTGGCACATAGTAAGCACTCTATAAATGTTATCAGAGTCATCATCATCATCATCCTCCCACCATGATGCTTCCAAGCCTGAAGAAATGACTCAGGATCCCCTTCCCACACATACACCCATCCTGTGGTCATTGGTGGGTTTTCTCTTATGGCCGTAGAGGAGAAAGAACAGGAACAGTAGGAGAAAAAGGCCAATATGCTTTCCAGAGCTGGTCCTCGCCAAAATTTCCAAGTACTTGAAGTCTGGGGCAATAATGTGCCCCAGATTTTTCAAGATAGTCCCAACTCAAGATAAACCAAGTGCACCCTCAAGCAAAGGTTTTTTTCTTTTTAGGCAATTGAGGTTAAGTGACTTGCCCAAGGTCACACAGCTAGAAAGTGTCTGAGGCCAGATTTGAACTTGGGAAGATAAGTCTTCCTGACTCCAGGTGGAGTGCTCTGTCCACTGTGACACCTAGCTGCCCCAGTCAGAAAGGACAGTGACCATAGAATCATAGATCTAAATCTAGAAGTGACCTTAGAGGCCATTGAGCCCAACCCCCTCATTTTTATAAATGAGGCACCTAAAGTCCAGGAAGGTTAAGTGTTTTCCCTAGGGTCACACAATTAGTAAGAAGTAAGGGGGGGGGGCTGGTAAATGTTTAACAACTGACTTGGGAAGGAGATGGAGAATGTATCCGTGACACACTTTTAAATTTAATCTGCACTAACATTTTCTCTATCATTTTCTTGAGTCTAGACAATCCACAAAGCAGTAACCAAGGCTTGGTTTGCAGTATCTGTTGATTTCTGAGGTCTAAGGGGCATCGAGGCGGCACAGCGGAAGAGTCAGTTACAACCGAAATAGCCAAAGAAAAATGCTCACACTGAAATTTTAACAATCAGCTCTCCCCCATTAGAGCAGTTTTAGCACACTGCTGTTATTAATATCAAGGGTGAGATTCTAAAGCCAGAGCTTGGTGATTCCAAATCCAACACCCAATCCGCAAAGCCTATAAAACAAAACCCATCCTTCCGGGCCTGAAGGAGCTCACCAGAGACATTAGGTATTATTGCAACGGCCTCACTGAAACACCTGTGATGGAATAGTATTCCCTGCTAAGTTTTATGGTCCAGACTAGGTCCAGCAGAAGTCCTTCATGGGGGAAGAACAGTGAGAATAGGAACAGGGGGGCTTGGAGAGGCGTTGTCTGAAGGAGTACTGAACTGGGAGTAAGAAGCCCAGACCTGCCACTTGTTACCTTCATGGCCTCAAGCAAATCCCTTAACCTTTCTGGGTCTTGGTTTTCTCACCTACAAAAAATGAGTGGGTTGGACTGCATGGCCTCTGACTTCCCTTTCAGCTCTAGAGCTTTGATCTTATGAGCTGTGATTTGACCTTCATGCCCTCTTTTGGGGTTTTTTTTGGAAAAGATACTGGAGTGGTCTGCCATTTCCTTCTCCAGCTTATTTGACAGATGAGGAAACTGAGGTAAACTGGGTTAAGTGACTTGCCCAGATTCACACAGTAAGTGTCTGAGGCCGGATTTGAACTTCTTGACTCCAGGCTCAGCTCTCTATCCACTGTGTCACCTAGCCGGCCCCTCATACTATTATTTTTTTTTTCTCCAAGCTTATCTGGTCTCCCCAAGCAGATTTAAGCCCCCTGGGGAAGAAGTCGTGGCACCACCATCTTTTGTGTTCCCTATTCTAGAGCTGAGCACAGGGCAGCTGGCTGTATTGACCTTTGCGTTTTAATAGGGGACTCCTGAAGGTACAATGCCACAGCTGGAAGGGATGAAACTCAAATGGTGGCATTTCAGACATGTCCAACAGGAGATCTGAGGCCAGAGGACTGTGTATTTGGCCTACAGTAAGGTTGGCCCTGTGTAGCTTCTCTATGGGACCTGACCCAAGTTACCCCACCCTTCAGTGGCTCTGCTCTACCCTCTGCCTATGAAACATCCCTTCCCCAGGCTAACATTCAGTGACCTGGAGGAATAACCCTGTCATCCATGAGCCCACGGGGCCCTGAGGCAGCAGGAAGAGAGTCCCTGTGGCTGGTTGCTCAGTAGAGTGGGTAGTATCCCAGATGGGGACACCAGGCTAAATACCAGCATGAACAGTGTATTGTGAACCCCCACTCCCTCCCACCCTCCCCCCAACTCCCTGGAAGGGAAATTCAAATCATATTCATTAAGCTCTTCTGGTCCAGCAGATCACCCTCTTTCCCCTCCACCCCCCATTGCAGACCATACTGAATGGCCCTTACATTCATGGGGATAAGGGTGGAGGGGGAGACTCTCCCTCCCGGGCAGACTCCCGAGGTGCCCTATTAAGTGTTTTTTTTCTCCTAATAAGATTTTCCCAGGAAAGAAAGATGAGGATGACACAGCTGTGAATGCTTGATTAACTGGGGCCCCTTGAAAACTTGGACACTTTTCATGGACCCTTTCACTGCCAAGTCACCATGTGCCCCAGGGCTCTGGACCCTCCAGGGAGGCTCCCAAGGGCAGCAGAGTATAGAAAATGACACATACAACCCCCATATCAACCCAAGGAGCAGCCCCAAATCCCTAGTGGGCCCTTGGTGGCTGGCACAGAAGGGGCTTAGGGCCCTGGATGGGGGGTGGCCGGGGGTGGGCAGGGAGAAGGGGATGTTCTTGCCAGGAGAACGGACGGTCATTACTCTAATTGCTTCAGAGTGGAAATGTTCCAGAATCGGGAGCCAAAGGCATTTTTGTTGTCTGCAAACAGGGCATCTCTGTGGCAGGGAGGGCCAGGGTTTTTCCTTTTTTTTTTTTTTTTTTTTTTTTTTTTGCTGATTCATTGCAAAGCCAGCCTCAGCCCCTGGTGAGCCTGGGGGACCAGTCCTGGGATATCTGTTTTGCCTTTGCTCAACCAAGAGACAGGTGAATGGGCCAACTTCACTCTGAAGAAACAAAGGCAAGAGAAACCCCAAGGAGGCTTCTCAGGTCTGGCTCTAGCTGGGTCTTGGAATGAGGAGGGAGAAGAAATAGAATGATTGAGTTCATTGTTTCCCTACCAGACTATAAATTCTGGGAGGGCACTGACTGTGTCTTATTCATCTTAGTATCTTCCAAAGTGCTTAGTATGGTTCTGAGCACTTAGAAATAATCATAATCATTATTATCATATCATCATTCACCTGTGCAATAACCCATAGGCTATTAATTATAAAAGGGCAGCTAAGTGATGCATTGGATAGAGTGCCTGGTTGGAGCCAGGAAGACTCCTCTTTGTGAGTTCAAATCTGGCCTCAGACACTTTCTAGCTGTGTGACCCCAGGCAAGTCACTTCACTCTGCCTCAGTTTCCTCATCTGTCAAATGAGCTGGAGAAGGAAATGGTAAACCACTCCAGCATCTTTGCCAAGAAAACCCCAAATAGGGTCACACCATTAATTATTTAAAAGAATAATTACAAAATAAAGATTTGTCCCAGGCCCATTTCTATCTGAATCGCATTGAAAAATAGGAGAACCAGAATAATTGTTATTCTAATAACTATACGATATTAAAAAACGCAAGACCCATCAGCCTAAGGTAACTATAGAAAGACTGAGACTCCCCACCAGAAAGGAGGAAGAAGATTGATAATGTCTTAAAGCACAAAGACGAACAGGTAAAAACCCACAGAAATACTTTTTGGAAGAAGCAGACATCACATCACCATTAAACTGAGTTCCTTGAGAGCAGAGACTACTTTTTGCCTTTCCTTGCATGCCTCTGCAATGCCTGGCATATGCTGTTTTGTTGTTGTTTCGTCATTTTTCAGTGGTGTCCGACTCTTTCTTTCTGACCCCATTCAGGGTTTTCTTGGTAGAGACATTATACTGGAGTGGTTTGCTATTTCCTTCTCATTTGACAGGTGAGGGAAGTGAGGCAAACAAGGGGAAGTGACTTGCCCAGGGACACACAGCTAGTAAGTGTCTGAGGCCTGTTTTGAATTCAGGGAGGTGAGTCTTCTTGACTCCAGGGCCAATACTCTATCCACTGTGCCACCTAGCTGCTGCCTGGCATAGGGTAGGCACTTCATATATACTAGTTTGTTGATTGATTCACCAAACAATAGTAAAGGCAGCTCCATGCCATTGAATTGGTCTATTGTAACCAAAAGAGATTTACCTTTAAATGTAAACAGCTAAGAATCAACATTGAAATCAAAAGACCCTCCATGGGTGACATCTTCATCAACTTAACCAACGATACCTCACAGATTTCCAACAAATGGCTATCATCATTAGGAATTTGTTTGTGTAAATGGAGAGGTTTGTAGTGGCAATCCAGGACTTTGTCATGGCTTCCAGAATTTACAGAAGATTAAACCTTAAGGAGTCTAGATTTATCTACTAACGTAAATTATACACAGAAATGATAGAAACTGCATAATACATTATCTTCAGGCTATAAAAATTTGGCTCCTTCTGAATACCTGACCTGATGGTTAAAATTATCTACCAGAACTTTACTATCTTTCATGAACTGACAAAATACTATGATTCTAGACCTCAAAACATTCTGGAGAACTGAATCACATACTGGAAGGAGACTATTATCACCATATTTAATACTCCTAGTCTCTAAAGTTTGTGGAATGTAAAGCTTTCAAAATATAGAGACTTAGTGAAAGATATTAAAACCACACGGGAATGAGACTAGATGCATGTAATCCCTGTCATGCTGTCTACTTATGTGAATTGTCCTGAAATATGCTGTCGATGAGCTTCCAGAAAAGCTTTCATCACAATATTCTTATTCAGATACAAAAAGCCGACTCGTGCAATTTGTTTTTGTTTAGTCATTTCAGTGGTGTCCAACTCTTTGTGACCCCAGTTGGGGTTTTCTTGGAAGAGTTACTGGAGTGGTTCACCATTTCCTTTTCCAGCTCACTTTACAGAGAAGGAAACTGAGGCAAATAGGGTTTAGTGACTTTCTCAGGGTCACACAGCTAGTAAGTGTCTGAGGCCGGATTTGAACTTGCTTGTGCAATAATCTGCATAATATGAAATATAAAAAAATAGGATAGCAAATTTGCCTCAGAACCCCATCAAAAAAGGAGAGAGCAATGATACCATTATTCATGTTTATATAAAATTTTAACGTTCATATTATACCTTCATTACAACAGTCCTGGAAAGGAGGTGACAGGCACTCAATTTTTTTCTTTTTGAATTGGAGAAAAGAAGCAGCCCATATAGATAACATACCTTTTCATTTAAAGAAATAAAGCAATACGTTAGTTTATCCACAGATCTCTCTCTGGGTAAGATACTTAAAAAGGAGTCAAATGGTTTCTAGCCTTCCCGGAAAAAAAGAGTTCATTAGTGCTGGACCCTCAGAATCATTCAAGAATGGTTCCATTGTGCTCAGAAGGGGTTATGTTTAGCCTGCCTTCCAATTTGTTGGTTTTAGAGAGCTAAAAGAAGACCATCTACATTTATTCCCTCGTTTTACAGATGAGGAAACTGAGGCTTAGATCAATTAGGTGATTTGCCCACTTCGGATGGGAAAACTGAGGTTAAGTGATTTGTCCATTTCATATGGGGAAACTGAGGCCAAGGGAAGTTAAGTGACTTGACCAAGGTAGGCAGTAGCACGAACCAGAATTTGTCCTCTGACTCTAAATGGAATATTTTTTCCATTTACATCACATGGTCTCCCGTATTCTGATTTTTGGGTGGAGTGATCCTGGTCAACCAGGTAGATTGTGGTCTGTCAATTGACCTAGAAACCCTACCTGGCTGGTTCCTGAGCTGGCATACCCTGATATCCTACTAATAGCCTGAAAGGTCAGCATCTCTCTGCTGCCTCCGTGGCAGTCATTAAACTTCCTCAGGAGAGCTCAGCAAAAAGCCTAGGCATGCCTGATGTATTATATACTCTATAGGTTAATCCTAAATTCTCTTTTCAATATTATGGCACACCACTCCCCTCCCACTCATGCTTCCCACTCCAGCCAAACTCTGGACTGTTTATATTTCCCTCATCTCATCCTGCTCTTCTCAGATTCCCCAAATTTGGACAAATTGTATCCCCATACATACCCACCCACTACCCCCTCTGCCAATGCCTGGAAATAATATCTCCCCACATCTCCACTTGCTTCCTTCAATGCTGAGCTCAGGGATTACCTCTACATTGCCCAGAACTGGGGCTGAAGCTTTCCTTGATCTCAAATGGGCTCTCCTTTCTCTCTCTCTCTCTCTCTCTCTCTCTCTCTCTCTCTCTCTCTCTCTCTCTCTCTCTCTCTCTCTCTCTCTCTCTCTCTTTCATACTTCTTATTTTGGAGTTTTCCTATAAATTTAGGCTCATCAGACTCAAACTATTAAGTGTTCAAATGAACTTTAAAGATTAGATAGACCAGCCATTCTCAAAGTGTAGTTTCAAGATCCCTTGGGGTCTCTGTGACCCTTTCAGAAGGTTCTCAAGGTCAAAGTTATTTTCTTCTTCATCATCATCACCAGTTTAAATTTCTAATACAGTAAATGTTGATAAATATAATCTACATAAACCAAAGCTCTTTGGAGGGGGTCCTCAATTTTTAAGAGTATAAAGGATCCTCAGACCAAAAACTTTGAGAACAGCTGATCAAATCCAACCCCTTTATTTTACCAATGAGGAAACTGAGGCAAAAAAAGGTTAAGTGACTTGCCCAAGACCACACAGCCTTCTAGTGGTAGAGCCAGGACTAGGAGCTGTGTCACCTAAGTGCTAGCCAGCTTAATCATCTCAGCCTTCAATATCTGTTGCATTGCCCCTCGCCCAACTCAATTATAAGTTTGATGTGAAGGACTGAGTCTTTCATTTCAAGTGGGGCAAACCACTTTCTCCCAAGTTGCCCTTCTACCCCTCTAGCCCCGGGTCAGTCAATAAATATTTATTAAGTACCAACTAAGTGTCAGGCACTTTGTAAAGTGATAGAGGTACAAAGAAAGACAAAAGACAGACCCTGCCCTCAGGAAGATCACAATTAATGGAGGAGACAACAAGCAAACATATATACATACATACATACATACATATATATATATATATATATATATATATACACACACATATACACACATAAACGGGCTATGTATATAGCACATTATATATACACATACATACATACATATACATATATACTTGGAGGGATGGAGTTATATGCAGGATAAAAGGAAATAAACAACAGAGGGGAAGGCATTAGAATTAAGAAGGATTGGGAAATCCAGTAAAAGACGGGGATTTTAGCTGGGATTTGAAGGAAGTCAGGAAAGCCTAGAGCAGGAGATGAGGAAATAGAACATTCCAGGCTTGAGGAGTAACCAAAGAAGAGTTCAGAAAGATACAGTGGAAAGAGATCTAGACAGAAAATCAAAGGGCCCACGTTCAAATTCTTGTCCTTCCATATACTACCTGTGTGACCTAGGTACAAGTCACTTCACCTGTTTAGACCTCAGTTTCCACAATTATAAAGTGAGGAGGCTATGGCCCAGGAGAACCCTACCCACACTAAATCTATGTAGTCCAAATCTTCCATTTTCAGTTGAAGGGAAGGGAATGGGTATTTATGAAGCACCTACTCATATGCCAGGCACTAATATGAACACTTTTTTTTTTTAACAAATATTACTTCATTTGATCCCCACAACTACCCTTCAAGAGGGTGCCATTATTATCCCCATTTTATAGTTGAAGACACTGAAGAAAACAGTTTAAGAAACTTGCCCAGGACCACATAACTAGTAAGTATCTGAGGCTGGATTTGAACTCAGGTCTTCCTGACTCCAGGCTCCTGTGTTCTATCTGCTGCACCCACTCACTACCAGCTGCCTCTGGTTGAGGAACCTAAATTTGAGGAGTGGGAGTGGGAGGTGACTAGCTCAAAAGCCAGGTAGTGCTAATACCTTGGGGGCTGATTAAATGGGGCTGAAACTTCAGGATGGGCAGTGTGGAAAGAGTGGGGGCAGGGAGAGTGATGTTCTGAGGCTGATTACATATGAAGACCTAGGGTCTTTTTTTTTTTAAACACCAGCTGTTAGGGGCTTGTGGACACCACTTGTCTCTCTCCCATCTGCTATCTCAGAGCAATTTCAGTCTCCTGATCAGCCCAGAGCCTCTCCAAATTCCAATTGCTCATTCCTTAGGAACAACTCATTTGGCAGTAAGAAAAGGGATTCTGTTAACTAGTGTAGTGGGATGGGAGAGTGTAGATCAGGACACCTCTAATCAATTGATTTCCCCCAATCCAACTGATGTAACCATAGAAGGTAAAAGATCAGGGAACAGACCTTTAAGACCTCGACTGAAGTGTAAAAAAAAAGAAAGTATTTATATACTTTGCTACACCTTAGAAAGAGTGAAGATGTTCTTCAGAGCAAACCTGCTTGTCACAGGGTGACCCAAGATCATCCACTCCCCTAGTGGTCTTTATAAAGCAAGTTTGCCAACTCTTGAGTCAATGGAGTCAGAGAGAGCTCTGAGGAACTTGACCCCTGGCAGCAGAGCACAGAATCAGTCCTGGAGGAAGAACCCAGCTTTTGAGAGGGGAGTCACTCTTTTTCGTTTTCCCTAGTGCCTTGGCCAGAGGGCAACAGAGGAGGCAAGGAGGTTTCTTTTCTATTTTGCCGTAGAGTCACTTGATCAGTAGGAGGCGACACATTCAGTCAGGGAGCGGGTTCAAAATGAGACTTGAGGAGTGGGACTCCAGCGGCAGAGAAGAAAGGCACTTGTGGATTCACGAGAGAATTGTTCCTGGCTGTTGAGAGCTGAGCAGCAGAGAGGATCAGGCTTAGGGATCCCAGCTGAGTGACCTACCCAGCAAAGACACTTAGCTCAAGGCGGAGCAATGTGAGGATACCAGAGGAAGAGAAAGGACAATCAGGGACCTGCAGTGCCAGAGGCATTATTGTTGTTCATCCTGTGTTCTCCCTGAGGACCAATGACATCAGGAGGGTGATGTCTTGACTTGCAAGTGAATTAGGTAAGTTGCTTTGGGTACATATGTTCCTTAATGTGCCTCTCTACTAATGTGCTCTATGCAGATGCCCACTCTTCCTGCTGGAACTATGTATATTCGTTGGACATGGTGCACCAGATTTATGGGGAAAATGTTTTACATCTGTTTTTCTTATGGCCACTTTAGTAAATGTCTTTGCTGTGAACTGATTGTGTCCACTAGCTAACTATTAAAAGTAAACTCACTGGTGGGAGCTTGTGAGCTATAGTTTTAAGAGTGTGGACCCACAAAGGACCTTGAGCCTGGAAAACCCAACCTTCCAGCTTTAAGATTTGAGTTGGGAGATAGCCCAGAGAGATTACTGCACTAGGATATTGAAGTACGGGTTACTTAAGTACAGGATGATAGTGTCTGAGTCGAAGAGACCTAAGAAGACAACTAGTTTTAAAAGAAGAAGAAACTGAGACACATTTAGACATTGAAGGTGACTGAAGGAAACAAAGCTACTTAGTGTTAGAACCAAGGATAGAATTCAGGTCTCCAGACTTTCAGCCCAGTGGTGACTTCACTACAACCTGGACATCTCAAAGCCCAATTTTTCCTAGGGTGATGATGACTCCTAAGGTATAGTGTCTCTTAAGGACATTTACATTTTAAGTGGAGAGCAAACAATGCTTTAGTTAAGAGAAATGAGTCTAGCAGAAGAAGTTTGAGGAAGCCCCCCCAAGCCAAGGGGAGTACCCCTAAAAATCATACCTCATGGGGGTCTTTTTAACAATACTGGTGAAGTTTTCTTTGTGTTGGCAAACAGGAGGGGGAGGGTAGGTAGCAAGCGAGGTGTTTTGCCCCTAAGAGAAGGAATGTGCCGGATGTCACTACAATGGACCGTTGAAATTTAAATTTTCAGGATGAACATTCACATCTTAGAAATCAACAAATGCTACAAATCCGGGCTCGATTTGTTGTTTTGTTGATTGCCTAAAGTTAAGAATGTGATGGAGAAAATGTTAATAGCGCAGATTAAACTTAAAAGTATGTGATGCACACTTTAGAGAAATGGTTGTTAAATATTTACCAGCACATTGAAAGCTATAGGACCCCATAAAGTCCTCCCTCCCCAAACATTTTAGCATCCTCAGTCTCTACCTTCAGGCAATCCTCTGGTTCTTCTCTCATGCAAATTCCTCCCTCAATTCTCTCTTTCCCTTTCCTTTCTCCAGTCTGTCCGCCATCCACTGTCGTCAGCCCTGGGGGGAAAATACACAACCCCACAAAACACAACACAACCATTCTCTTCCCATAAATCCACTGAGGCAGGCACCTTGGGGCCAATCCCTCGGGGCCATAGCCACTCCACCCCCTTGTAGCTGGAGCTAAGAAGCCCTGTGAAAGTGCCTCCCTGGGCTTCAGCTTTCCTTTTCCCTGGCCTGTAAAACCGGCCTAATCATACCTTTCCTCTATTCAGTCAAGGAGTGGGAGTTAATTGGTGTCTGCTCAGCCTTGGAGATCTCAGATGAGGTCTTGGGGATGGGTTACACAGGAGCCTCTTAATAATTAGAGTCCTATTCACATAGCGGTTTATAGATGCTAAATGCTTTCACATAAATTATTATTTGATCCTCTCAACAACCTTATGAGATAATGATAATAATAATAATAATAACAGCATGCATTGCCATAGGTTTGCAAAGCACTTGACGTATGTAATCTCACTTGTACTTCACAATGACCCTGGGATGGATGTAGGTGTCTACTATTAACTCCATTTTACACACGAGGAAACTAAGGCTTAGATGGGATGGCTTGTCCAGAGCCAATCTTTGGTGGAGATAGGACTGGAACCCAAATTTTGAGCCCAGCACTCCTACCATCAGTCCCAGAGATCCAGACTCCTTGATACATCAAACATCCCATCTTCACTACAGCTTACTATAGCAGCACCAATTTGATAATACCTAACATTGTTTAGAGTTTTAAGATTTGCTAAGTGGTATTATTTATGGTATGTCACGTATTCTGACATAAAGTTCAGCAGTTAATTTTTAAAACTAACATACCCTTATTGGTTTTGTTAAATTTTGAGTCCTTTAGTGTGTTGAATGAATAAAAATAATGTTCTTTATGAGGGACTATTTAATAAAACAAAAATAAAAGGGAAAAACCTTTACAAATTTCCCCTGAGGTGTGCACTCTAATGAAATATTCTACACACACCCATGCCAAAGTGAGATTTGAACCTAATTCCCCTGAATTTAGAAACAATTTTCTTTCTACTGTTCCATGCTGCCTTCTCATTGCCAGTGGCAAGTGGAAGTAGAGATCCAGAGAAGAAAGTGCCTTCCCCAGGTCACAGAGTAAGGAGCAGAGCTGGAATCTGAAGCCAGGTCCTTTGACCCTAAACTGGGATTCTTTTTTCATTCATTCAATAAATATTTCCCACTTAGCTCCTTTATTTCCCAGAGTATAAAATGAGGTAGAAATAAGCAAAACTCTAATTCTAATTATTAAGCGACTATACAGAAGCCCCAAACCAGGATCAGAATCTCTCTTCCTTTTCCCCAGGACTCAGCATCCAATCTGGGCAGCTTCCAAGGTCACTCCCTGACGTACCCTCAACTATGAGGAGATGGGGGGCAGCTAGGTGATGAAGTAGCTTGTCTGGCCTGAAGTCAGGAAGACTCATCTTCCCAAGTTCAAATCTGACCTCAGACACTTACTGGCTGTGTGACCCTGGACAAGTCACTTCACCCTGTTTGCCTCAGTTTCCTCTGTCAAATGAGCTGGAATGAGAAGGAAATGACAACCCACTCCAGTATTTCTGCCAAGAAAACCCCAAATGGGGTCACGAAGAGTTGGACATGACTGAAACAGCTGACTAGTGACAACAACCACCATGTTTCACACTCATTTTGTGGAACCTGCTCAGGTCCCTAGTGCTCTAAACCAAATTCAGGCCCAAGAAGTCACTCTCAGGTGCCCGAGGGAATTCCCACCCTGGTTCAAGCCTGGGATTCCCCCTGTCCAAGTATCTGACTCAGAGGAGTTGGATATGGGAGGGTGTGAGGCCTCACGGGTTAGAGACTGGCCCTTGACACCCTTTGTTGTCACTAACACAACCTAGATTGGTAGCCTTGCAATTTATTTAAATCTTTCTTGAAGGTGTTTTCTCTTTTTTGTATTAGAGTGATGAATGTCTGAGGTTTTCTCTCCATTGTACAAAATAGGGCTATCTTTTATTGCCTGTGTTTCCTTCTGACACGTGAGTCTCTCTCAGTCTCTGTCTGTCTGTCTCTCCCTTCCCTCCCTACCTCTCTGTCTCATTCTCTCCCCTCCCTCCCTACTTCCCCCTCTCTCTTTCTCTGTGTCTCCGTCTCCATGTGCTTCTGTGTGTGTATGTGTGTCTGCCTCTGTTCCTCTCTCTCTCTCTCTCTCTCTCTCTCTCTCTCTCTCTCTCTCTCTCTCTCTCTCTCTCTCTCTCTCTCTCTCTCTCTCTCTCTCTCTCTCTCTCTCTCTCTCTCTCTGGAACAAGTCCAGGCTTCCCCTGAGACTGAGAACTCAATCAGTTTGTCAATCAACAAATATTTATTGAGCATCTACTTTGCACCAGGCTCTTTGTAAGACACTGGGGATACCAAGACAAAAAGGGAAGTCCCTGCCCTCAAGAAGCTTCCATTCCATAAAAACAGACAATACGGACCCATAGAAGTCTATATAAAATAGATATAAAACAAGGCACAGGAAATAAAGAGCTAACCTCAAAGCCAAGAAAAGCTGGGTTCAAATCCCATCTCTTACTCATATTGACTGTCTGACCCTCTCTGTTCTCCACTCAGCTCTCTCTAAGACTACATTAAAAAGAAGGTGCTGACCTACAGTGGTAGAAGGATTTTCCTCCCCTGGAAGTTCCTCATAACAACGAAACTGCAGGTCCCACTCGCCATCCTTTAGATACAAAATGTATACCAGGTAATTATAGAAAGGCAGTGATAGGAGTAGAATAAAGGGCCCAGCCCCCTGGACTTTAATAATACCTTACATTTGTGTATCTGCTCATAAATGCTTGTTGATGACGCTGATGGTTAACAAAGCACTCTCACGTCCATTATTTCCTTTTGATCCTCACGACCCGCACTGAGAGGAAGGGATCATTATTCCCATTTTACAGATGAGCAGAGAGAAGATGCAACCTGCCTCAAGATTACAAGGCTAGCTAGTATGGCAGAATCAGGATTAGAATCCGGGTCAGACAATTACGGAATTTAAAAGATGTTTATGGGTCTTTCAACCCGAAAGGGAGACTCAACCCCCTTACTGTATTACAGACAAGAAAAGTGGCCCAGAGAAGGAAGTGACTTGCCTGTGCTTATACAGCCAGTTAAGAAGGAGCATTTATTAAGGGTATACTCTATGGAAGGCACTGAAAATACAGAAACAAAAGTGAAATAGTCCCTGCTCTCCATGGGTTTCCATTCTAGTGGGGTGAAACAACATAGACACAGAAAAAACCCCCAAAATATAGCTAAAGTAAAAGATAATTTCAAGGGTAAGGCACTGACAGTTGGGGTGGAGTGGGGCTGGGGACTTCAGGAGAGGCCTCTTGCTAGATGGACAGAACTAAACCAGGAAGCCACCTGGGTGTCCAAGTCACAGGTAAGGAATGGACGCAACGGCAGAGAGGTGGGATGGAGTGCTGTATCTGGGGAGCTAGGTAAGTCAGTTTGGCTGGAACTTAGAAGGCGAGAAAGGAGATGATGTCAAATTAGTCTTAAATACCGAATCTTGGGGGAGGTTTGTATTTTATCCTACAGGCAATAGGAGCTACATGAGAAGATTGGTGACACGGTAAGAACTGTCAGTGGAAGAATTGAGATTAGAACTCATCAATTGGTTACTGGCACAGAGTTCTCTCCTGTGTGTGACTTGGCTTTGTGTTTCAAGCACTCAGAACATAGTGGGTGCTTCTCCTATGTGGGATTGTCCTTGTGTTCCAGGTACCCAGCATATAGTAGGTGCTTAATAAATGTTTGCTTATTGACGTATAGGGCACTGCCTCTAAAGGCAGGGACTGGTAGAGTTCAGGGACTTAGAGATGAGGAATCAGAATACAGCAGTTTTCAGGATTTCCAACTGTCCCCTGGAAAATTTGGGTCAACAGCTAAACCAAGTGAACAAAGGAAACCCCAGCCCCACGTGCTGCCAATCCCCTTAGGGGAAAAGCCAAGACAAACATTATTCTGTTTGTGTCAGCTAGGCTTGAGAGATTCCAGCTCAGCAGCCTCGGAGTTAGCCTCAGGAGGAGGCAGGGATCTGACCACGTTTGCCGCTACCTCTGATGTACGGAGTTCCAGGGTCTATGATCCTCTCTGGAATTTTCCCAGACACCTCTTAGTGATCCGCACCGCTCTCTCTGTTGCCCTGTCTGTAGCACCTCCGGTTTCCTTTGACTGTTTCAGAATTCCTTTGTCTTAAAATTACAGAAGCAGGATCTAAGTTTTAGACCTAGAACACCATACCTCCTTCTCTTCTTCACCCCACCCCTCCCCCCTGCCCTTTGGCAAAGGAAAGAACACTGGATTTGGAATCTCAGAGCCTTGGGTGCAAATCCCCCGAACCTCACCTTCCTCATCTGTAAAATGATCCCCCAAATCCTTACTAGCTCTAAATCTATGACGGCTTCACAGGTCTCTTCTAGCTCTGAAATCCTTCGAACAGAGGCTCTAAATAAGTCTGTGGTGATGGCTCAGTTGGGCTGATAGGCACTCTTGGGGCCAGCGCTGAGGTCACCCCGCCCCAGCGAGCGCGTGAGAGCACACACACACACACACACACACACACACATACAGAGAGAGAGAGAGAGAGAGAGAAGAGAGAGAGAGAGAAGAGAGAGAGAGAGAGAGAGAGAGAGAGAGAGAGACTCGCGCGCGCTTTCGCATCCCACCAGGCATTTGAAATGTCAGCTTGAAATTCTGCTGAGCCCTAGGGAGTAGAGCCGGAGGCGGCATCCCTCCCTACAATCCATGGGCATTTGAAATGCCTGTGGAGAGGGAAGCTGCCGGCTGACATTTCCAAGGTCCGTGGGCTAAAGAGAAGGGATGTGACTGGAGCCGGCTTGGACGCTGCTGTGGCAGCAATGACAGGATTTCCCCCAGGGCTGCCCACACAACACAGTTTCCCATTTCAGCAGCAGCCCCTTGCCGGCTCCCACTTCCTCATCAGCCACCCTTCTCCGGCTTAGGGGAGCCTGAACCCTCAGGTACTGAGCAGAATCATTAAGTGCTTTCAAGCTGAAAGGTTACCTAATTCAATCCCTCCATAGTTTCTCCCCCTCCCCACAAAAGTTGAAGATCCCTCCCCCATTTAAGAAATTCAGGGAAAACCACCATTTAGTGTGATACAGTGAGAAACTAAGAGTCAGGAGACTTGGATTCTAATTCTGACTCTAGCCACTATGTTGTTACATGCCCCTGGACAAATAACTTCCTCTCTCAGCTTCAGTTTCCTCATTTGTAAGACAGGCAACTGGATTAATCTCCCAGCTGTTCTTAATCTGGGGGCCAGGAATTTAAAAAACAAAACCCCATACCTTTGATAACAGTCTTTCATAGAAATGTTTTTCTTTGTAATCCTATGTATTTTATTTTATTTTATGCATTAAAAAACATTGTTCTGAGAAGGGGTGCCCACACTTGACCAGACTACCATGGAGGGACACAAAGTTACAAAGCCCTGCTTAAGTTGAGATAGTTTCACAGAGTTTGAAGACCCTATGCTCTGAATCTCTGTTTGAAAGTGATTCTGTTTAAACATGTTTTAAATATTAGAATGATTAAAAAGAAAAAAGCAGTAGTCTTTTAAATAAGCAGGCTTGTGAGAATTGTGAGGAGCTTGCTAGAGTTAATAGGAAACTTTGAGCAATTTGACATTAATTAACTTCTTCCCAAGGCTGGCCTCAAATATGGGGACTTAGGCAGGATAAGCAGGTGTCAGGTAGAGAGAAAAAAAAATTGTCTGAATGGAAAAACCCAGGGGTTCCTGCTGTTGCTGGGGAGGGGGGTGGAAGGGGGGATGGGACACATTCAGCCTGAGGACAATGGCCAGACACTGCCCTGTTATTAAGGAAAGGGGGGGGCTCAGCTCCTCCTCCTTTCCCTTCCCTGTCCCCCTAGTCATTTTCCTGCCCCAATCTTCAAAGGGAACCTCCCAGCCGCCAACACCCAAGAGGCAGGCAAGTCGGCTGGCTTTCACCATCTCCTTTGTCTCCACATAACCATTGGCTGGATGGCATAGACTGTTCTCTGATTTTAAGTGTGTGTGTTGTCCACATCTTACATGCTCTGATTCTTCCTTTCCTGCCCCTCTCTCGATCTCTCCTACTCCTTTCTCTTCCACCCCGCCCCGACCGTGGACAGCGGCTGCTCCTTCATCTCAGCGCCTTGAATTCCTCGCCTTAGTTTGGGTGCTGCTGGGCACCCCAGCTATATTTTGGTGGGTCAGCTGAGGGAGCTGGAGGTCAGATGCTGCAGAAATCCTCTTCTTTGTGATGGTACTATTGCGGGGGAGGCAGGCTTGGGTTTGTTTATGAGGAGAGAGCAACGCAATAAATTTGAGGTTGAAGGCAGAGCCCCACCCAAAAGGGAATATTTATTCATTCATTCATTCGTTTGTTCGTTCATTTTGTGTAGGCATTCAAGAAGAGTTTATTAAGCTTCCATAATGAGCTGTCAGTGCCTAGTATAGAAACAAAGACAAAACACGAAATAATCCTCGCCCTCAGAAAGCTATTCACCGGATGACTAGATCATAAACAGAGTTGGGAGACAGAGACCTAGGAAGTCATCCAGACCAACTCCATTCTACAAATGAGGAAACTGAGGGAGGTAGTAAGCATTGGGGCCCAAATTTGAACCCTGATCCTCTGTTTCCAAAGCCAGGGCTTTTTCCCATTGTCCCACGATGCCTACCAAAGAATACATACATAAAAATATATTAAAGACAAAGTAATTTCTGGAGGAAAGACTTTAGCATTCTCCTCTCTTAAAAATAACAACAATAGCTGACAATTATCTAGTGCCTTAAAGTTACAAATGGTACATACATTATCTCATTTGAGCCTTGAAACAACCTGGTCAGGTAGGCACCATAGGTATTTTTATTTCCATTTTACAAAGGAGAAAACTGAGGTTCCAAGAGGTTAAGGGTCTTGCCCCAGGTTACAGAGCTAGTAGATATTAGAGAAATGATAGGAAGCCAAGAACAGGGCTCTATACACCACTCTTGTTTTAAAGGAAACAGTATTTGTTTGCAATAAAAATAAAACCCTATTATATACACACAGAGAGGTATGTGCAGGATCTGTGATTTTGTGTGTGGGGACATAAATATGCCCAATGTTAAAGGCGGATAGAATGCCGAATCTGGAGTCAGGAAAACCCGAGTTCAAATCTGACCTCAGACACATCCTAGCTGTGTGAGTCTGGGCAAGCTATTTCATCTATCTGCCACAGTTTTCTTATCTGTAAAATGGGGATCATAATAGCACCTACCTCCCAGGGTTATAGGGCAGCAACCTAATTTTTCTTTCAAGAAAGCCTTATAAATATCCAAAGGGAATAAAGGTTGATGAACTAGTACTTAAGTGGAAGGCAGAAGTGAAATTGAGAGCTCCTAATATAATGGGCAGCTAGGTAATGTAGTAGATAGAGTGCTGGCCCTGCAATCTGGAGGACCTGAGTTTCCTCATTTATAAAATGAGCTGGAGAAGGAAAGGGAAAACCACTCCAACATCTTTGCCAAGAAAACTACAAATGGGGTCACAAAAAGTGGGACTGAACTGAAAATGATTGAACACAAGCCAGAGTTGTTGTGAGGCTCAAATGAAATAATATCTGTAAAGCACTTTGCGAACCTGAAAATGCTTTATAAATGCTAGCTGTTATTATCTCTGTATAATACAATAATTCGTGTGTATACTTATTACATATACCTCTCACAGAGAAGTAGTATGGTATACTGTCCTGTAGCTTAATGAATATGGGAAAGTCACTGTTAACTTCTCTCTACCTGATAAGTAGGGATGATAATAATTGCATTACCCACTATATAGCATGGATAGGAAGAAAGAACTTTGTAAGACTTAAAAATGCTATAGAATTGTGAGTTTTTGTAGGACATATACACACATTTCTGTTGGTTGCTTTTTAAACAAATGGGGGGTTTTGTTTGTTTTGTTTTGAAAAAAGAACTGCCTCCATCCAGCACAGGAAGCTGTTTTGTCAACTTTCTCAGATCTGACAAGACTTGGGCGCTCGTGGGCAGCCCTGTCCTCTTCTCTAGTCTTGCTATAGCAATGGGGAGCAGAAAGGAATGATTATTTTATTAAAGCAATGCTCTGAAAGTTAGAAATTCAGAGAGGAAGATGGATGCCTCTTCTGTGACAAATTACAAACCAAGAGTTAAGGGCTTTTGACATGAAACCTCTCTGAAGCTGCCCTCCAACCCAAAACAGTCAGAACTGCATTCAAGGTGGTTTGTCTTCTTTTCATGTTTATTTTTTAACTTGAAGCATAAAATGAGAGAAGCTTAAAGATTTCTCCTTGAGAAATAGGCAACACTAGAGTTAGATTAAGTGGTGACTAATAACAGCTAAAGTTTAATCAGGAAGATAATTTTTTACTTCTTTAACTATTGCTTTGTGATATCCCTTCAAATGTGTATACAAATGCCAATAACAATGCATTGGTTAATATTAATGTTTTCTTGTTCTATTGAAGGGTCATTTTTTTTCTTCAAAAAAGTATGATTTTACTGAATTGTAAGTTCTCAGTTATAAGTTCATAGTTATACCTATGAAAAACTTGACTGGTTTGCCACAGAGCAGCTAGACCCCAGGTACCATCATTCTCTTAGGGGTCAATTCATTCCACTGTCAGCATTGTTCTTGGGAGTAATGAGGCTGCTTCTGAAACATGAGCTTGGAAAATTCAAACTGAAAACCAATAGTGTTCTGCAAAACAGGGCTGTTTTGCTAACTCTCTTCATACGGTGGAACCCTCTTGGAATTCCCTTCTTGGAAGCATAATGGGGAGCAGGGAGAAGAGAATGGTTGGAAAAAGGCAATTTCTTTGCAGGGTATAAGAACAAAATGTGCAGGAGTGACATTGCTGGTCACAGGTTGGGGGTGGAGGGTGGCGTGTGCTCAGGAATAGGATGTGATTAAGTCAATGACATATGTTCTAGACTCATGTTGGCACCCATTCCTGGGTAGATCTTCTGAAGTTGTCAGCACCACCCTCTCTGGGAGTCAGCTCTCAGGAAAATTGTTTATGAGGAGTTTTGGAAGATCCTCAATTTACCTAGTTCACTTAAGGTTGACAGCACTGCCCCCACTCTGCTCAGGAATCTGTGGCCTGCTGCTCACTGCCCACAGAGATGCCCAGGCCTACCTGCAGTGCTATCTTGCATGGTTCTGCCCCCTCTGGGCAAATAATCCAACCCCTTTCCCTGTAAACTCTATCAGATGTTTAAATGCATCCCCTTCACTCTGGACCCAATTCTTTAAGTGCCAGCCAGCTCTTTCGATCCACCAATCATTGCTAACTACTGGATTAATGTTTAATACCATAGGCTGGAGGGATGGGGATGAAAGGAAAACGTAAGGGGATGGGCAACCTGTCCTTCTCCCCAGTCCCCCCACTCCTAGCCCCCACTGTGGCTCTACTCTAACCTTCCTCCAGGTAAGCTCCAGTCTTGGCTCCCTGATGCCCCCTACTGGTGTCTAGCTGTCACCACCTCTTTTGCTTGGACCCCAGTTAGTCAGCAGCCCAGCCTGTTGAAGAAGAGGTCTGACTTTTCCCTACCCATACTTTCCAAAACAGGTGTTTTAAAACCACATTGTGAGGAAAGGATACAAATAATGGGGCTGCTTCAGGTCTTATTAATCAGTCCTAGCCTTTCAGGCTCACTCATAGGAGACTAAGTTTCTTTTTAGCCTTTCTCTGGCTGACCCTTACATCTCCAACTGTAAGGACTTATCTCCAAAGTATTCATGCTAGAGGAGAAACAGTAGAGTGGAAACTTAATTAGATCTGGAGTCGGGAGAGCTGTGCTCAAATTCCAACCAATGTGACTTTGGGCAATTTGCCTTGCCTCCTTAGATCTCGGTTTGTTCATCTGTAAAATGGGCATGTCTACTTGGGCTGCCTTCCCACCAGCTACAGGAATGGTGAATCCATGATTACACTGGCAATTCCCAGGCGAGGAAACCACCTCTACCAATATAGATCACACCTCTGCAATTCATAGCCTTATCGAGTTTCCTAGAGCACTGAGGAGGGTAAGTGACTTGTCCAGGGTCATATAACCAGTAGATATCAGGAAGCTAGGTGTTCTTAGTTTTGAGCCACCTGTGTTTCCATTCTGTTGGGCTGCCTCTCCAGCTGTGAAGAGGAAATTGCTTTGCAGACAAATCATTGTGGAAATGTGAGTCCATTTCTGTTATCTCTGTTCCCTGTCTCTAACCCATCAGCTCAGTTTTGAAAAACTTTGGTCAGTGTCTCTGCTTTTCTGGAATCTGTTTCCCCTAGACCTTAGCACTGCTTCCAGAGAAACCTCCTCTTTTTATAGGGGAAGATACCAAAGGCCAAAAAAGAGAGGCAACTTGTCCAAAGTAACACAGCAAATTAGCAGTACAGCCAGGATGGGAGCCCAGCGGACTCCTGATGCTCAGGCCAGTCCTGTTTTCAGGACCTCACGTGGCTTGATTTCTCCATCTCGGCTAGAAGCTTTAGCTGTTTACTGAAATGTTAGCTAGGGCATTTTAAATTATAAACAGGTCTTAAAGAAATGTGATGAGCATTGCACTCCTGGGGAAAGGGACGGGAGGGGAGGTGAAGAGGAGGAGGACCAGGAAAGGGAAGGGTTAGAAATGAGGCTTTAGAAAGCTATGTCTTTAACCAGAAGGCTCAGAGAGAAGATGGGGGTTGGGGATGTAGAAGACCAGAGTGGAGAGTATGACTTTGTCCCTGAGATGAATCCTCTGAACAGTGTGAAAAATTGGGGTAGTCCTTGTCTTGGGAGAAAATGAGAGACTCCTAAGCTGTAGCAGAGGCTTCTGGGACATCAAAACTTAGCTCCATATGATCAAGGTTAAGAATCTGCCAGGCCTATGAGGTCCCTCATCGCAGAACACAAGTCACTGATGGCATTCAAGTTCTTGGGACAGTATATGGAGAACAGGGTTTGTGGGAAGGAAAGCACCAACATCTACCAAAAGTGTAGAGGCTTCAATCCATTAATTACCAAATATCCAACTAGTGTCAATGTGTAGATTTATTTCAGCCAGACTAGTAACTTGATAGAAAGGTGAGATGGATTGTCCTGGAAGGTAATGATTCCCCATCATTGGAAGTCTTAAAAAAGAGTCCAGCTGTCCACGTGTCAGGGATATTGTAGAAGTGAGTTTTGTTTATATACAGGTTGGACTAGTTGGCCTTTGAAATTCCTCCAACTCAGATTCTGTGAGTTTTATAATACAAATTCCAAGTGCCAGGTGCTCTAGGAGAACAGAGAACCAGTATAAACCAAACCCTGGTCTCTGCCTCCAACAATTTACAGTCCAACTGGGAAGATAAGAATAACATGCAAAGAGCAACCATTAGTCACTACATGTGAAGTCCATGGGACTGACCTTAAGGAAGGTAGGCTCCCAGTGGAGCAAGAGACCACAGTGTTCTGGAGTAAGTTTGGAAGAAAGGTCTGGTGTTGTAAGAGCTAAGCTTCAGAGATCATCAGGATTTGGGGAAGGGGAAAGAAAGGGGTATGCAGTTAGATTATGCTATAAATTTATTGCAATTTATAAAATAGATTGCAATTATAAGGTAAGGTATAGCTGAGTGTTTTGCTAGAGGCATAACTAGGGGGAGGTGAGCAGACCTTTGTCTCAGGACATCAAATTTAGGGAGTGCTAACAGCACATGTGGTCAGTCCTTCAGCAGCATAGAAATGAGCTGAGCATCTTGCTTAGTATGAATTAGCTAAATTAGGAAGCTATCAGATAGTCAGTTGGGGGTGAGCTCCCCCAATTCAATTTCTTTTCTTAACATGTGCTGGTTCCTTTCTCCCACCCCTATCCCTGCCTGGCTCTGGAATCCAGTCTTCCCTTACTTTAGTTTAATTGGTAATAGCTTTATTCTCTGTAACTGATCTTTCAGATATGCAGGATCCTTCAAAATAACTGACAGAAATCCCATTAATGGCCTTTGTCATCTCTTTCTGCTTTTTCCCCACATAAGACTGTTATGTATCTACCACAAATGCATCCAATGAATGGAGAAAACAAACTTCGACAAAATCTATACATTCTTATAATCTTCGAGTTTTCCACACAAGATATGATTCCTTGTAGGGATTTTCCATTGGAACTGACAGGTCTTCATTACTGGCTATGTGTTTTATAGTGGGAACAATTTCTTCCAAGTATGATACTCTTTGTCATCCTCATCTCTCATTAATGTGACCTCTTCCTCCAGGATTTCCTTTTTCGTGCCTGTCTCACATGGAGAGAAGGACCATCTCCTCACCAGAGCAAACCTCTCTACACTCACAAGTGATCCCGAGAGTGTGAAGGAGGAGAGTTTCTCCAACTGCAGCGATTTCTTTCCCTTCTCTCCCTCTTCCCCCTCCCCTTCCTCCTTCTCCTCCTCCTCCTCTTTCTCCCCCTTGTCCTGCAGCCTGAGGCAGTCAAGGAAAGAGCCTCTGGGATAAAGGAAAAAGGCAGGTTCCACCCCTGCCACCTGCTCTTTTTTTAAATGTATCCCTCTCTATGCCCTGTTTTTGCTGCTCAATTAGACTGTAAACTCCAGGAGGGCAGGAACCATGTCTTACTCCTCTCTGTATCAGAAGTTCTTCAATACACATGTTGAACGGAATTGAATAAGTGCTCATTTGGGTAAGGAATGGTTAATGCCTTCTCTCAAACTCAGCATTTGGCCTCACTGTATTTATTTGTTTCCCTGTAATGTTTTTTATTTTTATTTTTGAGAGGTCAGGACCTGTGATTTCATTGGTGCAGGAAACATTTTTTGCCAAAACCGATTTGCAACTGTTCTGCAACTTATAACTGGTAGTCTTCGAGAACAGCTTGTGGGCATTGATAGGTTAAAGGGACTGGACTGGCTCAGGGTCACACAGTCAGTCCCTACTTCCTTCTATTCACCACACCACTCTCAGTGCTTTGCTTTGTTTTGGTTTTTTAGTTTTTGATTGTTTCTCCCCAAGCTCTGGCATCTCAGCACCCCAGCACTGTGTTTCCTAATTTCACAACATAATTTGCACAATAAATAAAATTCTCAAAGTATTTTTTAAAGGTGCTTAAAATGAGGTGAGATCCACTAAGAAAGTGAAACTCCAAGGATTTAGCCCAAGAAATGCAAAGTCCACAAAGGAGAGCCAACAAATCCACCAGGCGCGTGAGTACAATGTTATCATTACTCATTGTTAATGACTTTTGTTTTGCTTTGCTTTTGTTTTTAAGTAAAAGTTTTATTGACGCTCTAGTTAAAAACACCCCAAAACTTCCCCACCCCCAACCCTCAACAGAGCCCTCCTTTGTAACAAAAGGAGGTGGTGGGCAGGGCTGATGGTTTGAATGTTTACTGGGAAGCTTTTGTTGTCTCAAAATAAAATGTATCCATTAAGAAAAAACAACAAACCCCAGCAGGTTTGCACAGACCAATGGTATAACAAATGCTCTTGCACAGAAAATCTTTCAGGCGCTAAGACTTGCAAGCTCCAATAGGTGGTTCACATATTTCAAATAATATTAGATAATAATAGATAGTCCATAGTAATAATAATAATAGATCAGTCCATTTTTTTTCTCCTAGACACTTTTTTGTTTTATTTTATTCTTTTTTTCAGGCGATTGGGGTTAAGTGACTTGCCCAGGGTCACACAGCTAGTAAGTGTTTGGTCTGAGACCACATTTGAACTCAGGTCCTCCTGACTTCAGGGCAGATGCGCTATCCACTGAGCCACCTAGCTGCCCCCTCTAGCCACTTTTTTGGAAATAGGACTTGAAACATATATAGAAAGTTCCTATCGCCCAAATCCTTGGCACTGTCAAATGGTTCGGCTTCAGAAGTTTTCTGATTTTATTAGTAGAAATGACATCCAATAAACATGGACATCTGCCTTGGTGCTGCCTCCTAAGGACCACGGGACTTCTGCCTTGCAGTTGAAATTGTCCATATGTCATCTCCCTCCATTAGGATGTGAGCTCTGTAAGAACGCTGACTGTCTCCCTTTTCAATTAGAATCCCCAGGGCCTAGCACATTATTAACTCATGTAAATTCAACTGTTTAAGGCAGGATAGTGGCCTGGTGGCCTGGGAAAAATCATTGGGAGCCTGAGGACCTGACTTCAAATACCGTCTCACACCAGAGGTATACTGGAACCACCTCTTAATGAGAGCTGAATGTAAAATTTTCAGCGTGAGCATTTATACCCTGGAAACTGAAAATGGTACAATTCATGACTTGATTTAATGTTTTCTCTAGACATGGAGAAAGTGTTAACAATGCAGGTATGTTGAATAGAGTTCTGGGCCTAAAGTCAGGAAGACTTGAGTATGAATCCAGCCTCACACACTCACTAGCTGAGTGACCTTGAGCAAGTCACTACAGTTCTGTTTGCCTCAGTTTCCTTAACTGTGAAAGGGGGGTAATAATACTTATCTTTAAGGGTTGTTGTAAGGATCAAATGACAGGAAGTGCACAATGTTGGTGCCATAGAAATGCTGTTGTTATTATTATTAGTCTTGCTGTGGCTAGCCATAATTAATAATAGTTATTAGAAATTATTATATTTTATTATAATTTATTATAAATAATAATAAATCAACCATTTACAGTATACCCCTGAACCTATATGGCCTTAAGGAGATCACATCACATTTTACAGATGAGCTTCCTCTTCCGTGAAATGGCAGGGATGAGACTGGATGGTCACTTAGGTTCTTCTAGCCCCAGATCTATGGTCCTGTGAACATTATATGGGCTGGCAATTTGGGTTACAGATCTTTCTGATTTTAGCACCGGCACCTAAGTAGAAAGCCAAGAATATTAAGAAAAGGTGAGATATTCCCAGCTCACTCTTGAGTTCAGCATTCTGGCTAAGACTTAAGAACTCAAGAATTCTACATTCTACCTTCAGTCCTATTTGAGTCAGATTGCTTTATCTCCAATCACTCTATGGTCAGCAGAAGGCAATGCTCTAGAAACAGTCATAAGGGCAAAACAGCCCAGCCTGGGCCTGAGCACAGAAGTACACAAGGCCCAGCTCCCGGGGACAGTGAAGGTAGGATACCTGTCATCAGAGGATTATTTAATCCTGTGGGACTTTAAGAAGGTAGATGGTTTCAAGAGCCTCTCTGACAGAGACCATCCAGGCCACATAGATTAATTCAGTAATGAAGCCCCACCCCTCCCCTCCCCTGGGATAATTGGGCCCCAAATCATTTCACAAAGAATTCTAGGCCAAAGACTCAGTTACAAATTGGCACATCAGGGTAGATTCAGGTAATGGTGTGGTTTGTTTGTTTTTTTTTTTCCCCTCTCTCTCTGGAATGTCAATTGCTATAAAATCCTCTGCTGGGGTCACTTTTTGGGAAACCCAACACGGATTCTACTTTTTTTTTTCTTCTCCTAAATTCTTTTAGAATCATCTGTTTCATCAGCTTCAGTCAGGGCTCAGACTGAAATCGGTGAGAGCCCGTTTCTTTGCTTGGCACCACTGGCTGCCACCAAGAAGCATTCATTAAATACCTTTTGTGGGCCAGGCACACAGGTAAACATGGGCTCCTAGAGGTCAGGGTTCACTGGTTCACTGTTGTATTTGTATCCCCAGGGCCCAGCCCAGGGCTTGGCACATTGCAAGCCCTTAGGAAATAAATGCCAGCTTGATTGGATGATCCTTGGGGTATTCTGGCCACAGTCTTTTTGTGTGGTCCATGTGGGTGTCATCCATTGACCAAAAGAATGGCGTTAAAGCACAGTTTTTATTCCTCTCTCATCTTCAACCATAAAGCAGTCACCCTGAATACAGAATTTTCTTCCACAGATAGACCTTTCTTTTTAAAAATTTTTATTATCATTGGTTTTTACGTCACTTACATTTTCTAATATATCCCTTTTTTTGCCTGAAAAGTTCTTACAATCTCTTTTTTAAAATTAGTATTTTATTTACCCCTAATTACATGAAAAACAATTTTCAACATTTATTTACAAATTGAGTTCCAAATTCTCTCCCTCCCTCCTCACCCCCCTCATTGAGAAAGCAAGCAATTTGATATAGGTCATACATATGTAGTCACGAAAAACATCCAACATATCCTTTTTTGAGGTATCTAGGTGGCATCTAGACTTAAAGAAGTGATAGAGAAAGTGTTAATAATACAGGCATATTGGGTGGAGTGCTGGAGTCAGGAAGACTTGAGTTCAAATCCATCCTCAGACACTTATTAGAAATGTGACTGAGCAAATCTTTTAACCTTTATTTGCCTCAGTTTCCTGTGCTGTAAAATAGGGATAAGGACAGCACTTACCCGACAGGATTGCTGTGAGGGTCAAATGAGCTGATATTTGTAAAGAGCTTAGCACAGTAGGTGCTTAGCGCATAGTAGGTACCAAATAAATGTTTATTCCCCTCCCCCACTCAGAGAGCCATCCCTTATAACAAGAACAAGAAAGAAGAGAGGAGGGACTTCAGTAAAAGTAATCAGTACATCAAGTGTCCTCAGGCTCACAAAGTAGGGAGGGAGGCGCTTTCTCGTGCGTCTTCTTGGGGTCAAGCACCGTCATTATCATTACGTAATGTTCATAATGTTCTGGGGCTGTTACCGTTGGGATTGGTTTTTCTAAGCTATTTTAGAATCCCTCGCCTACCCTTGGGACTCAGCTCAGGTGTCACTGGGGAACTTTGCTGATCTTCCCCCAGTTGCTATGGCTCTGTCCATTGTGAAATTATTTTGTCTATTTTCTCTCTTCTCCAATTTGTGCATGTGACATAGCTCACCCCCCCCCCAACCTCCCAAGGCAGAGACTTTCACTTTCGTTTTTACGTCTCTCGAACCTAATACCGTGTCAGGCACACTATTGGAATTTAATAAATGTTTTATTGAATTAAATCTAATCACAGGAAAAAATATTTTCACTTTCAATATCTCTATAGATAGGACCTGGGGATTTGCCAAGGTCTCTTAGTTTCTGTACACTCAGTCTATTTATTTTTCTTCCCCCACCCCAATTGCTAGCATTTGTACAGTGCTTTAAAGTGAGCAAAGCACTTTACATATGTCTTCTCATTCCACCCTCACACTAACCCTTGAGGTAGGTGCTATTTATTATCCTCAATTTATGAGAAAACTGAAGCTGAGAAAGTAACTTAACCCAAGGTCACACAGCTGGTCAGTGTCTGAGGTAGCATTTGAACTCAGGTCTTCCTGACTCCAATTCTAGCCCTCTCATCCATTACCTCCTCTAGCTGCCTAATTCCAGGCCCAGTGCTCTATTCACTCCAACCCCCATCTGTAGTCAGAAGTCCCTGGTTCAAATCCTACCTCTGATCATTACCTGTGACCGTGAATAAGTACTCAAAACGTTAAAAAAAAATGTCCTCATCTACTAAAAGAAAAAGAAGAGGTTGGAATAGATGACCTATAATATCCCTTCTAGATCAGTGATCCCGGGATCTAAGTCGGGGTGAATTAGGAAAATCTTTGCAATTCTCCTTGTTTTCTGAGAGCTTGGGGAGGAAAAGAAGGAGAAAAATGGAGAGGGTGGGGAACCAACAGGTAGGTGAACAGGTACCCCTAAGAACAATTTGGACCTATGCCCAAAGGGCTACAAAAATGTGCATACTCTTTGATCCAGCAATAGCACTTCTAAGGCTATATCCCAAAGAGATCAAACAAATGGGAAAAGGACCTACATGTACAAAAATATTCATAGCAGCTCTTTTTGTGGTGGCAAAGAATTGGAAATTGAAAGGATGCCCGTCAATTGGGGAATGGCTGAGCAAGTTGTGGTATATGAATGTAATGGAATACTATTGTGCTATAAGAAATGATGAACAGGCTGACTTCAGAAAAACCTGGAAAGACTTGTATGGTCTGATGCTGAGTGAAGTGAGCAGAACCAAGAGGACTTTGTACACAATAACAGCCACGTTGTGCGATGACTAATATTGATAAACTTAACCCTTCTCAGCAATACTAGGATCTAAGACATCTGCATAGGCCTCGGGATGGAAAATGCTATCTGCATCCGAAGAAAGAACTATGGAAGTTGAATTGCTATCTTTATTTTCTCTTCTGTTCAGTTTTGTTTCTTCTTTCTGATGGTTCCTCCTATTGGTTTTAATTTTTACTTACAACTTCACTAATGTGAAAATATGTTTAATAGGAATGTAAATGTAAAGCCTATATCAGATTGTGCGCCTTCTTGGGGAGGATGGGGGTAGGAGGAAGGGGGAGAAAAATTTTCAACTTAAAAGCATATGGAAGTGATTGTTGGTAAATCAAAATAAATTAACAAAATTTAAAGAAAAAAAAAAGAACAGGTACCCCTAGGCATCAGAAGGCAGAAAGGTGGGGTCTCCTATACAGAACAAGTCCTTCGGGGCAGTCTGACTCACTGTTTTTGTATCAGGCCTCATTCCACAGAGATTCATTCCACAAATATTTATTGAGTGACTGCTATGTGCCCAGGCTCCTCCAAGGGCCTCCTCTGATTGATGTCTTATCTTGGTAGAAAAGTGACCCTGGGTCCTTGAAGGGTATGCCAGTGGATAACAAGCTTTGGCCGGTTCCTACAAAAGCTTTCACGATGACCTAGCCATGGCCTGAGCATCAGGCTTAGCAAGCTAAATGCCCTCCAGCCCATCAGCTAAAGGTTGGCCACCAGGAAATGATTTTTTTAATCACAACAACTTACAAAGACCATTGATTAAGTTTGGGCTACCATCTGTGCTGGGGGAGGGAATACCCATGTGGAGGGGTGTATGGAGTGTTCAAGGAGGACTGGCACCTGTGGTGTGAGGGCTTGCCAAGACCCTTTCAGGGCTGCTCATCCACTGTTGGTGTCCATCTTTCACCCAACTCTCACCTGTGGCTCCAAGAAACTGAAGCATGTGCAGTGACCACACCCCAGTCAACTAGCTAGGCAGACAGGCTGAACCAGGTTGAGGATGACCCATGGGCCTCAAACCCATCAGTGAGTTGGGGAGGGCGGCACGTCTACTCCAAGTGTGTGAAGGCTTTCCCTGGCGGAATGGGCACATGAGAACAATTTGTTCCAATGGCCACGAAGGCAGCTGAAGCAGGTGATGTGGGGCCCTTAGAGCTTGGTCAGACATTGAAGATGCCAAGGGACCCCCTGAATCCCAGGCCAGTCTTCTTGACTTTTGTTTTGACACTCTAGAAGACAGATTGAGGCTGACTCACTTAGATCCAAGGCATTTGCGAGTTGAGCTATCACCCTGTGATGTCATTGGTCCTCTTGGAAAATGAAAGACAAACAACCCATGTGAATGAAATCAGACAGTATCAAAGAACACGCATAGGCTACTGTACCAGGCCCTGGAGGATAAACTAGACATGGCTCCTGGCCTCATGGAGTTTGTGGTTCAACTCCTCATCTGTAAAATGAGCTGGAGAAGGAAATGGCAAACCACTCTAGTATCTTTGCCAAGAAAACCCCAAATGGGGTCACAGAGAGTTGGACACAACTGAAACTACACAAGAACAACAATACTACGAGCTCCTAGAGCCTCTTGAGGCCTCATCTGAAGGCTGGGGACAGCTCAGGTACTCGTTCACTTTTTCCCTCACTTAATAGTATTTTATTTTTTCTAATTCCACGTAAAGATAGTTTTCAACATTCCCTTTTATAAGATTTTCAGTTCCAAATTTTTTTCTTCCTCCTTTCCACCCCTCTCCTCTCCCCAAGACAGCTAGCAATCTGATATAGGCCATACATGCACAATCATATTAAATACATTTCTACATTAGTCATGTTGTGAAAGAAGAATCAGAACAAAAGGGAAAAACCACAAGAAACAAAAAAAAGAGCAAATAGCATGCTTCGATCTGCATTCAGACTCCATAGTTCTTTCTCTCGATGTGGATAGCATTTTCCATCCTGAGTCTTTTGGAATTGGCTTAGATCATTGTATTGTTGAAAAGAGCTTAGTCTAACAAAGTTGATCATCGAATAGTGTTGCTGTTACTGTGTACAATGTTCTGGTTCTGCTCACTTCACTCAGCATCAGTTCATTTAAGTCTTCCCAGGTTTTCTGCAATCCACCTGCTCAGCATTTCTTAATAGCACAATAGTATTCCATTGCATTCATATACCACAGCTTGTTCAGCCATTCCCTAATTGATGGGTGTCCCCTCAGTTTCTGGTTCTTTGCCACTACAAAAAGAGCTGCTATAAAGATTTTTGTACGTGTGGGTCCTTTTCTCATTTTTATGATCTCTTTGGGATACAGATCTAGTAGTGGTATTGTTGGATCAAAGGTTATGCACAGTTGTATAGCCCTTTGGGCACAGTTCCAAATTCCTTTCTAGAATGGTTAGATCAGGGGCAGCTAGGTGGTGCAGTGAATAGAGCACCAGCCCTGGATTCAGGAGGACCTGAGTTCAAATCCGGCCCCAGACACGTAACACTTACTAGCTGTGTGACCCTGGGCAAGTCACTTAACCCCATTGCCTAGCCAAAACCAAACCAAACCAAATCCAGAATGGTTAGATCAGTTCACAGCTCCACCAACAATGCATTAGTGTTCCAATTTTCCCACATCTTCTCCAACATTTATCACTTTCCTTTTTTTGTCATATTAGCTAATCTTATAGGTGTGAGGTAGTACCTCAAAGTTGTTTTAATTTGCATTTCTCTAATCAATAGTGTTAGAGCATTTTTTCATATGACTATAGATAGCTTTAATTTCTTTCATTTACTTTTGTAGCTGTCAGTTTGAGGTGACCATCTTGCTGTTGACCACTGGATACCAGAGCCTCAACTGGCCATGCCAAGTTCTCCAAAGCCATCAACAGGAATTCTCTTTGGGCAAGAGGGTGAGGAGGCATGGCAACCCATTCTGAAGGAAATTCTTTCATTTCTTGAATTCAGGATTTATTAAGTTTCTACCAGGCAGTGGTGATGCAAAGACAAAAGAATGAAAGCCACATCAACAACTTGTTTGGGCAATGAGGTAGGAGACATCAGCTGCTCAGCCCTCCTATTTACCCAGTTTAAAAAAAAAAAGGAAGAAAGAGGAAAAAAAGAGGTTTCCTTGGTAACCAGTGGACTCAAATTGGCTCCTGACTGGGAGGTTATAAGTTTAAAAGCAACCCATGATGCTTTGAGAACACTCCCCTCCCTTTCCATAATTCAAAAGGAGAAAACAACTGAGAGTCCATGAGGAGCCCATGACATGAGTAGGAGTGTGGATGAGTCAGCTTACTAAAAATGGCCTGGAGTAATTCATAACAGCACAGAAGGCAGAGTTGGAAGAGACCACAGAGGTCACTTAGTCCATCCTCCCCCTCTCCAGGCCTTCCTCCCTGCACTGCAGAAATTCCTTCTGCAACATTCCTGATGGGTGGTCATCCACCTGCTCAAACACTTCTATTGACAACGAACTCCCTACCTCCCAAGGAGGCCCACTCCGAGGCTGGACAGCCCTGATTAAACCGTTTCTACTTTCACAGTATCGTTCCCATCTGTCCTCTCTTTTCTCCTCATCACCTCTCCTCTGCCTACTACCCTCTTCACTGGTTTCTCTGTCTCCAATGTGTCTCCGCCTCCAATCCATCCTTTACAAAAAAGCCCCAAGGAATCTTCCTAATACATTAATCTGATCATGTCACTTTTATGCTCAAGCACCTTCAAACACTGCCTGTGGCTTGCTAAAATAAATAGAAACTTCTTATCCTGGCATCAAAGGCCCTCCGCAAGGCCCCCTGGATGCCTTCTATAAGCCAATCAAGTTAGAACACTTGGCATTCGCCAAATTTCCTCCTGTCCCTTTTTGTCTTTTTGATTTTTCACTGCCTATTATGTAGGGAATCCCCCATGCTCTATTTTTTTTTTTGCCTCTATTTACTTAAGGCCCCACTCAGATACCATCTCTGCTATAAATCTTCCCAATTTACCCCTTTGCTTAGAGAGGATCATTCAATCTTTGAATCTCTCAGAGCATTGTTTGACTTCCCTCATGTATCAAGTCACTTCATCATTTATATCATGACTATAATGTAAATTGGAAAATGTGCTTTCTCTTTGTATTTCATTCTCTATCAGTCTGATTTCATATACCTTTCGTGAACTCTTTGTTCTAGAATTGGAGTGAGGAACCTACCGCCTTGAGGCCATATCTGGCACTCTAGGTCCTCAAGTGCGACCCAGTTTGGATTCAGTCAAAGGGCCACACTTGAGGGGCTAGAGGATCACACATGGCCTTGAGGCTGCAGGTTTGCCACCTGTAATCTAGATAAACTTACCTGCTAGGACACAGAAGTAATTTTATCTTTTGTTGCCAAACCTTTGTGCAAGCTGTCCCCTATATCTGGAATTCACTCCCTTCTTCACTCCCACGCTTCCTTCAAAGCAGAGCTCATGTCACTTCCTATAGAAGGCCTTTCCTTATTCCCCCAGTTATTTAGCACCCTCTCCTCTTAAAATTGAGTACATGATGTATTCCAACACCCCACCCCCGGAGAAGTTAAGATCCCTGAGGGTTGTCTTTGTATTCTCAGTGCCAGACATAAAGTAGGAATTTAATGAATGTTCATTGAATTGAGTTGATTTTGCATACATCTCATCCTCCTATTAGACTGTAAGGTCCTTGAAACATGGCCTGTGTAATTTTTCCATTTTTGTCTTTCAGCGCCCAGCAGAGAACATCCTATCCATTTTGTTGCTGTTCAGTTATTTCAGCCGTGTCCGACTCTTCGTGACCCTCTTTGGGGTTTTCTTGGCAGAGATACTGGAGTGGTTTGCCATTTTCTTCTCCAGCTCATTTTATAGATGAGGAAACTGAGGCAAAAAAGGTTAAGTGGCTTGCTCAGGGTCACACAGCTAGTAAGTGTCTGAGGCCAGATTTGAACTCAAAAAGATGAATTTTCTTGACTTCAAGCCCTATACTCTATTCACTGCACCACCTAGCTGCCCTTCTTATCTATAATAGGAGCTTAATAAATACTTGTCAAATTGTTGTCAGTTATGAATAACTTCCTCCCTACCGTGCACCCAAATGAGTCGTCCTGGAACTTAGGCTCATAGATCAAAAGCTGAAAGAGATGTCAGAGGCCATCTAGCCCAACCTTTTCATTTTACCAACGAGGAAATGGAAGTCCATGAAAGCTAAATAATTTGCAAGATTTGAACTCAGATCATCTGCCTTTCCACTGTACCATGCTGCTTCCTAGGCCTTCATTCTGTCCTCTGAAATCTTTCAGAATATACCTAACTTTTTTTTTTTCACATGAGAGCACTTCAAATATCCAATGGAATAAAAGTTGATGAACTAATACTAAAGAGAAAGGGTGAAGTGAAATTGAGACCTCCTATTATAATAGGCAGGTAGGTGGCACAGTGGATAGAATGCTGGGCCTGGAATCAGGAAGACCTGCATTCAAATCTGGCCTCAGATACTTACTAGCTGTATGACCCCGGGCAAGTCACTTAGCCCTATTTGCCTCAGTTTCCTCATCTGTAAAATGAGCTGGAGAAAGAAACGGCAAACCACTCCAGTATCTCTGCCAAGAAAACCCTGAATGGGGTCATAGAGAGTCGGACACAACTGAAACAATTAAATCACAACAAATAATGGGGGGGGGGGGAAGTGCACCTAGAACTCAATAATCAGGCTGAGATCTTTAGAGGCAGCTAGGTAGTATAGCAGATAGAGAACTGACCTAGGTCAAAAAGACCTGAATTAAAATTTGGCCTTAAACACTTATTAGCTCTGTGATCCTGGGCAAGTCATTTAACCTCTGTCTGCCTCAGTTTTCTCAACTGTAAAATGGGGATGATAATAATAGCATCCACCTTTCAGAGTAGTTGTGAGGATCAAATGAGATAATATTTGTAAAGTGCTATTAAATGCTTGTTATGATGATGATGATGATTCTTGTTATTAGTCCCCTGAAAGCATGTTTGCTGAGCTTGGAATTAGGAGACCTCATTCATGACCCTCTGACAATTATTAGCATTGGGCAAGTCTTTTATTTCTCTGATCCTCAGTTTTCTCACTCTTAAAATGGGGATAATCATACTTTCACTACTGACTTTGAAGAATGGTTATAAGAAACCAAACTATAAAACTCATGGGCTCTAAGTCTGATGTGAGGGTCAATTATTATTTTTTTTCCAAATTTCTATAAGACTGAAAGTTCACAAAGTGATCTATGTACACTATTGCATTTATTTTGTTTATAATTATATGTGTACATCTTCCTTGATAGAATATAAGCTCCTTGAGAGTAGAAATTGTTTCCTTTTTTATATTTGTATCCCTAGTGCCTAGCAGAGTGCTTAGCACATTGTAGGGACTTAAGAAATGCTTGTTGATTGGGGCAGCTAAATGGCACAGTGGATAGAGCTCCGACTTTGGAGTCAGGAGGACCTGAGTTCAAATCCAGATTCAGACACTTAACATGGACTAGCTGTGTGACCCTGGGCAAGTTACTTAACCCCATTGCCTAGCCACCCCTTCCCCCAAAAAAGCAAGCTTATTGATTGATGAATTAGCTAGCTTGTTTGATCCTTACCAAAACTCTGCAAGGTAGGTATAATAATTCTTTCCATTCTACAGCTGAAGAAACTGAGGCTCAGACAAGTTAAGTGGCTTGCCCCAGGGTCACATAGCTAGTAAGTGTATGAGGCAGGATTCTAAAGCTGGGCTTCCTGACTCCAAATTCAGCAGACAGAATAGGCTGCTTCTCTAGGAAAATACAGTGTTCAGTGAAACAACTTTATGGGGTAGAGGGTGGTTATTTCTGTAGGTACAATGTTATAAAGATAACCCTAGTACAGCATTTGGTTATAATGTATCCATAGTAATACTGCCGAACTACATCTGCCAGTGGCGGCAGCACTGCACGGGATATGCCAATATTACTTCTTTTTCCAGCCGTGGAATTCTACTATTCGCCTCGCTAAACATCACCAGTTCCTTTTGGCTGACTTTCTGTAAGACTTGTCTGCCCACAAGAAAAGGTGATGTAAGCTTTGGTCAGAAGCCAGGGCAGCCTTGACTTGAGTTATCTGGGCATACTTCATATTCTTGACTTTGTTGACTCAAGAGGACTCACTTACTGATAAAGACTGGGCTAGGGAGTTCAAGTAATTCTCTCAGTTCCACCTTTTCCCCCTCCTTGCTTCTTCCTGGCTGAATTCAGAAGAACTTTAGACTTGGAGACTTTTACTTTATAGTGAGTCACAATCTTAATAATAAGAACCGATATTTATATGGGGTTTTCCATTCATTTTCTTTTTTGATCCTGATAACAATTCGTTAAGTCCCATTGTTGTGCCATTTTACAGATGGGCAAATCAAGGCTCAGGGAGGTTAAGGGGTTTGCCAGGATAACACAGCTACTAAGTGTCTGAGGCAAGGTTTGAATCCTGATTTTTCTGATTCCCAGTTCAATGAGCTGTCTCCTCTGTTCAGCAGATGCTGCTAATAAAAAGCCTCTGTCCCATTATGTATGCGTGTGTTTTTAAACAACAACAAGAAAAGAAGTTTCCTCCTTAAAGAATAGTCCTTAAAGCACCATCCCAGTGTGTAGGGAAAATACAATATAGTCACTTTAGTATGTCATGATGTCTGTTCTAAAAGTTATAGTTCCTACCTTTCAGAGTTGTATTCCTGACCTGAAATATATCATGAAATATATATCTATCTATATATCTATATATCTATATCTATATCTATATCTATATCTATATCTATATCTATATCTATATCTATATCTATATCTATATCTATATATGAACTGCTTTGTAAGTCCTAAAGCACCATATAAGTCCTGGCAGATATTATTTTGTTCATGCATATTACAAGATGTCTATACTTAATAGTCTTAGAAAGTAAACTGAGGCTCAGAGAAGGAAAAAGATTTGACCATGGAGGAGGAGGAATTATAGTGGTAGTAGTGATAAACTAACTGCTAATTGATTCATGATCATCATCATCACTGAACCACCACGTTACTGTGGCAAGAAGCCTAGACCGAGTCTCAGGAGTCCTTGATTCTAGTCCCAAGTCTGCTACTATCTGTGAGCGCCCATAGTCCCTGGCCACTTCCTCCTCTGAAACCTCAGTTTCTCCATAGGTATAATTAGGGGCTTGAACTAACCAACCTGCGGGGTCTCTCACTGTCCTAAGCACTCCCGTATTTCTATAACTGCAGGTGGCCCTAGTGCCCACTTGTTCATGGCCTTGGGCAAATCATTCTGCCGCTTTTTCTCTGTCTCTCTCTGTCTCTGCCTCTCTCTCAGTTTCATTTTCCTCAGGCTCAGGAGATGGATTAGAGGACTTCTGATGTCCCTCCAGCTTCCATCCTAAGTAGCCTGTTACCCTAGGACTGCTTTTACATCAGAATCCAAGTGGGCTCGTTACTCTGCCACCTTGTGGTATGGGTATGACCTCATCAACGTACTTTTAGTTATGGACTCAAAAGGAGTTATTTATTTGAAATATATATTTAGTTTTATAATACCAGCCACTAGAGATTAGATTAGCTGAGCTGAGCTGAGCTGACCTATTGGGCTATGAAAAGAAGTTTGGGGGCAGCCAAGAAGAATGTTTACTGGGCAGCCAGGTATAAGGGAAAGGGTTATTGGGCCAGGAGTCAAGATACCTGGGTTTTAATCCCAGCCCCAGCATTGACTTGCCAGGTAGCCTTAGGCAAATCATTTCTCCTGTCTGGGCCACTATGTGGTTATCTGTAAAAGAAGGCAACTAGACAATACGGTAATTCTAAGTTACCATCCTATGATCTTGGAGGCAACTAGATGGTGCAATGAATAAAGCAATGGTCCTGGAGTCAGGAAGACTTGAGTTCAAATCTGGCTTCACACACTTATTGGTCCAGAAAGTGGCCCATTACTAGCATAGACCTGATGTGGATACAGGTAGAAGCATCTGAGGAGTCAGTACATGAACTAGAGACAACATCTGAAAGTTTTTGTTCAGTCGTGTCCAACTCTTTGTGACCCCATTTTGGAGTTTTCTTGGCAAAGATACTGGAGTAGTTTGCATTTCCTTTTCTAGCTCACTTTACAGATGAGGAAACTGAGGCAAACAGAATTAAGTGATTCGTCCAGGGTCACACAGCTAGTAAGTGTCTGAAGCTGGATTTGAACTCACGAAAATGAGTCTTTCTGACTCCAGACCTGGCAATCTATCCACCGTGTCACCTAGCTGCCCAAAGCTACCAAATTGCATTTGCTGTTGATTTGAGTTATCTGAAGCTAATCTAGAAGTCTGGTCATGAGTATAAGGAATTCCTAGTGAGGAAACACCTTTTCTCAATGCCTATCAGCACCTGCTCTACCACTGAATCTTAGAAAATTCCCTGGAGCACTGAGAGGTTAAGTGGCTGGTCTGTCTTTACACAGCTAGTAAGAACAATTTGAGGCTAGATAATCCTGACTCCAAGCTACCATGAAGCGCAGCTTCTTCATAAGAAGGATGATCTCTCATTATATAGCATTTTCCCCAAACAGAGCACTAAGCCTGTAATATTTATTCTTCCCAGTTCTTTACAAGCCCTAAATGTTGATTGATAGACCTATCTATCCCAGTGAGAACATATGGGGTTGGGAAAAAGGCAAGTCACAGACCAGGTCTTGAATCCTGGCTCTGACACTTACTTAGCTGTGTGACCTTAGGCAAGTCACTTAAATTCCCTGAGCCTCAGTTTCCTTGACATCTTATGTAGAAGGCAGTTGTAGCTCTATTCACAGAGCTGGTTTCCCCTTTGAGATCCAGCCCTTCCAGTGTCCTCACTCCTGTCAAGGACCAGTGTGGATGCTGCCCCTCAGAGGGCAGTTGTCCTGATCTTTTTCCATCCTTAGCCTTGCAGCAGATGGTAGTGGGGAACACTCTGATGATGCCTTTATCACTGTAGGACAGCCACTTGTCAGAGTCCATTGATTGATGGGGATTTCTGACGAGGATAGAATTAGGCTAGACGATGTCTGTCTGAGGTTCCCTTTGAGGTCAGAGAAGGACACTGACATTCCAAGATTTTGGGGAAAAATAAGAGCCTAATACTAACTCACACTTCTATATAATTGTATGTTCACTCTCATGTCTGAGGTGCAAAACTAGCCTGCAAAGTTGGCACTCCAAGAATTATTCTCCCCATTTTAAAGAAGAGGAAAATGAGGCTCAGATACATGAATTGACTTGCCTGTCACACAGGTACTATGTGGCAGAGGTGGGATTTTTTTTTCCTTTTCTTTTGCTTTTTGGGAAGCAATCACGGTTAAGTGACTTGCCCAGCGTCACACAGCTAGTAAGTGTCAAGAGTCTGAGGCTGGATTTGAACTCAGGTCCTCCTGACTCCAAGGCCAGAGCTCTATCCAACTGTGCCACCTCGGTGCCCCCAGGGGTGGGATTTTTGTCCTGATTTCTCTTGATTCCAAATCTAGCAGTCTATGAGCTACATCACACAGTTATTGTGAGGATCAGCTGAGACAATCCTTTGCAAGTGTTTGCATCCCTCATTAGAATGTAAGCTTTCTGAGGGCAGAGATGGCCATTTTTGCCTATATTTGTATCCCGAAGGCTTAGTAAAGTACCTGGCAGTAAGGAGCACTTAATAAGAGCCTAATGCTTTGTCTTGCACTGTGTGAATATTGTTATTATTATTATTATTATTATTATTATTATTATTATTATTATTATTATGCAGAAGCAACATGATATAGTGGAAAGTTAGCCTCAGAGCCAGGAAGACCTGGGTTCAAATCCAGCCTCAGACACTGGCTGTATAACCCTGGACAAGTCACTTAACCTTTAAGTGCCAGAGTCTAAGCAGCAATCTAAGACAATAAATTATAGATGAGGAAGCTGAGACCCACCAAGGTTGCCCCTAGCCCAAGGAATGTCACAGAGGTGACAAAGCAAGGCTTTTAAATTAGGTGATGGTTTCATATACTTGGATCAGGAAGGGACCTCAGAGGCCATCTAAATCCATTCCTCTTATTTTAGAGATGAGGAAACTGAGACTCCAGAAGTAGTGCTGAAAGCCTTCTTAATTCAGGGAGGCCTGGGTTCAAATCTTGTCTCTAAAACTGACTGCTTTTCTCCTCTTTGTGCCTTAAAGCAATTCCGTAGCACTGTGAGAGGAGCTCTGGTGGGCAGGGTGTTGAATTTAGAGTGAAAGGCCCTGGCTTTGAATTCTGCTTCTGCTAATTACTACCTATGTTACCCGGGGCAAGATATTTCATCAATTTATACCCCAGTTTCCTCATCACAGGGACAGCTAAGTCATGCAGTGGATAGAACACTGGGCCTGGAGTCAGGAAGACCTGAGTTCAAATCCAGCCTCAGACACTTACTGGCTTTGTGACCCTGGGCAAGTCACTTCACCCTGTTTGTCTCAGTTTCCTCGTTTGTAAAATGATCTGGGGAAGGAAATGTGTGTTTGCCAAGAAAATCCCAAAAGGAGAGTTGGACATGATGAACGACTGAACAACAAAATTCCTCATCTGTAAAATGTAAAATTGTAAAATTGTTATCTCTCTTACAATCCTTGAGGTGGCTGGGGTGACTGGGGCCAGGTCCATGCCAGACACCTGTGAGAGATAGCCAGGGCCCCGAAGACCTATACTTAGAGGGCTGGGGAATGCCTCCCAGAGAAGCAATGGGCAGACTTCTACTTCACTTTTTATTTTATTTGTTTGTTTTTGTGAGAGGGTTAGACTGCTTCTGAGGTCCCTTCTGTCTCTACAGCTATGATTCCAGGAATCCACCACTCTAACCCTTATACCACATAGTCTTTGAATCCTTCAACCCTATTATATGCTCAGAACATTCATTTAGCTTCCCCTAAAGCTCATGCAATCTTACTTCAGAGACCTCTGATTTCCTTAGTGTAGGTAAGTACTTCCTCCACCAGCACAGATCACTATCTTTCTGAGCCTTCAGCAGACAAACTTAGTGAATTTCTGTGGCACTTTACCTCTCTCTACCCAAATTTAAAAAAAAAAAAGTCACCTGGTGGTGATCCCTGTGATAATAAGCCTTCCCCCCCACATTTAGGTAGGTTGGGCCTTCACTGACAGTCTATCACCAGACTGACTTCTCAGCCTTTCCATATTGGTTGGACCTGCTAAAACTTGCCCATTGCTGGCATAGGTTTGAGCAGTTGGGACTACCCACTCATCACAGTGAGACATTCCAGGAGAGTTTCAATGGGAAAATGCTCCACGTAACCTGTGTTGCTAGAAGTTTAGTGTCTAGAATGAAGGAGGAGATGGCACCATTCCACAATGCACTAGTCAGACTACATCTGGAGTGTTGGGGGATACCACTTTTGAGGAAGGACAAGTGGCAAAGTAGATAGAGCACCCAGCCTGGAGTCAGGAAGACTCAACTTGCTGAGTTCAAATCCATCCTCAGGTGCTTACTGGCTGTGTGACCCTGAGCAAGTCACTTAACCCTGTTTGCCTCAGTTTCCTCATCTGTAAAATGAGCTGGAGAAGGCAATAGCAAACCAATCCAGTATCTTCCAAGAATACCCCAAATGGGGTCATGAAGAGTCAGACACAACAAAAAGGAGCCAGCTGGAACATGTCCAGGGAGGGAACCTGGCTATGGAGAGGACTTGAAACCACGCCATTTGAAGACTGGTTGAAAGTAGTTGGGAGAAGTAGCCTAGAGAAGACATGAGAGTATAGGCAAGTATGTTGGCAGTCTTAAAATGTTGGTAGGGTTGTTATGCAGAGAACACTTGATCTGTGAAAAAATAACAATATTTCCCATTTGTATGATGCACCTTACTTTTTTTTTTTTAAGGCAATTGGGGTTAAGTGACTTGCCCAGTTTCACACAGCTAGTCAATGTCAAGTGTTTAGTCTGAGGCTGGATTTGAACTCAGGTCCTCCTGACTTCAGGACTGGTGCTCTATCCAGTGCGCCACCTAACTGCCCCTCTGATGCACCTTAAATTTTGCAAAGTGGTTTTACATCTTACTTGATCCTCACAAGAGCTCTGTGAGGGAGGTTGCTATTATTATACACATTTTACAGATAAGGAGACTGAGGCTGAGAGTGACTTGCACCAAGTCACAGAATCACAGAATTTTGAGAGTTGGAAGGGACCCCTGAGGCCCTCTGGTGCCACCCATGCCAGAAATAAAGTCCCTAAGGTAATACAGGTGACAGATGGTCATTCAGCCCCTACTTGGAGACCTCCAAGGAAAGGAAAGCTACAGTCTCTTAAGGAAATCTATCCGACAGGTGGAGAGTACTAATTGTAAGGACGCTTTTCCTGCATCAAGCCTAAATTTGCCCTTTTTTTGCATCCTCCACCTGTAGCTCTGGGTTCTTTCCCCCTAGGGCAAGGGCAGTTCTTCTACCTGAGAGCCCTTTGAATACTTGGAACACATTTGCATGCCTACACGTGTATAACCTACATCAAATTGCTTGCCTTCTCAATGGGGGGAGGGGGGAAGGGAGGGACAGAATTTGGAACTCAAAATTTGAAAAAAAATGTCAAAATTGTTTTTACATGTAATTGGGGGAAAATGTTAAATTAAAATTAAAAGGTGAAAAATAGTTGGAACGCTGCCATCATGTTTCCACTGAGTTTTCTCTTCACCAGGTGAAATGACAATCCAAAAATGACCCCGTCTCTAGGCTGGTTGCCCTCCTGTGGATGCTCTTCAGCTTAAAAAAATATGCTTCTTAAACTGTGGTGCCCAGAACTGGTCTTGGTACTGCACAGGGCAGAGAGGTGAGACATCACCTCCCCATTCCTGGAAGCTATTTCCCCTCCCCCACTCCCCCACTTCATGTAGCCCCAAACCATATTCGCTTTTTTGACTGCCAGATTACTCTGCTGAATCATACTGAACTTGCAGCTGACTAAAAACCCCAGATCTTTCTCATTCAATCAACAAGCATTTATTAAACACTTACTGTGTGCCTGGTACTGTGTGCTAAACACGGGGATACATAAAAGGTAAAAAAACATGATCTCAAGGAGTTCACAGTCTGATGGGGGGAACATGCAAATAATTATGACCATACAAGATCTGTATGCAAGTGAAAGGTAATTCCAGAAAGCAGGCACCAGTAGTGGGAGTGAAGGAAGGGTATGGGGAGGAGAGTGGGAAAGGTCTCTTGATGAAAGGTGAGATATAAACTAGGGAAACCAGAAGGCTTGTTGAGGAGGGAGAGAGAACATACCAGGCATGGGGCCCTGTCAGTGAAAAGTCAAAGTCAAGAGAGTGTCAGGTTCAAAGAACATCAAGAAAGCCAGTGTCCCTAAATCAAAGAGTTTGTGGAGGGGAGTAAATAAAGTGTAATAAGACTGGAGAGGCAGGAAAGGGCAAAGTCAAGGAGGGCTTTAAAACCCAAACAGATGGGGGGGGGGCGGCAGGTAAGGTGAGGAGACATGCTGGAATTCTGCTTCTGCTAATTACTACTTGTGTTACCTGGGGCAAGATAGTTCAGCTATTTAGACCTCTGTTTTCTCATCATAGGGGAAGCTAGGGGGTGCAGTAGATAGAGCGCTAGGCATAGAGTCAGGAAATCCTGAGTTCAAATCCAGCCTCAGACACTTACTGGCTGTATGACCCTGGGCAAGTCACCTCACCCTGTTTGGCTCTTTATTTGTGAAATAGCTGGAGAAGGAAATGGCAAACTACACCATTATCTTTGCCAAGAAAACCCCAAAGCTAGGTGGCGCAGTGGATAAGAGCATCGTCCCTGGAGTCAGGAGGATCTGAGTTCAAATTCGGTCTCAGACACTTGACACTAGCTGTGTGACCCTGGGCAAGTCACTTAACCCCATTGCCTAGCCAAGAAAGAAAGAAAGAAAGAAAGAAAGAAAGAAAGAAAGAAAGAAAGAAAGAAAGAAAGAAAGAAAGAAAGAGAGAAAGAAAACCCCCAAATGTGGTTACAAAGAGTCAGGCACCACTAAAAAAGGACTGAACAACAAAAGTAACACGGTATGTCTCTCATGCACTTTTAGGAAAATCATTTTGGCAGTTGAATGGAGGATGAATTGGAGTTGCAAGAGACAAGGCAGGGAAACTAACCACCAGGCTATTCCCTACTGTAGTCAAGGTGTGAGGTGATGAAGGCCTATACCAGACATAGCTGCTGTGTAAGTGGAGAGAAGGGGACAGACAGAACATCTCTTGTGAAGGTAGAAATAACAAGATGACAACTTGTGTGGGTAAGTGGAATATGAGAAAGTAGTCATGGAAGACACCTAGGTTGCAAGCCTGGGTAACTGGACAGATGGTGATATTCTAATCAGTGATAAGAGTTTAGGAAAGGGAGGGTTTGGGAGGAGAGCTAATAAGTCCTGCTTTAGGCATGTTGTGTTTGCGATGCCTATGGGACATCTGGTTCAAGCTGTCTAAGAGGTGGCTGTTGTTTGTCCTTCGTCTCTGAAGAGGACCAAGACCATCACAGAGTGGTCTTGACTTGCTCATGAGTTCAATTTAAGTGAGGCAGAGCTGAGCAAAGTCATCAGCCCCACTCTCTCATCCCGGGCCCTCAAAGTCCAGTAGCAAGACAAAAGTCAGGAGGACTGGTGATGGCCCGGGACGCAGCAGATGATCTTGGTGTCTTTGATGTCTGACCAAGCTCTAAGCCCTCCACAGCACCTGCTTCAGCCCACTGAATGGCCCAAAATCATTCTCATCCGCCCATTCTGCTGGGAGAAGCCTTCACATGCTTGCGGTAGACACCCCCTAACTCACCAATGGGTCTGAGGCCAGTCAGTTACCTTTAACCTGGTTTAGCCCATCTGCAGAGACAGTTTACTGGGGCCGCTGCAGATGCTACGTGATTCACCCAGCTCTCGCCTATCCAAGAGATAGTGATTCAAGACCGTAACTTGGGCGAGAGGCTAGGGCTGGATATCTATCTGCATCAAGATGACAGTTGAACCGTGGGAGTTGGAGAGAGCTCCAAATGAGATAGAATACAGGCTGAAGAGGAGGGAGCCCAGGGTAGTGCCTCAAGATGCAATCATGTTAGTGGAGGTGACCTGAATGAAGAACCAGAGAAGGAAACTAAGAAGGAGCTGTCAGGCAAAGTAGGATGAGAACCAGGAAAGCTGCCCCTGACCTTTTAATTTTAAATATAGTAAATATCTATAGACACAACCCCCATAAACAAAAGCTCTTAAAGATCTACAACACTTTTTAATAGTTTAAAGGGGTCCTGAGATCATTACATATGAGAACCACTGGACTAGATGATACATCTTTAAGATCCCGTTACCTCTAAATCTGTGACTTTGACAGGATTTAGTGTTGCTACACACATTTTCTTAAGGAGAGATTGCCAGCCTTTTCCCCATCACTATTCTCCCCCTCCTCCAACTCCTCCATATCCCCCACCCCAATCAGGGAGGAAGGCTTGAGACACCCTTTCATAAAGATTGCTGGTAATGAGATGATGAGAGAGAAACAGTCTGCTATCTAATGGGCACAGAGGACTGAGGACCAACTGGGAAACTATTGCAACATTACACTTGCCCAAATCAGCTGGTTATACTCACAATGAGCATTGTCAAACAGGCCACCTCTCATTCACATCATTGTAGTTCATGCATACTTTCTTCAAGAAGAAAACCAGGGGAAGCTAGGTGGCTCAATAAATAGAGCTCTGGCCTTGGAGTCAGGAGGACCTGAGTTCAAATCCAGCCTCAGACACTTAACACTTACTAGCTGTGTGATGCTGGGCAAGTTACTAAACCCCAGTCGCCTCACCAGAAAGCCAAAAAAAGAAAAAAAAGAAAACTGGAATGTGTTGAATGCACAAAACACCGATAAGCGACATCAAACATGGAATTAACTTCCAGTAAAACGAACAGAACTAAGAGACCAGTTTATATAATGACACCCATAGGGTAAAGTCCAACAACTCTGGAATCACTGGAAGCTCTGATCAGTGCCCACCCACGATTCTAAAGGACTAACAATGAAGTATACCGCCCACATTCTGATAGAGAGCTGGACTCAATGCAGAATGTGATACACACACACACACACATACATACATACATACATACATACATACATACATACATACATATATATATATATATCTGTATGTGTATAATACTATATTATTATTTGATGATTTAAAAAAATCTGGCCTTGGACACTTATTAGCTGTCTGACTGTTAGGCAAGCAAAGAAAATGACAAACTATTCCAGTATTCTTGCTGAGAAAACTCCAAAAGAGGGGCAGCTAGGTGGCGCAGTAGATAGAACACCAGCCCTGAAGTGAGGAGGACCTAAGTTCAAATCTGACCTCAGAGCAAACACTTGGCACTTACTAGCTTAGTGTGACCCTGGGCAAGTCACTTAACTCCAATTGCCTAAAAAAAAAAAAAAGAAAATAAAATAAAGCTCCAAAAAGGGGTCATGAAGAATTGGACTAGTCGGAAGAATCACGACTGAAAAACAACTAAACAAAAATCTTGTGATACCTTTCCACCATCTTTCAATATCCTCAACAATGGATCAGCAAGAACTTCTGCCAGCTCTTTCACTTTTTATTTTATTTTTTCCACTGGTTTTTATTTTTCCACTGATTTTATTTTTATTTATATTTCCACTGATTTTTTTCCCCAATTACATATAGGTAGTTTTCAACATTCATTTTTATAAGATTTTGAGTTCCAATTTTTTTCTCCCTCCCTCCCTCCCCAAGACCTGCCAGTTTTTTCAGGACAGATACAGCTCCAACTTGTCTGAGGTGAGATTCACATCCAGGTCTCTGTGACTCAAAGCCCAGTACTCTAACCACTAGACAGCGCTACTAGCTCTAGAGTAGAAAGTTAGAGTCAATACCTGAAAGTCACAAAGAGGCCAATTGCAGTTGAAAATAAAGAACGTAGCGTTACAGCTGCCCACCAGTGGACTGGGCTGCCCTGTAGGGTGATGTCTTCCCCATGATTTCCAGTATTCAAGCACAAAGTGGTAGGAGCTTCTATGGGAGCTACTGGCAGAGGGGGCTGGACCAAGTGACTCCTAGCTGGTCATGGACACTGCAGTGTGAATATGAAGTCACTAGAAAGGAGCCTCACCCCAGGGTGTTTGCCCTTGATGCCCTTGTAGACAGTTGTCTACAAGAAGAAAGTCTTTGTCTCTTGTTCTAGGCATTCCATACTTCAGTGAACAGGTGGGGGAAGCTACCCTTTACACAAGGGAACTCTGCTCACCCCTTTCAGTCCCCCCTCCACCCAGCCCCTACAACGACACTACTGATATTTTCTGGGAGTCCAAGGAACTAGTCTCTGGAGAACTGCTTTGAATTATTTTAAGACCAAGCAAAACAAGGGAGGGTCTCATCACAGAAACAGTGGGTGAAAGTCAAAATGCAACCATACTTAGAGGCACAGGGAGAAATGGGATTTTTCTGAATCCTCAAGGGGGTGATCCTGGTGGTCTGTAGATTCCCTCGCCCTCCAAACACACACAAAGACAGTGGGGAAATTTGTACCGGGAGAGATGAGTCCATACCAGAACAGCAATCTCTCGGCCAATCTGCTCCACCCCATATGCACCCCGCCCTGATACTGAAACTGCAACTGATGGGGAAATACAGATGTCCAAGGAGGAACAGGCTGTCCAGGGCAGAGATTCCCCACGGTAACTGGAAACAATATTTAAGAACCTTGACACTGTTCACACCCTCACGTGCTTTGCTCTCTCTTGCTTAAGAAGAGGTTTTCACTCCTTGAAAGGCCTCGTAAGTGTAGAGGGAGAGCTCTTGCTAACTCACCTTCTATACAACACTTTATTAAAGCAGCAAGAGTTACCAGGAATTGAGGGAGAGGAGAAGAGAGAAAGAGAGAGAAGAGGGGACAGAGAGAGAAGAGGAGACTGAGAGAGAGGAAAAGAGGAGAGAGAGGGGGGGGGAGGGGGAGAGAGAAGGAGGGAGGGAGGGAGAGACAGACAGGAGGAGGAAGAAGAGGAGGAGGAGAAGAGAGAGAGAAAAGGAGGGAGGGAGGGGGAGAGAGAAAGAAAGGGAGAGGGAAAGATGGAGACAGAGAGAGAAAGGGCTGGAGGGAGAGACAGAGAGGAAGAGGAGAGAGAGGAAGAGAGAGGAGAGGAGACTGAGAGGAAAACAGGAGACAGAGAAAGAAGGAGGGAGGGAGAGAGGAGAAGAGACTGAGAGAAAGGAGAGGAGGCTGAGAGAGAGGAAAAGGGGGGGGGAGAGAGAGAGAGAGAGAGAGAGAGAGAGAGAGAGAGAGAGAGAGAGAGAGAGAGAGAGAGAGAGAGAGAGAGAGAGAAGGAAGGAGGGAGAGAGGGGGAGGGAGGGGAGAGAGAAAGAGAAAGGGAGAGGGAGGAGAGAAGGAGGGAGGGAGGAACAGACAGGAAGAGGAAGAGGAGGAGGAGGAGAAGAGAGAGAGAGAGAAAAGGAGGGAGGGAGAAAGGGGAAGGAGGGGGGAGAGAGAAAGAGAAAG